>NC_068356.1:39260635-39634385 GCF_020536995.1 Dreissena polymorpha
GGTCATAGTTTTCATCTGATCTTAATGAGTCAGGTGAGCGATTCAGGGCCATCATGGCCCTCTTGTCATTAAGTTTTGTTTGCTTCCATATTTAGTTGAAAATCAGCATGGGGCATACACGATAGATTGTTCATGTGACCATCTTCCTTTTCCAATTTAAGACAGTTAATGTAAGGAGGAAATTCTTTGTTGAGAGACATTCTTTGATCAACAAACAAAGAAACAATCTATTAATCAAAGAAATCCTTTAAATTCTCTGCCAATTTCCTTCAAACACTGTTCTTAATCTGTAAATTGTAAAAAACAAACAATTTAAAGCATCACGTTATTTGAGTACGTTCTACATTATTCAAGAAATATGCAATGCAATCTCACATCTTGCAGCATATATTCAAATTCTTTTATAAACATTTTATTATGGTAATCTATTCTAAACGCACATATACGCAATATTTTAATGCAACTACGTTTCAAAATGCCCAGACACTCTTGTCCTTTAACTGAATTAATGATGCATTCAAGTGATGTAATGCCAGCCGTTAAGTGCGTGCAGTTTGGCATTTTGTTTTGCATTCAGATAAAAAGCAATAGAAACGCTTTATCAGATTATTCTTGTATGGTACTTTGATTTGAAATGTATTCAATAAATGCATTGAAATTTAAGAACAATTGAATTAAGACATTTGAAGGAATTAAATTGTCAACAAGTCTGGACTGAATTTGACCTTAAACCCAAGGTGAAAGGCCAAAAAATTAGTCCGCTATATACATGAAGCAGCAGTGGGCTGGCAGGCATGTAAAGCACAAAATTACATGACACCAGAGTATCCTTCTTTAATATCATGTGCTGTAGAAAAAACATAAATAACTGGTATGCATGCTTTTTCCTACACTTTTCAACATTTCCCATTCAAATTTGCAAGCAATTTAATTGTGTTTGCCTTGAATTATTTTAATATATAAATTATTTTTATAAGTTTGGAAACAACCAAATGATAAGATGTGTGTATGACTTGTAGGGGCATCAACTATCATGGAATATTATTCATTATTGTAAACAGACTAATTTGGGGGTTATATAGTGTTAGGGTTTGTAACCTTTATGACCCTTAAGTAGAAAAAAATCCCAATATATGTCCTGCTAAAGATGTTTGACCATTTTAACTATGAGTTGAGTTGTTACTTTATTAGTTATTACTTATTAAATGTAATGACAATAATGAAATGATGATAATTGTGTTACATTTCAGAGACCATGAGGATGAGTGTGATTACATGCCAGTCGAGTGCCCAAACAATGCTGGATGTCCCACTCTGCTGAAAAAGGTTGAGTAGCTACAAAAATGTAGACAGTCTTTGAGCCTCGCATTGGCAAAACTGGATTTAATGCATGTGCAGAAAGTGCCATCCCAGATTAGCCTGTGCAGTCGCCATTATCTGATCAGGAACCTGACTTTCAGCTTAAACTGGATTTTCGCTAAGAAGAGACTAATTTTAAATGAAAAATGCAAATAAAAGCCAAAAGTCTCATTCATGATAAGCCTGTGTGGACTTCTGTGTTGTTGCAGATCGAGGTATCCCTGTTATTGCATGCAAAAAATAGAGTTTACAAAGTCAACAAAAACATTATTTTTGCTCTGACTTCAATGGAGACTGGAGTTTTATTTTATGTCTAAGATGTTTATAGGTAACATTTATGTTAGAAAAAAACACTCCATATTTCTGGGCTGCTGTATTTTTTTTATTTTTAACCAGGTTTTCCGAAGGAAAAAACTGGTTATTAGATTGGCGAATGCGGGCGGGCTGGCTGGCTGGCTGGCTGGCGGAATAAGCTTGTCCGGGCCATAACTATGTCGTTCATTGTCAGATTTTAAAATCATTTGGCACATTTGTTCACCATCATTGGACGGTGTGTCGCGCGAAATAATTACGTCGATATCTCCAAGGTCAAGGTCACACTTTGAGTTCAAAGGTCAAAAATGGCCATAAATGAGCTTGTCCGAGCCATAACTATGTCGTTCATCGTCAGATTTTAAAATCATTTGTTCACCATCATTGGACGGTGTGTCGCGCGAAATAATTACGTCGATATCTCCAAGGTCAAGGTCACACTTTGAGTTCAAAGGTCAAAAATGGCCATAAATGAGCTTGTCCTGGCCATAACTATGTCATTCATTGTGAGATTTTAAAATCATTTGGCACATTTGTTCACCATCATGGGACGGTGTGTCCCACGAAAGAATCACGTCAATATCTCCAATGTCAAGGTCGCCACGACTAAAAATAGATTTAAAAAAAAAAAAAAACTTACAAAGGGGGTTAATTTTTTTTGGTCATTTTAAAAGTTTTGAATGTATTTGCTTTATCTATATTGACTGAATAATTGCACAAACTGTTTTTGTTGTAGGATATGGAAGACCACATGAGACATTGCAGTAATGTCAGATGTCCACATGTCAAATACAGGTAGGAATCAGTTAATGTTAAATCTTCTGATAATTAATCATCCCTCCCTGAAGTGTAAAAAAGGTTGCTATGGTAACAGAAAAAATGGAACATAAACCCAGTAGTGCACTTCTTTTTTTTGTGATTATGCTTTTTAAATGGAAGAGTAAGCGCTTAAAATGCTCTTTCAACAACAATACATCCATGGCAGGGATTCCCTCTATCTATCTATGTACACTGCCAAGCACCCTTTCGAGCATTATAGGCAGATATGGACATCATCAAGTCTGTTTCCTGGGAAGAACCAGTACTTGGTGTATATGGAGGAGATAATGAGAACGCTTCCCGAGAAGGGAGCGAACCCACGAACTCCCGATTGCTAGGTGGACACCTCATCCACTTCACCACCTCTCTGTGAAAGCTTTTTGTTTTACGCTTAATATTGAGCATTTAGTGGTATGCAAGTATACAACAGATTTCTTGAAAGAATCCTTTAGGTGAATAAAGCCGTATTCAGACTCTGCAATAGGAAAAAGGCTTTGTCTTAACATATGAGCAACTTTTTAGGAAAACTTTTGCTTAATGCATGTGCATAAAGTGTCTCCAGATTAGAATGTTCAAGCCGCAAAGGCTAAACAGGGATGATAATTTCTGCTTTAAAAAAATTTGTGTTCCAAGGAGGTCTCTTTCAAATGAAAATGCAATTAAGGAAGAAAGTGTTGTCCCTGATAAGCCTATGTTGATTGCATGAAGCCCAGTTTTCCCAGAACATTCCCATATGTAAATTTCAATAAAGATAGCATTGGCCTGGTACTGTTTCTTCCAAACAACACTCATTTGAGGGTTAATTTTTTTACAAACATTACTTTTTTTATGCCCCACATGTTGGAGGAATTAAAATGTAAAAATGTCCATCCAGACCTTTCCAGTGCGTGTGGTTCAATTCCTCAGCATCAGAATACCAAATCAGTTGCTAATGGTGAGGAACAGCCTGTAATTTATGCAAATTACTCTTATCGGACATGAACCCTTTCAGTGCGGGAACCGAATTTTGAAGGCCTTTGCAAACAGTTTGGATCCTGATGAGACGCCACAGAACGTGGCGTCTCATCAGGATCCAAACTGTTTGCTATTCTGATAGTATTCTTTGAAAAAAAATAGAAGAAAATGCTAATTTTAGAAATTCTGCAGACGACATTTTAGCAGACGACAAATATCCCAGCATGCAAAGGGTTAATAGACTTCAGAGTATCATGAATTAGGTGTGAGTGGTTTGACTTATGTTAACAGTTCTTGTGCAGTTGTCAATCACATGGGCAGTTGTAATTACTGTATTCTGTGACTTGTGATTGTTATCTGTACTTAAAGAAGCCTGCAAATGTTTCATGACATCCCCATGTGTCTGCAGTGTCTATTGCAAATGTTTTGTTTAAATATCTGTGTGAGATTTTTCACAGAGTTATTGCTGCTTTTAAAGAATAAATGTGCATTCAGAACTGGCTCAAGAATCACCCATATTCCATATTTTTGCTCACACGTAACTCATGTTTCATGATTGCCCACACACAGATTGTATATAGTTTGGCTCACACAGCACTTATATTCCTGTTTTTGCTCATTCATCATTTATATTCCATAATTTCATAAACTTAACTCATATTCTGCATTCGCTCAAACACCAAAGGTTTTCTGTATTGTCTTACACATCTCTCATATTCCATATTTGCACAATCATCACTCATATTCAATTTTTTGCTGACACATCACTCATATTCCCTATTTGCTCACACAGCTGTGATTTTACGGGCACACAGGAAGAGCTAGATGAGCATCTGAAGACGTGTAAGTTCGAGAGCATGAAGGAGTTCCTCCAGCGCACAGACGAGCGAATCAGCGACCTGCAGTACACTCTGAGTTCTAAGGACCAGGAGATCTCCTTCCTGAGATCCATGCTCGGGAAACTCTCTGAGAAAGTTGAGGCACTTGAGAAATTCACTGACGTGAAAGTCCGTAAGTCAAAGTACTGTTTGGACTTGAGAAATTCACTGACGTGAAAGTCCGTAAGTCAAAGTACTGTTTGGTTTTGGTAGCTGGGAGGCAGATTGAATAATTATTTCAGTGAACGAAGAAAATGTGTAGGAAACAACAACAGTTGATTTTATTCATGACTTGAATTTCTCATAAAACTGAGATATTGAGGGAAATTTTTAAAAATCGCATAGTTTTGTTTTTCCAAAAGTTTTCTTATGTTGCTTTTTTTTTAGTTAAACTATCAATAACATCTATGATATGCAATACTAAAAATTATGGCACTGTTATAAAGTAGCATTTGTCTTAGGAAGTTGTGCCAATTTCATATGTCTTGTAACTACATATATGCAAATAGACATAATAATGCACTGTAATTATCGGTTAGCACCGAGTAAATTTCTTTGTAAAGGGGTTAAGCACATGTGCACACATACAGGTGCTGGTAAGTGCTATCTTTTTTTAATGTTTTAACAAGGTTTAAACGGGGTTAGAAAGAGTTCAATAGAAACATTAATTGTAAAATTCCAGTTTCTTCTTTTATTAATTATATTAAAGTTTGGAAATTGATGTTCTGAATTTAAAAATGAAATAAATGCCATTCTGAAAATGTTCACCTCGTTTGATTGACATATGGTGATTATGTTGGCCCTGCATGATTGAATAGACCAGACAGCTGTTAGAGAAGCAGATTTATAGACCTCACAGGACTTCAAACAGCAACAAAAGGAGTATTCTTTGCAGGGCATGTTGTGTTTATGAATAAATAAAAAATCCATACTAAGTTTATTATTGATGATTTGTAACTGAATTGCTGTCTGTTTAACAGAATTGATAGACCTGTCCGTATTTCTTGTAAGAAATGTGGCTCCTGAAATTCATGCTTGATTTTCATGCATGGCTTTAACAGAGTGAGAGAATAAAGGTTATGCCTGATTTACAAGCTGTCTGGATATAGGTGGTCAGTGCAGATCTTGAAGACACAATGACTGAACCCATTTATACCTAGAGTCTAGAAAAAAGGCATTGGCAAACAGCATAGACCCAAAAGAGACGCCACATAACGCAGCGTCTCATCTGGGTCTACGCTTTTTGCTAGACATCCCTAATTTTGGAAATAAATTTATCCAATTTAGAAGGATGTGAGAGTCCACTAGGCATAAATGGGTTAAATAACCTAAATGCCAATAGATATTTGTCTGCATGGTTGTTTCTAATGGTTTTAGTGGAGTGTCCCATGTCACCTGCCAGACTTGTACATTGAGGATACAGCTCATTGTTAGACGCCAATAAATAACATTATACTCTATTTAAGACATTACAGTTGATTGGTAATAAAGATCACTAAACAAGTTGCCAAAACAGTAGCAAACAACATGATACATAATTGTGATTTTACAATGAGCCATAAGAGGAGATTAGCGCTATGAACAAATATGAACAAATGTTAATTCCAGTGTTTGTTGATACAACGTCTTGAAAGCTTTTTTGTTTATAATGACCCCCCCCCCCCCCCCATTGAAGAAGGCTTCATGTAGCAGTTGCACTGCCCGTCTTGATGTCTGTGAACAATTTCCTATCTCAGCCATAATTTGTCCATGTATGGCTTGATTTCAAAATAACTTGGCACAGATGCAAACCATTGTATGATGAAATTTGGCACAAATGCAAACCATTGTATGATGAAATTTGACACAGATGCAAACCATTGTATGATGAAATTTGACACAGATGCAAACCATTGTATGATGAAATTTGACACAGATGCAAACCATTGTATGATGAAATTTGACACAGATGCAAACCATTGTATGATGAAATTTGACACAGATGCAAACCATTGTATGATGAAATTTGACACAGATGCAAACCATTGTATGATGAAATTTGACACAGATGCAAACCATTGTATGACGAAATTTGACACAGATGCAAACCATTGTATGATGAAATTTGGCACAGATGCAAACCATTGTATGATTAAACTTGGCCAGATGCAAACCATTGTATGATGAAATTTGGCGATTTTGTTGATGCTGATGTGTTGCTGTAAATGTTGATGTTTCTTTTGATTCTGATGACATTGTTGCTGATGTAAATGTTGTTGCTGCTGAGTTTGTTGCTGCTGCTGATTTTGATGTTGTTATTGCTGCTGTTGATGTTGCTGATTGTGTTGATGCTGATGTTGTTTTTACAGAGCTGTTGGAGCACAGTCAGAGCAAGGTGCACCGAGAGATCAGTGAGTCCAGGAGGGAGTACGCTGTAATAGCAGTAGGTATCCTTGACAACACCTGGGTGTTCTATTGTAAAAGTATTTTTTATCCCCTGCCATAGGCAGAGGGATATTGTTTTGGCGTTGTCCGTCCTTCCGTTTGTCCGTCCGTCCGGCACTTTTGTGTCCGGAGCCATATCTTGGAAGTGCTTTGGCGGATTTCATTGAAACTTGGTATGAGTATATATATATGGATAAGAGGATGATGCACGCCAAATGGCATTGTACACCATTGGATATTTACGGAGTTATGGCCCTTTGTTTCTTGAAAAAAAATATTGTGTGTCCTGAGCCATGTATTGGAAGAGCTTTGACGGATTTAATTGAAACTTGGTATGAGTATATAAATGGATAAGAGGATGATGCACGTTGGTGTTGTCCATCTGTCCAGAAATATTTGTGTCCAGAAGTATATTGGCGGGGGATATCAATTCAACAAATTTGCATGTTTTTTGTACAATTAATTCAGAACACTTTTTTTCAAAGTCGTCCCTTTTTACTTACTTGAGTAAAACTGTCTATTGTGTCACAATGTCATGATAATTAAATTTAGAAATCACTGTCTTCCTTGGAATTTATAATTGATTCCGTAAGCATTCAAATTTAAAAAATGTAAAACACTTAATTTTTTGGGCACCTTCTGTTTTAGCCATAATGATACTTTTTGTTCTTCTTGTTATTACAATGAATATAAGTGTTCACCTGTGTGATGGTTACAGTGTTCACATTATGACTATGTGGTCCCTGGGGCAATCCTCTCCTTCAAAGCACCATGAAAAGTGTATGGCCCTCTCTCAAGCCTGTATACTTAACGATATTTTGGGGGAAACCGTTTGACACCAAATAATTACTTAATATAACCATGTATGGTTTATAGTACATTAACTATGTGTGAACACAAAGAAAATGTTGTCATTATTCTAAAATGTTAACAGGTTTTTATGACAAGATTATGCTTGTTTGTCATGTTCTTGGACATGTTTATCAATTTTTACTGTTAAAAAGTAATAATGGTATCTAACATAAATGAAAAACACTTCAATTATGTCAAATGATGACATCAAAACTTTGATGAGATCACACCAAAATGAAAACAGTACCAGTTTTGCTGTTAAAATAACATAAGGAAACTCACACACTTGTATTTGTATCTATTTAAAAAGGAAAATTGAACTAACAAAAACGAGCCTTGAATGAAAAAACACTTCATTTCCTGGATGGATTATCATGTCATGTCATTCAACTTACCATGGAATGATGGATTAAGTAGACGTATTTTTCTTGTATGTAATTGGCTCCGTTTGATTTGTAAGGTTTTTGAACAACAGCTGTCTATTTCATCTTCTGGCAATTTGTCAAGTGTAATGAAGCACATTTCTTTCTACTATTATACAGTATTGTTGGTCTGAAAACAGTCAATTACTGTACAGATTAATACCAGATTAGCCTGGCCAGTATGCTAATTTTGACTTGGAAGAAATCAAATCAAATAAAATCAAATCAATATTTATTTATTGTCGGTATGATATACAAACATTATAACATAAGCTATGAATAGCTTTTGACTGACCAAAGTATAAAAGTATCGTCTGAACAAAAATAGGGACGATAATTTGAAAGTTTAAGGGGTGCATATAGAAAATCACAAATTATTTATTAAAATAGGGAATGAATAAACATAAATTAAGTAAAGTTTTTCTTCAATGCTGTTAGCTTTTAGGAGTACATACATACAGTTTAATGTTCTTCCTGGTAAAGGCAAAAACCATGTTAAAAAAATATGTACCAAGAATGTCAAAAAATTCGAGCTCTATCAACCAAATACATTGTAGCAAACACAATACCTGTTACCATCAACATCAAATTGCGTGACTTTTATGGTATGGTGAAATGCTCTGAATATCTTTTATCAAATCAAAAGCAGAAGTTTTATATTTGAAGATTATAGCAAAGGATATGAAAACGTTATGCTGCTTTTTTCAACTGAATATCTGATGGTCTTGTCTGATCTGATGCTGAGTTTGTAGTGTATATAAAACATTTATTTGAATAAGAACACATTCTGTGTTTTCATTGCTGCAGGTTTATTGGTAAATGGTGTGAACACATGGCACACAATAAATTATTGCAGTTTTTTTATTGGGTTAAAAAAACAAACATATTATAAACTATGAATTAATTGAAAGGTTTTTATAGATCTTTGCATATTTTAAGCTCATCTATTTAAAAAAAAAAAGTGAGCTATTGTCATCACCTGAGCGTTGACGACGGCATCGGCGTCTGCGTTTGCGTTGGCGTCCGGTTAAGTTTTTTGTTAAGGTCCACTTTTCTCTTAAAGTATTACAGCTATTGCATTCAAACATGGCACACTTACTTACTATCACAAGGGGACTGGGCAGGCAAAGTTAGATAACTCTGGTTGGCATTATGACAGAATTATGTGCCCTTTTTATACTTAGAAAATTGAAAGTTTTGTGTTTAGGTCCACTTTATTCCTAAAGTATCAAAGCTTTTGTTTTCATACTTGCAACACTTACTATCATAAGGGGACTGTGCAGGCAAAGTAATGTAACTCTGACTGGCATTTTCACAGAATTTTGGCTCCTTTTATACTAAGAAAATTGAAATTTTGATTATGTTTTGTGTTTAGGTCCACTTTATTCCTAAAGTATCAAAGCTATTGCTTTCATACTTGTAACACTTACTAACTACCATAAGGGGACTGTGCAGGCAAAGTTATGTAACTCTGACTGGCATTTTGACAGAATTATGGTCCTTTTTTGACTTAGTTACTTTGAATGTTTGGTTAAATTTTGTGTTTAGATCCACTTTACTTCTAAAGTATCAAGGCTATTGCTTTCAAACTTCAAATACTTTCTTATCAATATGAGGGTACTGTACCTGGCAAGTTGGATTTGACCTTGACCTTTAAATGATCTTTACTCTCAAGGTCAAAATATTAAATTTTGCTAAAATTGCCATAACTTCTTTATTTATGATCAGATTTGATTCATACTTTAACAAAACAACACTTACCTGACATACCACAATAGACTCCCCCCCCCCCCCGAATCCCCCCATTTTGTCCAGTTTTCTCTTATTTTTGAAAGTTCATCTAATAAATGTCCATACCCCCACACTATACCCCCAAAAATAATAAATATGTTTGTTGAAACGTGGTTAAAAAAGCACAAAAATTATATAATCCCCCCCCCCCCAAAAAAAAAATAAATATATTTATTTATATATAATTTTTTTTTTCATTTTTGAACGATAATATTTCTTATGACCACACCCCCACACTATACACCCCTCTCCACACCCACCCCTCCCCTTTTTGATTGAAGTATTGAGATAGGTCCCTTCACCTTTAAAAAGATAGATTGATGAGCAGTCTGCACCCTCTAGGCAGTGCTCTTGTTTTTATTTTGAATATCTCAACGTTTTGAATTGCAAAAAATTAGAGGTTTGCTGGAATATTTTTTTTAATAATTATTCCGCAAGCACACCAGTTATTTTAACTTGTGCAATAAAGACATAGATATGATTTTGTGTGTATTTAAAGTAAGGGTGTCACGGTACTCCGTGAGACGGTATATCGTAATAGTCTCCCCTTGGTACGGTTCACGATACGCCTCCGTACGGTACGGTACGGTACGGCATTTTCCATGACGCATTTCAAGGTAACATGACACTAAATTTTTTTGTATCCCTCCGTGGTCCATTTCGAAAGTAGTGCCTATTTCTAAAGATTTCCTTTTCTCTTCGGTATAAAAAGCGATTAAGCAATCGCACGCATGCTTTTTGTGATTATTTCCTGCATCCTAAGTGTGTCTGCAACATTTTGGGGCATTTCATTGGGGATTACGTTGAAAGATGAATGTTTGGGGTGCGTTTATTGCTTTTTTCGAAATTTCTTTTTCAAAACTCAGTTTTCCGAGGGTGCTTGCCTTTGGGCGAATTTTACTTTCTTAGAAGTTGCAAGACCATATATTTTTGACTGCATTTATTGTAAGAGGACAGATTTATCTTTAAAATGATACCCGTCAGGCAAATTTTGATACATAGGAGATACAAGAAAAATGCTTTGAAAGTTGGCAGTTTTATAATGGGACCCAAAGGGAAATGGAATTAGTGTAATATTACCTCAAGGGAAGTAACTGTAATTTGCCCCAAAAATTGCGGAAGTCATTCTATACATAGATGGTGACATCACTATGTTATTGTCACATACATAGATGGTGACGTCACTACGTTATTGTCACCTCTAAACTTAGACGCATCACATTCCCCTGGTTTGGGGAATTATGCTTCCGCCAAAGTAGTTCTGCGTAGGAATGAAAATGTTAATAGTGAAAGAAAAATTGTCTTTTATTGTGTATTTAAAATGAAATATTGTAAAAAGAAATGTTATTTTATGATTTTAGATGTGATTTTGCATCTCTATTAAGACTAATAGCGATTATTAGATGCACAATTACCTGACCTACTTTCGCTTTCACTTTTCACTAGTAAAAGAAGTGCTATCAAAATTCCTTACGCGCTAGTACACAGGTCAGTAAGACCGGTGTGTACACAATGTTACGGAAGTTGAATTGAAATCACCTCCAGCGAGCTTCTAATAAAAAATATGGAAGCATTTTGTGTTATCAGTAAGAAAGTGGTAGGCGTTGATTTCGTATAAACAGTTGCTTTATATCACGACTTTAGTCGCTACGAATTTCCTCAACAGGAGCTGTTACTTTGTGATTCTGCTGAGAATTTTGCAAAGTCTTTGAAACCATTAAAATTAAATTAAAACCGCTCAAAAATGTGCTGTGTCGCCTACGTCATGAAGCAAGGTGCAATATTTAACTGGTTTTAAGAATTGCGCTTGGAGTTTTTTACGGCACAAGCAAAGATGAGCAGTTTAACTATTTGGTAAACACGTTTTATTTTTAAGTTAAATAATCTATCCAAGTAAAAGAAGCATAAAGAAGTCCGTATTTTAAAAACATATTCATAATTTCCTGTTCATATTTAATCAAAGTTTTAGATTTGTATATAATAATAACTAATTGTCAATTCATGTACTTTCATGACATTATATGGTATTTGTATATTGTATGACACATATGTAGAGGTCTTTAAATAAAATTGAAAAATGGTTTTAAATGGTTTGCATGTTGTTACCATCTGACAATATGTATTGCGATACGTATTGTATCGTACACACTGTACCGCGATGCGTATCGTATCGTAATTTGATCGTGACACCCTTAATTTAATGCCAGAAAACAACATATCTTGCTCATATTATGATTGCAGTGTCACCTTGATTCCATACTGCAAGTTGACATAAAAAAGCCTTTACCAGTTGCAACTGCCATCAACTTAAAGGGCTATGACATGCAATGCTATGCAGTCTCATATGATACATAATCCAATGTCTTTATGACAGGACGTTAATGTTTTATTGGACTGCAACACGAATTTCTAGCTTTTCATTTGGAAAGGGTTCAAATCCACATTTTTTCTAGAAACAAACATAATGATTTAATGATGACAAGATTGTTTAAAAAACAATTGATTGAATGGAACATTATAATTATGAATGTTCCATATTTCAATTGCAAAGTGTGTGCGTTTACCACTTAGATATGTATTTTGACATATGCTTGTAGTCCCTTAGAAAGTAATATTAAGTTAAATCCCTTTCTTACTTGACCCAAGTTTTAAAGGTTTCAGTTTCAACCCTTAGATACTGATGAGCAGCAAACAGCATAAAACCTGAACATTTTCACTTAGCTTTTAAGTGTGAAAGGGTTCATTTTGATGGTCCAGTCTAATGAACTTTACCCTGTTCCTATTTGATGTGTTACAGGACGAACTATCACATATCAACAACTATCTGAACATCGGAAATATCTCCATGGGGGGTAAGTCTGTATGGAACTAGAACTCTGAATTCAGAGTTGCCTGCATTTGATAAAAATTATGAATTTATACTTATGTATATCGGAAACTTCTATGCTGTATCAATTACAATATAAAAATTTTAGCATTTTTAAGAATTATGTTAAATATTTGCTTTGTATAACCGAAGATAAGAAGTTTGAAGTGTTTGGACGAAGATTGTTAGAAAAAATGCAGCATTGACATTCTTGTTATTTCAGCCTACGATCCACAGCAGATGTTCAAGTGTAGAGGGACCTTTGTAGGTCATCAGGTAATAAACTCAATAGAGAGAATTTTAACTGGCATTTTAAAAATCATATTACAATGCAACATGTGTTCAGGATCTTGTCAAAAACAATTTATTGTGTTCAAATTTATGGTGTTGCTGTTATTGGATAATGTGGATAAATAGGACTATTATTTTAAGCCCCCTTATTATTTTGATGTTTGATATCCCATCATATTCTTGTACTATAAAACTGTGCTGGTGCAATCACTATTATCTCACATGAAAAAACATGCCTTTGCCGCTTGATTAACTTTGTCGACATGACCTTTGTGACAATATCTAGTTTGTATCAGCTTTCAGCCGTTTCAATGTACAAAATTGTTGGCTCTCAATATAAGACGTTTGTTGTCCCACATCTTTTTTTTCATAAAATATTTTTTTCTCTGAGATGTCAGATTAATTTTGACCAGGAATAATCCCATACACTTGATATATGATGTTGGATGTATTTTATTTAAAATAAATATGTGTTGAAATGTTACCAATATAATATATATGAGCACTGTACTTTCAGGGCCCTGTGTGGTGCCTGTGTGTATTTGGTGACTTCCTCTTCAGTGGTTCCTCTGACAAGACCATAAAGGTAAGTTATGGTGGGAGACAACTGTCAGATCACTGACAGACCAAGTCTCAACTTTCAATTCGTAACAGTAAGCTCTGGTGGGAGACAACTGTCAGATCACTGACAGACCAAGTCTCAACTTTCAATTCGTAACAGTAAGCTCTGGTGGGAGACAACTGTCAGATCACTGACAGACCAAGTCTCAACTTTCAATTCGTAACAGTAAGCTCTGGTGGGAGACAACTGTCAGATCACTGACAGACCAAGTCTCAACTTTCAATTGGTAACAGTAAGCTCTGGTGGGAGACAACTGTCAGATCACTGACAGACCAAGTCTCAACTTTCAATTCGTAACAGAAAGCTCTGGTGGGAGACAAATATCAGATCACTGACAGACCAAGTCTCAACTTTCAATTCTTAACAGTAAGCTCTGGTGGGAGACAACTGTCAGATCACTGACAGACCAAGTCTCAACTTTCAATTGGTAACAGTAAGCTCTGGTGGGAGACAACTGTCAGATCACTGACAGACCAAGTCTCAACTTTCAATTCATAACAGTAAGCTTTGGTGGCAGACAACTGTCAGATCACTGACAGACCAAGACTCAACTTTCAATTCGTAACAGTAAGCTCTGGTGGGAGACAACTGTCAGATCACTGACAGACCAAGTCTCAGCTTTCAATTGGTAACAGTAAGCTCTGGTGGGAGACAACTGTCAGATCACTGACAGACCAAGTCTCAATTTTCAATTGGTAACAGTAAGCTCTGGTGGGAGACAACTGTCAGATCACTGACAGACCAAGTCTCAACTTTCAATTCGTAACAGTAAGCTCTGGTGGGAGACAACTGTCAGATCACTGACAGACCAAGTCTCAACTTTCAATTGGTAACAGTAAGCTCTGGTGGGAGACAACTGTCAGATCACTGACAGACCAAGTCTCAACTTTCAATTCGTAACAGTAAGCTTTGGTGGCAGACAACTGTCAGATTACTGACAGACCAAGACTCAACTTTCAATTCATAACAGTAAGCTCTGGTGGGAGACAACTGTCAGATCACTGACAGACCAAGTCTCAACTTTCAATTCGTAACAGAAAGCTCTGGTGGGAGACAACTGTCAGATCACTGACAGACCAAGTCTCAACTTTCAATTCGTAACAGTAAGCTCTGGTGGGAGACAACTGTCAGATCACTGACAGACCAAGTCTCAACTTTCAATTCGTAACAGTAAGCTCTGGTGGGAGACAACTGTCAGATCACTGACAGACCAAGTCTCAACTTTCAATTCGTAACAGAAAGCTCTGGTGGGAGACAGCTGTCAGATCACTGACAGACCAAGTCTCAACTTTCAATTCGTAACAGTAAGCTCTGGTGGGAGACAACTGTCAGATCACTGACAGACCAAGTCTCAACTTTCAATTGGTAACAGTAAGCTCTGGTGGGAGACAACTGTCAGATCACTGACAGGCCAAGTCTCAACTTTCAATTCGTAACAGTAAGCTTTGGTGGCAGACAACTGTCAGATTACTGACAGACCAAGACTCAACTTTCAATTCGTAACAGTAAGCTCTGGTGGGAGACAACTGTCAGATCACTGACAGACCAAGTCTCAACTTTCAATTCGTAACAGAAAGCTCTGGTGGGAGACAACTGTCAGATCACTGACAGACCAAGTCTCAACTTTCAATTCGTAACAGTAAGCTCTGGTGGGAGACAACTGTCAGATCACTGACAGACCAAGTCTCAACTTTCAATGCGTAACAGTAAGCTCTGGTGGGAGACAACTGTCAGATCACTGACAGACCAAGTCTCAACTTTCAATTCGTAACAGAAAGCTCTGGTGGGAGACAGCTGTCAGATCACTGACAGACCAAGTCTCAACTTTCAATTCGTAACAGTAAGCTCTGGTGGGAGACAACTGTCAGATCACTGACAGACCAAGTCTCAACTTTCAATTGGTAACAGTAAGCTCTGGTGGGAGACAACTGTCAGATCACTGACAGACCAAGTCTCAACTTTCAATTCGTAACAGTAAGCTTTGGTGGCAGACAACTGTCAGATTACTGACAGACCAAGACTCAACTTTCAATTCGTAACAGTAAGCTCTGGTGGGAGACAACTGTCAGATCACTGACAGACCAAGTCTCAACTTTCAATTCGTAACAGAAAGCTCTGGTGGGAGACAACTGTCAGATCACTGACAGACCAAGTCTCAACTTTCAATTCGTAACAGTAAGCTCTGGTGGGAGACAACTGTCAGATCACTGACAGACCAAGTCTCAACTTTCAATTCGTAACAGTAAGCTCTGGTGGGAGACAACTGTCAGATCACTGACAGACCAAGTCTCAACTTTCAATTCGTAACAGAAAGCTCTGGTGGGAGACAGCTGTCAGATCACTGACAGACCAAGTCTCAACTTTCAATTCGTAACAGTAAGCTCTGGTGGGAGACAACTGTCAGATCACTGACAGACCAAGTCTCAACTTTCAATTGGTAACAGTAAGCTCTGGTGGGAGACAACTGTCAGATCACTGTCAGACCCACAATTCGTAACATGCATAGAAATGAGCCTTGCTCCCGGAAAACATGGTTTAATGCATGTGTGGAAAGTGTCGTCCCAGATTAACAAGTTCAGTCAGCAAAGACTTAACATGGACAAACTTTCGAAAAGACCTTATTTAAATGAAAAATTACATAAAAAGCAAAGTTGCATCTCTGATAAGCCTTGGAGACTGTGCTTGCTAGTCTAGGACTTCACTTTTCGCAAATGTACAGGTCTAACAAGTAAACAAACTAAGGGGGTCTCCTACTTTGTTTTAACAAACTCAAAAGTTCTCCTACTTTGTTCTAACAAATGTAAGAGACTTCCTACTTTGTTTTAATAAACTCAAAAGGCTTCCTACTGTGTTCTAACAAACTCAAGAGGTTTCCCACTGTGTTCTAACAAACTCAAGAGGTCTCCCACTTTGTTCAAACAAATTCAAGAGGTGTACAGCTTTGTTCTAACAAACTCAAGAGGTCTCCCACTGTGTGCTAACAAACTCAAGAGGTCTCCCACTCTGTTCTTACAAACTCACGAGGTCTCCCACTTTGTTCTAACAAACTCAAGAGGTCTCCCTTTTTGTTCAAACAAACTCTAGAGGTCTACAGCTTTGTTCTAACAAAGTCAAGAGATCTCCCACTTTGTTCGAACAAACTCAAGAGGCTTCCAACTTTGTTCGAACCAATTCAAAATGCTTTCAACTTTGTTTGAACAAACTCAATAGGTCTCCAACTTTGTTTTAACTAACTCAAGAGGTCTCCCACTGTGTTCTTACAAACTCAAGAGGTCTCCCACTGTGTTCTCACAAACTCAAGAGGTCTCCCACTGTGTTCTAACAAACTCAAGAGGTCTCCCACTGTGTTCTAACAAACTGAAGAGGTCTCCCACTTTGTTCTAACAAACTGAAGAGGTCTCCCTTTTTGTTCAAACAAACTCAAGAGGTCTCCAGCTTTGTTCTAACAAATTCAAGAGGTCTCCCGCTTTGTTTGAGCAAACTTTAGAGGGTTCCAACTTTGTTTGAATCAATTAAAAATGCTTTCAACTTTGTTCGAACAAACTCAATAGGTCTCCAACTTTGTTCTAACAAACTGAAGAGGTCTCCGTTTGTTTTCACAAACTCAAGAGGTCTGTTATTGATTTAAAAAAAGAAGTGCAATCATCTCTTTCTGGAATTCAATCCATTTCGAGTGTGTTACGTTTACCACTCAGATCTGCACTTAGACATGTTTGTAGTCCCAAACAAAAAACAAATTAATTAAAGACCCTTCTTACTAAATTCAAGTTTAAGATCCTTCATTTCTAACCTTAAGATACTGATGAGCAGCAAACAGCATAAAACCTGAACAGACTAGTTACTCCCAGGCTGTTCAGGTTTTATGCTGGTTGTCTGTAGCCAATGTCACTTTGCTTTTGTGTGGGAAAGGGTGAAACTTGTTTCCTGTGTTACCTCTCATCAAGTGATTTTTTTGCCCAAAATTACAGCCCCTTACAGTCTGTTTCCCAATGGCAAAAAGTGACATTTTCTCCTCAAAATCTGAATGATATTTCCCAATATATATTATTGGTCTATAGAGTTTATTATACAGCAATATAAAATCGTAGCACTTTTTAATATTAATCTAAAAATGCAGTTTAACATGCACTTCTAAAAATTGGAATGCTGTCATTTATAATTATAATTAAGAATGTTTATTTTTTCCCAATTTCCTGGTTTATTGTGAAATATTTCCCAAGCCAAAAGGCACAGTCTGTAAAATATAAAGCACAAAAAATCACTTTCCTTTGCCTTCCCACAGGTCTGGGACACGGGCAGCACATACAAGTGTATGAAGACCCTGGAGGGCCACACAGGGATCGTCCTTGCGCTGTGTACGTACGGGAACAAGCTGTTTTCCGGCTCCCAGGACTGCAACGTCATCGTGAGTATAGTATGTAGGGAACCGATGTTAAAGAGGAATGTGTCGTCCCACAGGCTTATCTGGGATAACTTTTAACGCACATTCATTAATGGATTTTTTGTAATAGTATGAACATTTGGTAAAAGTTATGTTATTTAATTTTGTTTATAAATTTTAAATTAATAGAGGATATGTGTTGGATTTGATGGAATATCGATTTTATTTCACGAGAGATTATATAAAATAATATTTTAACGAGTGGCGCAACCACGAGTGAAAATATGTATTTTTTATGATCACGAGTGAATTAAAATCAATATTCCATCGAATCCAACAAATTTTCTTTTTACTTTAGGCAATAGAAAATAAATTCCTAGATTCTCATCCCCGCCCGCCCATCGAAAATCATCCCGCCCGAACGTTTTTTATTTTGAAAAAAAACATCTGTAAAAAAAATCGAGCCGCAAAATACTGAGGACGAAACGGTTGAATGAGTACGAAAATTGCAAAGTGCGAATTGGCAACTCAATGTCTCCGAGACGATTATTGAATTTTAACGGCGCACGAGTGTCGTCAGAAATTTAAGTGATCGAGGGAAAACAACAACAAAGTGTTTTTTATTTTGAGGTGTAGAAACGGCATTACAACCGTAAAAGATTGGTACAGGGTGTCAAAATGTGCAGAAACTTAAACTCTTGCGGACCTGTACGATGAGTTCATGTGTGGTTTGTATGATCAAGCCCTATCGTTGAAAGTTGACCACCCAAAAATCGTCTGTGCCCTAGTCGGTCGAAATAAATTAGAATTGACTCAGGTGTCACCCGATGTTACAGTTAGTCAAGCTGTCGGCTGTCTAGGAAATTTTATTTACTTTAGTATTGGAGACACCCCTGAAACTTCCCATAAATCTCCATGCATACCATGTTTTAATCAATAATATCTAGTCATACTGAAAAAATAATGTAAATGGTTATGTTACAGATTTGTATTTTCTTTAATACTTTGTGTAGTCAATGTTTTATTGAATGTCAGAATATGTTTAACATGAAATTAAAAGGGTAAAATAAAACACAATAGTCAAATTTTGATAATGTATTTCTTTTATTCTATATAATTTTACAAACACTGTTACTCCAATATAGCGCGGTCAAATGGGTCCAAGCTGCGAAACAGCGTTATAATGGATCCGCATTATAAGTTTTGAGCTCATTTACTGCAGGGCGCTATAAAAAAAACATGTATAGAATAGCCTATAATATAGGTCATGTATATTGCCATGCTGTGTTGACGCAAATACATGCATATAAACCGAATCGTATCGATAACAGTATACATACCACTTTTCTTATGTGCACATTTATCCGATAATCCAATAAAATTGCAACATCACTTAAAAAATAATAATCTTGAACATTAATGACGATATATGTTTTAGAAATTTGTAAACACAACCGTACGCATATATGCCTTTTTTAGAAGTGTTAAGACAGGCTTTTTCCGCCCTATGCCACGGGTCCGAAATTCGGCCCCATTCCCAATGCAAATCTGGTTGTTTTTTTCCCAATTGAAAAAAAAAATTCCCAATTCCCAAAAAAAAAAAAAAAAAAATAATTTTTTTTTTTTTTTTTTTACCTTAAAATATATAAGTTAACCTTATCCGGTGTAGAAAATAGAAAGTGTTGCATAATAAAATTATCTGTTGCCTTGAATTTGTTTTAAAAACTGTAAAATATATTAATGATTATTTAAGACTTTCCTTATTTTCCTCAAAATCCGGCGCTTCGCACGATTTTTTTCACCTCAAAAAAGGCCAGGCCTTTTCCCCAAATTCAGATTAAAAAACCTGCACTTATCTCACATGTTCATAATACTTTGTAATATTTCAATAATAAGTTATCAAAATAGTCGTTATTTACCAGTTAACGGCTTCTTTGAAATATAAGAAACACTATTTACATGCGATTATTTTTCCCAATTGAGCCATTTTGCGAATAATTTTTTTCCCAAAATGGGGGTTTTCACGACGCAAAATTCCCAAAATTCCAGTGTGGCGTATTCCCAAAATGGAGCGGAAAAAGCCTGTAAGAGTACAGTGCATTATGGGGCAGAGCTTTCATTGGACGAGCGAATTTAAATTTAGATTGAATGCAATACAATTCATGTACAAAAAATTGTTTTATTGCGTCATATGCATGCAAAAAACGTGTTTCCCGGGGACTTTCTGATACCGCGCAAAAATGAAAGTGAAACTCTGTTAACAATTACCGGTACACTGTATTCGCATGTAAATAAATCGTCTGCATTATTTAATTTCTTTTACACGAACTGAAAGATTAAATGTCATAATACTAGAATGATAATGAAATGACAGAAAAAGTTGTTTTATACAGTGGGAAGTATATTTCACAGCCGCTCATTTAATATAGTCAAACTGCAACCATATCAAAGTAAGAATGTTTCAATCGTTTTGAATTACTTTAATTGTAAAACTATCCCGCTTGCACTTAAGTTATGGAAATTATCGCACTGAACCGCTCTGATGTGGAATACATGTAATAAACACTGACACGCGAGTTTTTCACACCTTTATTGACATTACACAACAGATTAACACCAATAAGCTGTCGGTGTTATTTTACCTCGAAGTGATTATAAACGGTTCAACGGAGGGTTGAATAAAGCAATCAACATGTGATTGCCACCATCTTTGAATTGTCTGAAAATACACGAAGTTGCATAATACGGATTTGAATCAGAAATCAAATGGAAGGTTGGAGAAAAAATGGGATCCAAGCACCCCCGCGTTATATTGGATTCAGCGTTATAACGGAGCGCGTTATATTGGAGTTACAGTGTACATACATACATATAGGCATTATGCATATAAACTAACAAATTCGTGAACATTTCATTACTTAATATATAGGTTAGACATAAAGAATATAAAATAAAAAGTAAAAAATAAAACCCACCCACCCGCCACAATTTTCCACAAAATTTGGATGAGAATCTAGTTATTTATTTTTATGGCCTTATGCTTTTTTCACCGCTTATTAACATTGTAAAAGAGTTCAATTGGATAATTTCGCTGGATTTATGACATCATTTAGTCCAAAAATGACGTCATTTCTCAGTAAAACAGTGAAAAATATCGATATTTTTCATTGTTATTTTTCACTGTTTAAAACAGTGAAATACCAGTTTTATTTCACTGATATTTCTCTATGAACCACCGGAAAGCATAAAATAATATGTATTATTTTACATGTAAGTAACATGTTTTTGCGGGAGGGTTGAAAAGTGTGTGGTAAGTATGTAAGAAAGAAACATTTAAGACTCCTTACAGCTAGCAAGACTTTGCTGACATATTGAGCCGTGTACGCGGAAAACTTAGCTTGATGTATGTGCGTAAAGTGGTGTCCCAAATTATTCAGTGCAGTCTGCCTAGGCTTAGCAGTGTAGACACTTTCCACTTTAATGAACTTTTTTGTGCAGGGAATTGAAATATTTCTGAATGAAAATCCAGTCTAAGCAGAATCCCCATTTAGCCTGTGTGGACTGAACAGGCTTATCTGGGATGGCACATTGCACTTATGCTTTAAGCCCAGTTTTCCTTGAACAAGGCTCTATTTTTCAGTGCCCCAGATAATTATTTGGGAAATAGGGTTTGCACCCATTGATTTTAAAAAATAGGGTGATTTCGGTCTTGAAATAGGGTGAAATGAGTTATAATAATTCATACCATAAAATCATTGCTGCTTTGCCTGTTTAATAAAAGCCAATCTTGGTCACTTGAGCGTATCCATTTTGATTCAGATTACTTTTATTGAAGCTAACTTGTATTGATTTAATAAAACTGTAAACTATTATAATTAATTTTAATAAACTGATGTTTCATAACATCTTTAATTCTTGAAACTGTCCATAATATAAACTTTAAACTTAAAAAATCGATAACACGAATGATTTGTCTATTAATTGCACTTGCTTTCTTTGTTCAAAAAGTTTGCAATTGATTGATACTTTGGGGCAACAATTGCGGACGTCTTTCGGCCTCTCTTAGACATTTTTTATTTTGTATTGTTATAGAAACTGAAAGAACAGACGCTTTACAAATACATGCACAATGAGCAACGGAATAAATCAGATTGAAAACGCATGTTTGTCGTAAATAAATTGTTCAGATGCAGTAATTAACTATGAAATCTAGTCCGAAGAGCGTTTGAATAACTTTCAATGTTTCCTGCTCCTTCAAGAAGACGCTTGCTAAATAAAAGCGACGTCACATTACGATAATAATTGCAAAGAGGATATACCGAAAATGAGCGAAGAATTTTCAATTGAAGCTATTGTATCATACGCATCGAATTTTAGGAATTTGCGTAAAAGTCAAATTGGTTGCGTTTTCAATACGCATGGTATTGTATTTCTTTGTGTTTTTAAACATTTTAATAGGGTGAAACACGCAGATACGCAGCTTATCTGGGGCACTGATTTATGTAGAGGATTTCAAATCAATGTCACCTCTTCTAATAATTTTGTCTTTGTTGATTCCTTCTAATTCAGATCTGGAACATCGACAATGACTTTGCCAAGCTGAAAGTGATTGAGGCCCACGAGAATCCAGTGTGCACGCTTGCTTCTGCACGCAACATGCTGTTCAGTGGCTCCTTGAAGGTCATCAAGGTATGGGCACTTCACTGGGAACGTCTCTTTGATTTCAGTTCTTATTTCTTCCTTGCTGAGTTCTCCTCTGTTTGGTTGAGTGTCTTCTGACATTTTGCCAGCTTATTTATTCTTTTAAACTTATTTCCTCCCATTTTTGGGGTTAAGCTGATGTCCATCTTTCAGTATAAAACAGCAGATTTGTATGAAAACGAGTGTGTTCTTTAGTGTAAAGCTATGAAGTGTTAATGTACAGTTCAACCTGACTTCAGAAGAGTATAGCAGTCACCTGGCATAAGCGGTCAGTCTAGATCCCTCTTGGCGAAAATTAGTCTTCACGAAGCAGTCGTTTCAATGTTCGAAAAGTAAACACTTAAATCAATCTGCATTGTTGTCTCTGACCTCTGATGTCATAGCGCCATTTTTCTGTTAAAGAAGAAGATTGGGGTCACTGCAATTGATATACTAGATATTGTCATCTGTGAGAAAGAAAACATAGTGTTTGATAAGGTTTTTTAATTTGGATTTTAAGTGGGAAATCTTCCAAATTATTTAGATTGGAGTATGTAACACATTTTTAATCATTATTAATATTTAAATGACCACTAATTAGTACTCAACAAGGATCAGAAAATTCAGGACTACAAAAGGGTGGTCAGGACGCATTTATTGATCACATAGTGGATTTTTCAATCATCTAGAAGATGATCACTGAGTTTTTAAACATGAGATGATATGTTAAGATTGTTTGGATTGACAATGATTGTATGTGGATTGAAACATCTTTATGAATCATATCATATAAGATAAGTTGTGCTAAGCTTGTGGCTATTTGAATGATAATGATGTTTGTGTACTAAGAAGCTTTTCTTAGTTTCTGGTTTTTAGCTCGGCTGTTTACGGAGAAAAACCTGAGGTATTGTCATAGCCAGCTCATCCGCCATCCGCCGTGCTAAAACCATTACATTGGCTCTAAAATCAAAGTGCTTCCACATACAACTTTGAAACTTCATATGTAGATGCACCTTGATGAGTTCTACATGCCACACCCATTTTTAGGTCACTCTAAAAAAATGATTCTGACAAGCTTTCATTTATTAAAAACTTCACCCGCAGCCGAGCGTTGGCACCCGTTATGCAGTGCTCTTGTTGTTTCTTTTTGTGAGAAAGATACTTTCAGCAGACAATTGATCTAAAACAATGTCACTTGATTAAAGTAGCCACCTGCCTAAAGTAGCCTCTTTGACTACTTTTATTGAATGACTGATATACACAGGTTGGACTGTATTACAGATCTGGGATGTGCACACTCATGAGTTGAAGCGGGAACTGACAGGACTCAACCACTGGGTGCGAGCCCTGGTTGCTACAGGCAACCTCCTTTACAGTGGCTCATATCAGACCATCAAGGTAACTGTCATTATATCAATGTTGTTTTTGAATTCCATTAATACAGGCTTCTCAAATAAATGCGAGACGGCGCAATGAATAGGACTTTATCAAATTAAATCAGCTTTTTACTTCAATACCATCAAGGTAATGATAGTTATATCAGTGCGTTTTTTATAGGCCAATAATGTTTTCCTTCTAAAATAAACTTTGGGACAGTACCATGAATGGACTTTATCAAATTAAATCATTTTAGGGAAAAATTGTAACACAATGCTAAAACATATTTTGCAGATTTGGGTGTTGAGGCCATTTAAGCCTTCAAAATACAGAGAATCATTATGCCCCTCTGTGGAAAAGTGGGGGTACATTGATTTTAGGGTTTATCATTTTTTTCCGCCCGATTTCTAGAGAAATGCTATGACCTACGTCCATGCATATTGATATGCTGGTTACATGGAAGGAAAACAAGAGGCCTATCAATTTTTAGGTCGCTTGCTCA
Source organism: Dreissena polymorpha (assembly GCF_020536995.1). NCBI lineage: Eukaryota > Metazoa > Mollusca > Bivalvia > Myida > Dreissenidae > Dreissena > Dreissena polymorpha. The sequence goes on from NC_068356.1 coordinate 39,285,166, forward strand.
AAGGTGAAGGTATCAGGGGGTTGTTTCAGTATATTTGTTTTCATAAGATATCTTGAGAAAGCTTTTACTTAAGATCATGAATTTTTGTTAAGTGGTCACTTCCGACAAACAAAAGACACCTATTTATTTTGATGTCACCAGGTCAAAGGTCAAGCTCTAAGGTTTTGTAACGGGAGATTTATTTTGGTGCTTTTAGCTCTAATATTTACTGAAAAATACAAGTTAACTACTCACCAAATGTCGGCATCAGTATAATGCTGTGTTTATATTAAACTGGCAACTTCTTTATGTCATTTTTTACGCCCCCGGTAGGGTGGCATATAGCAGTTGAACTGTCCGTCTGTCAGTCTGTGCGTCGGTCAGAAAACTTTAACATTGCCCATAACTTTTGCAATATTGAAGATAGCAACTTGATATTTGGCATGCATGTGTATCTCATGGAGCTGCACATTTTGAGTGGTGAAAGGTCAAGGTCATCCTTCAAGGTCAACGGTAAAACACTAATACATGGTAAGTAACAAGCTTTAAAGGGAGATAATTTCTATTTATCATTTGGCAGGTACAGATCATTTTTACAAGGGAAGTAATATTTTTAAAGGGATATCATCAAAAACAAAAATAAATAAATCAAAGCGGCGCAGTAGGGGGCATTGTGTTTCTGACAAACACATATCTTGTTTACTACAACTTCACACCATAGCTTGGGATCATTGTGTGAGCTCACTGACTAAGTTTAATAACTCTGACCTGCAATTTTGCTGAATTATGCCCCCTTTTTTAGCTCATCTATTTTTATGCCCCCCTTCGAAGAAGAGGGGGTTTATTGCTTTGCACATGTCAGTTGGTCGGTCTGTCGGTCGGTCCGTCCACCAGGTGGTTTCCGGATGATAACTCAAGAACGCTTGGGGCTAGGATCATGAAACTTCATAAGGTACATTGATCATGACTTGCAGATGACCCCTATTGATTTTGAGGTCACTAGGTCAAAGGTCAAGGTCATGTTGACCCGAAATAGTAAAATGGTTTCCGGATGATAACTCAAGAACGCATACGCCTAGGATCATGAAACTTCATGGGTAGATTGATCATGACTTGCAGATGACCCCTATTGATTTTGAGGTCACTAGGTCAAAGGTCAAGGTCATGGTGACCCGAAATAGTAAAATGGTTTCCGGATGATAACTCAAGAACGCATACACCTAGGATCATGAAACCTCATGGGTAGATTGATCATGACTTGCAGATGACCCCTATCGATTTTGAGGTCACTAGTTTGAAAAAAAAATATGAGCTATTGTCATCACCTTGGCGTCGGCGTCCGGTTAAGTTTTGCATTTAGGTCCACTTTTCTCAGAAAGTATCAATGCTTTTGCATTCAAACTTGGTACACTTACTTACTGTCATGAGGGGACTGGGCAGGCAAAGTCAGATAACTATGGCGTGCATTTTGACAGCATTATGTGCCCTTTTTATACTTCGAAAATTTAAAATTTTGGTTAAATTTTGTGTTTAGGTCCATTTTATTCCTTAAGTATCAAAGCTATTGCTTTCATACTTGCAACACTTACTAACTATCATAAGGGGACTGTGCAGGCAAAGTTATGTAACTCTGACTGGCATTTTGACAGAATTATGTGCCCTTTTTATACTTATAAAATTGAAAATTTGGTTAAGTTTTGTGTTTAGGTCCACTTTATTCCTACAGTATCAAAGCTATTGCTTTCATACTTGCAACACTTATTAACTATCATAAGGGGACTGTGCAGGCAAAGTTATGTAACTCTGACTGGCATTTGGACGGAATTAGGGGCCCTTTATACTTAGAAAATTGAAAATTTGGTTAAGTTTTGTGTTTTGGTCCACTTTACCCCTAAAGTATCATAGATATTGCTTTCATACTTGGAACACTCGCAAACTATCATAAGGGTACAGTAAAAGAACAAGTTGCATAACTCTGGTTGTCATTTTTACGGAATTATGGCCCTTTTTGACTTAGTAACTTTGAATATATGGTTAAATTTTGTGTTTCTATCCACTTTACTTCTAAAGTATCAAGGCTATTGCTTTCAAACTTCAAATACTTTCATGCTATCATGAGGTTACTGTACCTGGCAAGTTGAATTTTACCTTGACCTTTGAATGATCTTGACTCTCAAGGTCAAATTATTAAATTTTGCTAAAATTGCCATAACTTCTATATTTATGATTAGATTTAATTGAAACTTTGACAAAACTACTCTTACCTGACATACCACAATAGACTCCACCCAAACCATCCCCCGTGCCCTCCCCCCCCCCTCCACCCTCCCCACCCTCCCGCCCCCCGAATCTCCCCCCTAAATTTTTGTATTCTTTTTTTTTTTTAAATCATCTCACAAATGACCACCCTCACACTATACCCCCCCCACCCCACCCCCCCAATAATTTTTTTTGAAACGGTTAAAAAGCACAAATATTTATTTTTATTATTTTATGTTTGAAATACCGTCCAACCATCACATCCAAGAATCCCCCACCAACACCCCCACCCCCCGAATTCCCCCCCCCCACCTGAATCCCCCCCCCCCGAATTCCCCCCCCCTATTTTATTTTATTATTTTTTATTTTTTTTTAAGATCATCTCACAAATGACCACCACACCCTCACACTATAACCCCTCCCCACCCCACCCCACCCCCCAATGTTTTTTTTGAAACGGTAAAAAATCCATACATGCCATACGTCCCGGATTGTCCGGGACAGTCCCGGAAATGAAGAACTTGTCCCGCTGTCCCGGAACTCTGTCAAATGTCCCGGAATTTACAAAATCCATATATACATGTACCTTATCTTAGGCTTAACTGCACCTCGAATCTGTGTATATCTGCAGCGTCTCCATGACAATGCCTACCCGAATAGGCAGACTACGCTACATATCAAAATCGATCAATTAACAGGGGTCTTGTTATCATATCGATTGTCTCACGTTCGCGGTCAAACCGAAAAGGCGGCATTGTTTAATGCGGTTGTTAATTGACTTTAATCTACTACTTCATTATTTCCCGCTGCGTAAGGGAAAAGGATAGATGTTCACACACCTGAAGTCCAACATCGCTGAGTAAAAAAATAAAAGCAGTTTATGTTCGCACGTTTAACCGACAAAGAAGTTGAGTAAAAAAGTTGACGATCTACCGGTACTGTTTTGTTGTATTTGTTTTATTGTGATTGGTTGTATGTATTGTGAATTGATTTGAGTTGACGATCTAACGGTACTGTATTGTTGTATTTTTTATTATATAAATGTTATAAATGAATAAAGGCGTATCAACAACTATGCGTTACACACCGGTCTTAATAACAATGACGCAGTGACGTCACCATCTATGTTTAGAACGCTTACACTGAAAACACGTGGCTTGTATCTAGTAACGGAAGTAGTAATGTTTAATTTGACATTAATAGATCAAGTTTATTTCGGATAGGCTTTCGAACTTTTGCAATTAACGATGCGAAACAACAAAAAAACATACCAAAAATGCATATGTCTATAAATATCGCTACATTTTATACATGTCCCGGAAAATCGGCAAAAGTCCCGGACAATTTAACTCAATGTCCCGGAATTGGTCTGAAAAATTATGGCATGTATGAAAAATCACAAATATTTATTTTTATTTTTTTATGTTTCAAATACCGTCCAACCATCGCATCCAAGAATCCCCCCACCCCCCCCCTCGAATCCCCCACCCCCTCAACCCCCCCCCCCTATTTTTTTTTTTTTTTTTTTTTAAAGATTATATCACAAATGACCACCACACCCTCACACTTATACCCCCCCCCCCACCCCCCACCCCCAATTTTATTTTTTTTAAACGGTTAAAAAACACAAATATCTATTTTTATTATTTTATGTTTGAAATACTGTCCAACCATCGCACCCAAGAATCCCCCCCCCCCTCCCCCCCCCCCCCCCGATCTTTTTTTTTTTTTGCATTTTTTTCCGCAATTTTGGAAGATAATGTAATAAATGTCCACACCCCACACTATACACCCCTCTTCACTCCACCCCTCCCTCCTTTGTGATTGAAAATGAGAGTCCCTTCACCTTTAAAAAGAAAATAGATGAGCGGTCTGCACCTGCAAGGCGGTGCTCTTGTTATAATATCTTTTAATTGTCATTTAGGATAACATGCAATTTCATTATATCACTGTTTCTACACCAGGTGAAACCAATTGATACTTCTCACAAGTGTTCAGGGTCATTGTGTGAGGTTACTTACAATCAATCTGCATATACAAAAGCAAATCTACTTGAAAGCATTTAGCAGTTTCTTCCGCCCCAATATGCTCTTTGTCTTTGTACAAAGAAATGTTTCATGTTGTTATTTTTTGTCCCCTACTGGTGAAACTTAACTGGGACAATTTACACACATGCCTTAAGACCAGTTTTTCCAGAACATAGCTTATTTACTTCTTACAGATCTGGGATGTTTTGACCCTAGAGTGTGTTAGACAGCTAGAGACATCAGGAGGCAGTGTGTACAGCATAGCCATAACTAACCATCATATACTGTGTGGAACGTACGAAAATGTCATCCATGTAAGTATCTTCACAGCAAATAGATGTTACATTTTGGTGAACATATTCTTAACAGACTATATTTTAACAAGTGTTTTTATGATTAAAGTTTAGGTAATTACTGTTGGGAGAAATTAATTGGAATAAATAACTGTATTTTATTGATCTCATCTTGTTGTATTGACCCTGTACCTACACTCATCAAATGCATGACCCTTGGGGTCAAAACTGGCCATTCCAAGGCATTGTTTGTAGAAAAATAGAAAACTTTAAAATTGTTCCTCTGAAACCAAAAGTCTCAAAGGTTAAATTTATGGTATATAACATTGAATTGTGGTTCTATACAAACTCTTTTTGAATTTTTCTTCTTGGGTCAGTTCATTTTTTAATTGTCACAGCTAAATGGTATTACCTGCAGTACAACTTCTGTTACTATCTCTAGTTACTTGCCAAAAATAGGGGGACAGTAAGATGAGTCGTATCTAATAATGCTACCATTTAAGTCTCATTTAGGATGTAGGTATAGTTTTTAGCTTGACTATTATATATAAAATATTTATTGTGGAGCTATCCTACTCACCCCGGCGTTGGCGTTAGCGTAAGCGTTAGCGTTAGCGTGCAAATGTTAAAGTTTTCGTACTACCCCAAATATTTTCTTTGTCCCTTGACATATTGCTTTCATATTTTGCATACTTGTTAACCAACATGACCCCAACCTATAAACAAGAGCAGACAACTCTATCAAGCATTTTGTCATAATTATGGCCCCTTTTTCACTAAGAATATGCAGCAAATGTTAAAGTTTTCGTACTACCCCATTTATTTTCATTGTCCCTTGACATATTGCTTTAATATTTTGCATACTTGTTTACCAACATCACCCAACCTATAAACAAGAGCAGACAACTCTGTCAAGCATTTTGTCATAATTATTGCCCCTTTTATACTTGGAATATGCATATTATTGATAAATCTATGTTAAAGTTTGTGTACTACCCCAAATATTTGCTATATCCTTTGACATATTGCTTTTATATGTTGCATACTTGTTTACCAACATGACCCCAACCTATAAACAAGAGCAGACCACTGTATCAAGCATTTTGACATAATTATTGCCCCTTTTACACTTAGACAATTGAACATTTTGCTTAAATTGCCATAACTTATTTATTTATGATCACTTTTTATTATTTCTTTGACAAAACAACACTTACCTGAATACCACAATGGATTCCACCCAAACAATACCCCACGCCCCTACCCAGAATCCCTTCCCCCTCCCCCCCCCATCATCTAAAAAATTACCCCACCCCTCATTATACTCCCCTCTCACCCAACCCCTACCCCGCCCTCCCCCCCCCCCCCCCCCGAATTTTTTTTTCCTTGTTTTAATTTGAAAGATCGTCTCATAAATTATTGAATATGAACAATTTCCCCATGATGGCTTACGTTATACTGTCAAGCACTCGAATAGTAGAGAGCGCTGTCCTCTGGCAGCTCTTGTAATTCTTCCTCCTTCAGAGGGGATGCATAAAGATTTTATGTTGTCTTTCAATCTGTCCTTTCAACTTTTGTGTCCCTGCAGTAAATGTAAAAGATATGCTGCTTAGGTGATAAAACTTTGCTAACATTAAACTGTATGTTCCTGGATATGTTTATGCCCCCGTATCGAATGATCGGGGGTTTATTGTTTTTGGTCTGTCTGTCTGTCATTGTGTCTGTCTCTCCAAAAACTTAACCTTGGTCATAACTTTTGCAATTTTGAAGATAGCAACTTGATATTTGACATGCATGTGTATCACATGGAGCTGCACATTTTGAGTGGTGAAAGGTCAAGGTCATCCTTCATGGTCAAAGGTCAAATATATGGCTTCAAAGCGGCGCAACAGGGGGCATTGTGTTTCTGACAAACACATCTCTTGTTTGTTGTTTTATCTGAAAGTGAGGTTTTGAGACACAATTGCAATGTGTTCATCTGTGTCCTACAGAAACATATTAGCATTACTCTCGGAAAAAAAGGCTTATTGCATGTGCTAAAGAGTGTTGTCCCAGATAAGCCTGTGCAGTCTGCAAAGTCTAATCAAGGAAGTCACTTTCCACTTGTATGGAATTTATCATTAAAAAGAAGTCTCTTCTTAGTGAAAATCCAGTTTAGGCCTAAAGAGTCATCCCTGATTAGCCTGTGTGGAATACACAGGCAAATCAGGGACTACACTTTACGCACATGCATTAAGCCCCATTTTCCTTGAACCAAGCTCAAATCAAGTTGGTTGTAGTTGTTCTTGTTGTGCTCATACAGTAGTCCAAGAGACCTATATGAAGTTGTCATTTTTGTTGTTCTTGTTCCTGTACAGGTTTGGGAGATAGAGGGTTACCAGCAGGTGAGCACACTGCGGGGTCACTCTGGCACGGTGTATGCCCTGGCCGCGTGTAACACCCCCGCCGGGACACGCGTGTTCAGTGCCTCCTATGACAGATCACTAAGGGTACGTGGACTGATTTAGAGAAAACGGGGCTGTATGCATATGCGTAAAGTATCCTTTGGAATCAGCCTGTGCAATCCACACAGACTAACCAGGTACGACACTTTCCGCTTTTATGGAATTTTTCGTTTAAAGGAATTCTCATCTAAGGGAAAATGCACTCTAGGTGGAAAGTGTTGTCCCTGATTAGCCTGTGCAGACTGCCAACAGACAAAGTGACACGAACACACTGCCTAATGTGTACCATCTGGTATACAAACTGATAACAAGTATTTTAAAGTGCATTGATCATTGTAAGAAAACTCAACATGTTTAACCATTTTAAAGTACTATTTTATTTTATGTCAACTAGTAAAATAAGTTTAACAGCAAAAATTGTAATCCCTTCAAGAATGTGCCTCCTCTTTAGTTGAGATGGCGAAAGTTCTCAAATACAAATGATACGTGCTCCACTCTTGACATTTCACACAGGCTGGTGTCCATTTCACACAGGCTGGTGTCCATTTCACACAGGCTGGTGTCCATTTCTCAAGACTCTGTTTGGCATGTCACTTTGTTCGATGTCTCAGTACTTTTGGCCGTTACTTTTTCCCCACTGTATTCAGATAGCTGATGAGTTGCTTCATAAAGTCACTATGGGCGGGATATGGGATGTACATCTCAGGGGCTGGGTCTGAAACTTATATACATTACATTCTTATTGCAAAAGTTTAGAACTTTGATGTCACTCACATTTAAGAAAATAACAATTAAAAAGGTGGGAATAATTTAAGTTGCAATAAAAACAACATATAAACTCCAGATGTTGCTTTGTAACAGTTGTTCCCAGCTCATGCCACAGTTCTTAGACTATTTGTTTACTACATATATACAAATTGTATCACGCTAGGAAAGCCCGACTTTCAAGATTAAACAATTGTTTGTCAACCTCTGGTTAGTCTAATGAAATTATGTGCATGCATAGATCATAATAATCATGTGTGTTATTGCTTAACTAATCTTATTATTTTTCCAAGTTTCCATCGTGTTGCCATTTTCATGTACACATTAAAGTGTTCTTGTGTTCCAATTTTAGATTACTAGTACAAAGGATAATTTAAAAGCAAAACATGTTATATAATTACATACCTAGTTCATAAATGGAAAATAATAAATGATAAAACAGTTTTGAAATCTGTTATTATTTAATATGTATTAAATGGTATTGAGTATAAGTTTAGATAGTTGAGATTAATAATTAGATCACAGAATTCCATATGTGTTATACCTTTCCCCTTCAGAGGCAAAATGATAATAGCTTTATGCAAACAGCATAAACACAGAACATATCTTTTGAGTAACTAAGGTTTTATGCTATTTTCTGCTCAACAGTAATTTAGGTTTGTAAATTAAGCTTTTGTAACTTAAATCGAGTAAGGAAGGTCTTAAATTTAATTTAATTTTCTATTGGACTATTAACACGTCAAAGTGCCTAGCAGAGTGGTAATGGGTTAAGGTATTAATGTTTCTAGTTAAACTCTCACCCATGTCAGCTGCCGCCAGGTCTTTGAGGCGAGTCTCTCTGGCAGGCAAGGGTTCACTGCCTTGGAGAACACGGTAGCCTGGGAGACAAACAGTGAATACTTGAACATTGTTGGTTGTGATCAGACATAGACATGTTAATGTGAGCAGAGTTATGCAAAGAGTGGGTCTTATGCAATATGCAGCCAGCGTAGCTCCATGCCAGCCTGCGCAGTCTCAATTTGCAGCCAGCATAGCTCCATGCCAGCCTGCGCAGTCTCAATATGCAGCCAGCGTAGCTCCATGCCAGCCTGCGCAGTCTGATCAGTAGCTACCCTGTCTGCTGATGAGACCATGAAACTTTTGGTGACAATAGCTCCTGGCCAGACTGCGCAATTACGCAGGCTGGTCTGAAGCTATGGTGGCTGAATATGTGTCAAGACCCATTTTTCGCATGAAGAGGCTCATATAGTTTTAAACTCCTTTATTAAAGCCAAAATCCTATAACCATTGACTTCTTAGTAATAGTCATGTAAAGTTTATCCTTATAAGTTTGTGAAATTGGAGGAATGGCAGAACATTATCATCTTAATTAAAAGTTAAAATAAAAGTTGTCCTGGACATGAGGTAAATAACTATGTACTGGAAATATCATGTTAATTTTGTAAATAAAAATGATTGATTGGCTAAATTCTATTTAAACCATTTTATTTCAGTGAAAAACTCACAATTATTAGTTATCATTTTGTTTAAAACATTGATTGCACAAATATCTTCAATTTCTGTTGTTACCCAAAGAAACAAATCAAACTGAATGTGTTATCAAATGTGTCACTTTGAATTATCACAACTACCCAGTCAACATGATAATAATATACTGATAATTTATCAATTTTGCAGAACAAGTTCTTGGATTGTTCAATAAAGCATATATTTCAATAAGATTATCTTTAACTGTAAAATATAGATCACAATTAATAATGGCTATAAAGCATTGTAATGGTTTGTTTTTGAGCATATGGATTCTTTTTGCAAGATTTGAAATCCTGTCAAGAGAAGTATCATAGCTTTGAAGTCCCAATCATCAGTACCAATATATAAGCCATGCTTTGAGAAAACTGGGCTTAGTGCATGTTAGTAATGTATTGTCCCCAGATAAGCCTGTCAAGTTTGCACAGGCTAATCAGGGACTACACTTTTATGGAATTTATCGTTAAAAGGAAGTCTCTTTTAAACAAAAATCCAGTCTAAGCAGAAAGTATTGTCCCGGATTAGCTTGTGCGCAGGCTAATCAGCGACAACATTTTACTCACATGTATTAAGTCCTGTTTTCCTAGAGCAAGTCCTATATTTAAAAAGTTGAAGTCATATCAAAAGTAAATGTAAAATATGTTTAAATCCTGTTTCAAATTCAGGTAGAATATATATTTTTATTAACAATAAAATGTTTTTGTAAACTAGATAAAAATTTAAAAAATATTAATCATTTAAAAATTCACCCATCAGTAAAAGCTTATTGGTTCAATATTTATTGAAAATAAAAAAATAGATTAAGTAATGAATGGAAACCCCGCCAGTATACCTGGTAAGTGTAGTTTTTAAATATATATTAGGATCATATATGATTAAAGTGATTTTAATAAAAAAAGGAATAATAAATAATTGTTAATCACACAATGTTCAATAAGTTTTACCTTGGTCTTGTATGTCAATACAAACTATTTGTGAACAAGATAAAGCAAAAAAACAGTCAGCATTTTAAAATAACTTGAATCCCACATCAATATGATATTAATTTAAAATCAAACATAAAATTAAAATAATGTTAGTTATCACAAAATAATCAGTAAGTTTCACCTTGGATGTGGAGGATGAGTCCAACAATCACCACAAGTAGAACTGCTGTTGTCTTCAATGGTCGAGGTATACGTGGCAACAAGAGGTATCCGTGGCAACACAAGTTGGCTGGCTGATGTCGGTAGCTTCTGGGTTCTCTGCCAGTCAGTGGCCTTATAAAGTATTGCAGAAAGCTTCTGTAACCAGATTAAGGGGACATTGAAATGTAGTGGGCTTTAAGTCCCAAGAAAAGAAGGAATTACATGAGGAATTGAAATGGAGTTTTCATGTTGACTGTACAGATGTGATTGAAATTTTCAATTAGATTTGTATTGGTTTTGGAATTGACTTATTCAGAAGAAGTTGTTTTGTTGCTGAAAAGGTTTTTGTGGTATTGTGTGCATGATAATGGAAGGATGAATGAAATGGGACAATGGCAGTAACACAAGTTGTTCAGAGGATATCATGGTACAGAGTTGTGGCGTGACAGAATCATGATGGATGATAGGGGATGATCTAACATGGATGGAAGGCAGCTATTACCGGATGACACTTTGTAGCCTTGTAGTTGGTCTGTACTGTCAACCGGGGTTGGGGTTTGTGGAAGTGGAGAACTGTGTAGTCTGTCCTTATCACATGAATCTAATCCTAGCTCTTTCATGTTTAATCCTTTCCCACTCAGATGCAAAAGGAAAATGGCTATGTAACTCGCAGTCTGTTCAGGTTTTATGCTGTTTGCTGCTCATCAGCATCTAAGGGTTGGAAATGAAGCCTTTAAAAATTGAATCTAGTAAGAAAGTTCTTTATTTAAATTTTACTTTCTGAGGGACTACAAAATACGTTTCTAAGTTGTATTATGGGTTAACAGAAAAATCATCCATGTAAGTTGTCACGTAGGCTGAGTCCAAGGTAGATAGCCAGTTTGTGCTTGTTGACTTTCATGTATGGCTCAAGATGGATTTGTGATTCATGTTTTCTTCAGTTGAAGCATTTGTAATACTTCTAGAGGTCAAGACACTGCACTATAGAGCATAAGATCATTAGTATGGTCAACTCTATTGTGTTCAATTCAATCCATTTGTTGGTGATACAAATTGTATTGTGCTGCTTCTGTTAAATTATGTTTAAAGTGTTGATCTTTGTAAATTAAAAGTTTTTGGAAATATTACTTACCAGAAGTGGATTGACATCTGAAATTGAAAGGTGTTAAATGCAAATTATTATTTAGGGCTCAGAATTGCAATTCACATTTGTTTTTTCACATGTTAGACAACTTTGTTCAGTGTTTCCCAAAACATATTTTGAAAACCAGGCAATAAATAAGCAAAAGGGGACAAATCATTAAGATTATTATGATTATAAATACAGGTGCTTTGTAAGTTGGTTAATCAAAACAATAGACGATGCTTTTGTTTAAACCTCAGGAAGCAGTATTTTGCTTCAATTGAATTTTCTATTTAATGCAACAAGACCCTTCATAAATATGTTATGTTATTATAACTTTTTTATTGTGTGACCAAAATATGGGGCTTTTTTTGTGTGACACTTTCTGCTTTTATATTTTCTGTTAACAGAACGTATCTTCTTAGCAAAAATTCAGTTTAGGCAGAAAGAGTTGTCCCTGATTAGCCTGTGCGGACTGCTCCAACCAACTGCTCCTGTTATAGCCTGGTCTGTCAAGCTTAGTTGGTATGGTTTGTTGTTGTTCAGAATTTATTTACAGGTCCCACGCCCCTTCATGGAGTCATTGTAGATGCACCTTAGTTGGTATGGTGCTTTGTTACGAGTCTTAATATCAGCTCACAGCTCAGGCACAGAACTTTGGTTGGAATTGCTCATGAAATCATTTTTACAGCTTGTCTGCCCAATTTTGTATTGGAGTAGTGGAGCTGTCAGTAATAAAAGATGTGCGCTTGGTACTGACAAATCGCTTAGATTGGCAAAGCTTGGTCTAACAAGTAGTCAATAAAATCAGCAGTTCAACCAAGCAAGCCCTTATAATCCTATAATTATTTTCTTAAAGAAAAGGTAACAAGCCAGCCTACATGGAACCAAGAATCTGAGTCAGTTTCAAAATGTAGCAGTAAAGAGCTTCTGTAAATTTCCATCAGTGGAAAAGCGTGATTAGTGAAGTGATTGCCTCTTGAAAAATGACTGAAAAAAAAGAATAATTGCTTTGTTCTTGCATCTGTAGGTATGGAGCATGGACAACATGATCTGCTCTCAGACTCTGGTGAGACATCAGGGAAGTGTTGCCAGCCTTGCTGTGTCCAGGGGGAGGATCTTCTCAGGGGCCGTAGACAACACGGTCAAGGTAGGCTTTCCATAATTATTGTCCACCAGCAGAGGGATATAGTTTTGGCATTATTTGTCTGTCAGTCTGTCCGCCGGTCTCTCACTTACTTTTTAGCTATGGCTGGGGATATCATTTCAACTAATTTATTTGTAACTATAAGTTTTCGGACACTTTAGATACAAACAATTGTTTAAAAATACAGCTGTCTGAAAATTTAGAGAAAAAAATACCAGTATAATTTTTTTTAGAGACACTCTAAAAAATATATCATTGACGATGGGATATGAGTCGTAATGAGTTGAGCGTCAATTGTTTCGATGAATAATAGCTTGTGCTAGTGAAATACAATGCCATTTAGTTTAAATGGTATAAATTACTATTATATATGTTTCTATTTATGTTTCTATTTAAACTGTTGGATTAAACCATTGTCTATTACCGAAAAACATATTTGTTAGTTAAAACCTATTTATTTTAGCTTGATTGCATCGAAAGCCTAAGGCTTATATGAACGCTCCCGAGTCCTGTTTTTCTGGGCCTAGAACCAGTACTTGAAGTCTTTGGGGAAGATCTAAAGAACGCTCTCACAGAGGGATAGAACCCATGACCTTTCGGTCGCTAGGCAGACAGCATGTCCATACACCACAGCGACCTCAAATATATATTGACCCAATAACGGAAATGTATTGGTCCATTCTCTTGAGGCATTTGTCTTCCAGGTTTTATAACCTTAATCTGGTTGTACAAACACATGATCAAAGTATCACTAGGGCAGAATTCTGGTAAAATAGTGTTGTAAAATAAACTGTCCAAAAATTTAGAGTCACAAAAATTAATTATTTTGGCTAAAAAAAGGGGTGTCTGAAAACTCAGAGTAATTATTGTTTTTCCCTTACTCCTCAGGTACACATTTTGACCTTTAGTCAGGTACTTAATTGGACCTTTTCTCATCAAGTATGCATTTTGACCTTTACTCCTCAGATACACATTTCCTCCTTAGATGAGCATTTTTTATATGCCCCTCTTCAAAGAAGAGGGGGTATATTGTGTTGCTGGATGTCGGTCTGTCTGTCAGTAGACCAGTTCATTTCCGATCAATAACTCGTCAATGGATTGACCGATTGGCTTGAAACTTCACTTGTGCATTGGCCTTTGACAGTAGACCCCTATTGAAATTGGGTCACTAAGTCAAAGGTCAAGGTCACTCACAATAAGTGTGAAAATCATTTCCAATCAATAATCCATCACGAATTGACGGATTGGCTTGATACATTGGCCTTGGACAGTAGATGACCCCTATTGAAATTAGGATCACTGGGTCAAAGGTCAAGGTCATTGTCACATTAAGTGTGAAAATCGTTTCCTATCATTAACTTGTGAACGAATTGACTGATTGGCTTGGTACTTCACATGGGCATTGGCTTTGGACAGTAGATGACCCCTATTGATATTGGGGTCACTTGGTCAAAGTCACTGTCTCAATAAGCTTGAAAATCTTTTCTGATCAATAACTCGTCAACTGATTGCCCGATTGGCTTGATACTTTGCATGCGCATTACCTTGGACAGTAGATGACTCCTATTGAAATTGGGGTCACTAGTTTAAAGGTCAAGGTCACTGTCACAATAAGTGTCTAATGGTTTCCGATCAATAACTCGTCAACGAATTGACCGATTTACTTGATACTTCACATGTGCATCGGCCTGTAGATGACCCCTACAGAAATTGGGGTCACTAGGTCAAAGGTCAAGGTCCATTGGCCTTGGAAAGTAGATGGCCCCTTTTAAATTGGGGTCACTGGGTCAAAGGTCACTGTCGCAATAAGTGTGAAGATCGTTTCCAATCAATAACTTGTAAAAAAATTGACTGATTCACATGTGCATTTGCCTTGGAAAGTAGATGACCCCTATTGAAATTGGGGTCACTAGATCAAAGCCCTCTTTGGGGGGGGGGGGGCATATATACCGCGGTACTCTTGTTACCTTTACTCTGCAGGTTGCATTTTGACCTTTACTCCTCAGGTCGCATTTTGACCTTTATTTTCAGGTATGCATTTTGACCTTTACTCCTTGGTAACGCATTTCAAGCAGTTTGCGGTCCATCAGAAAATCAAATTACATTAAAGACTATTCTTAATAGAAGTTTTAAAGGCTTAATATAAACGCTAAGATGCTGATGACCAACAAGCAGCATTAAACCTGAACAGACTCTTACTTACAGGTTGATCTGGTTAAATGCTGGTTGCCTATAGCCATTATCATTATATTAGTTGGAAAGGTTTAATGCTGTGGTAATGTTCTCTGATTAAAGTAGGGTCTTTGTCTGCTACCAAAAAGCAGAAAATAATGAATATTAGAATATTTCACAACTGATATTTCAGGATATGTTCATGATAAGTTTTGTTTGCAGGTATGGCAGGCGTAGTTCCTGTGCAATATTACATCACTAGAGCTCTTATCTACGTACCAGAATGTGTTCTACCATGCTGCCTCGCAAAGAATCACCAAACAGGAAGCCATGTTCACCCACTGTGACCTGACTAGCTATGGCACTTGGAAATCCTGTTCACCAACACTGCCCTGACTAGCTATGGCACATGGAAATCCTGTTAATGAACACTGACCTGACTAGCTATGGCACTAGGAAATCTTGTCAAACCACTATGACCTGACTAGCTATGGCACTGGAGAATCATGTAAACCCACAGCGACCTGACTAGCTATGTCACTGGGAAATCATGTTGATCCACGGTGACCTGACTAGCTATGGCACTTGGAAAACCATGTTCACCCACCGTGACCTGACTAGCTATGGCACCTGGAAACCATGTTCACCCACCGTGACCTGACTACCTTTGGCACCTGGAAACCATGTTCACCCACCGTGACCTGACTAGCTATGGCACCTGGAAACCATGTTCACCCACCGTGACCTGACTAACTATGGCACCTGGAAACCATGTTCACCCACCGTGACCTGACTAGCTATGGCAGTGGGAAATCATGTTAACCTACAGGCACCTGACTAGCTACAGTACAGGGAAACAACTGGGACAGGGTTTTAACCGCTGTTACCTAACTAACAGTGTCTCCTTTGTCAATAACATCCCATAGATTTGTTTGTGAAAAGGAATTTTTGGTTATGCTGTGTTCTGTGATAGATGAATTGTTAGTGAAAAAGTGATCTTTGAACAACAAAGTTAGCATATTGTATTTACCATGAAATACTGGGATATGGTCGGCTTTACGCCAATATGTTATCAGAATATTTTTGTTGATTACCAACACTCAAGACTCTGATGTGTTACGTGGTATAAGAGCATGTGTTTGTTGACCTTGAAAGTTGCAGAAATTTGGTCCGATACTTTCAATTATATACAAAGAGAAGAAAGAAGAAGTGAATGTTAGCATGATGATAGAGCTACTTCCAGTGTCTTCACAATCAACAGCTGCAATTTAATTAAGCATCACTCTTCCAAAACAGGACTAAATGCATGTGTATAAAGCATCGTCCAATATTAGCCTGGAAGTATTCCATGAGGCGAAAAATTCCATAAAAGCGGAAGGTGTTGTCCCTGATAGGCCTGTGAAGACTAATTTATGCACATGCATTAAGCCATGTTTTCACAGAGAGCGGCGTAATTAAATTCAAATTTAAAAGTGGAAGGCTCTGCATGAATTTTATATATCTAATACAGAAATGTAGATGTTAGCCGATATAATAGTTTCTGTGATCAGGTATGAGATATTGGATATGTAAGGTGTTTTTCAAACAAACATTCGTCCGGTATACATTAAATGTGCTTATTATGTCCCCCATAACAAAGTAGAGTACAGTTGGCTGGATTCATCTTCATCATGGCCATCTGTCTGTCAATACACACATGTCTGACAAGTACTCCTTTACCAATATACAACATTCAAGCTTGCCTGCATTCTTCCATATGACATGAAATTAGACATCTGCAGTTTTTATAAACCGTGTTAAAATTACTGAAGTTATGTACCTTTTTCAACTTAAGATTTTTATAAGATGAATATTACTCACTTCACATTATTGCACAAAGCTGGGAATGGTATTGTCATTACTATGAAACTCTAATTGTTACACTACTGTGACATGCTCTAGTTGTGACATATTGCAGCATACTAAGCTTGTTCTTGTGATAGGTTGCCTGTACTTGTGATTTGATGCCTGTACTTATGATTGGATGCCTGTAATTATGATTGGTTACCTGTACTTGTGATTGGTTGCCTGTACATGTGATTTGATGTCTGTACTTATGATTGGATGCCTGTTATTGTGATTTGATGCCTGCACTTGTGATTGGTTGCCTGTACTTGTGATAGGTTGCCTGTACATGAGATTGGTTGGTATTAATACATGATCATGAGCATATGCCATCAAGCACAATGCAGAAACATGTCACTAATATTTGCAATTTTATTATATAAGATTTTTATGTCCCCCACTATAGTAGTGGGGGACATATTGTTTTTGCCCTGTCTGTTGGTCTGTTTGCGCCAACTTTAACATTTTGCAATAACTTTTGCTATATTGAAGATAGCAACTTCATATTTGGCATGCATCAGTATCTCATGAAGCTGCACATTTTGAGTGGTGAAAGGTCAAGGTCATCCTTCAAGGTCAAAGGTCAAATATATGTGGTCAAAATCGCTCATTTTATGAATACTTTTGCAATATTGAAGATAGCTACTTGATATTTGGCATGCATGTGTATCTCATGGAGCTGCACATTTTGAGTGGTGAAAGGTCAAGGTCAAGGTCATCCTTCAAGGTCAGAGGTCAAATATATGTGGCCCAAATCGCTTATTTTATAAATACTTTTGCAATATTGAAGATAGCAACTTGATATTTGGCATGCATGTGCATCTCATGGAGCTGCACATTTTGAGTGGTGAAAGGTCAAGGTCATCCTTCAAGGTCAGAGGTCAAATATATGTGGCCCAAATCGCTTATTTTATGAATACTTTTGCAATATTGAAGATAGCAACTTGATATTTGGCATGCATGTGTATCTCATGGAGCTGCACATTTTGAGTTATGAAAGGTCAAGGTCATCCTTCACAAGGTCAAGGTCATCCTTCAAGGTCAAACATCATATAGGGGGACATTGTGTTTCACAAACACATCTTGTTTTATCATGTTACACAGAATACACATCTGTCAAAGAAAATTAAACATTGTTTTATCATGTTTTTACTCTACACGAAAAATCATGTAAATAATTTCAGACATCATCCTAATATGCATGGTAAATGTCTCCTTCAATGGTTGAACAGTAGAAACTGGATATAGACATTTGCTTGTGGCCCATGAGGTAAGAAATTGTGATTCAGAAGTTTAAATTCTCATATTCAACACTTTCTTCAGGCAGTAAGAAGCTGATAGTTCTTTCACACATGGCTACTTTACCTGAGCTGCATTCTGGAAAAACTAGGCTAAATGCATGTGGGAAGTGTCATCCCATATTAGCCTGTGCTGTTCACACACTAATTACAGATGTCTTTCAATTTAGACTGGATTTTTGTTCAGAAGACATTAGACTGGACTCTCATTAGACTGGATTTTTGTTCAGAAGACATCTCTTAATGAAAGATTTCATAAAAGCAGTGTTTTCCCTGATTAGTCTGTGCAGACTGCACAGGCTAATCTGGGACTACACTTTACATGCTTGCATTAAGACCATTTTTCCCAGACCGTGGCTCATTCAACCATGTCATTGAGTACAGCACTTGTTCCAATCCTTTGACTACCTGGTGATAGTTAAATGCAGGAAAGATCTCAAGTTTCATTATGTGCACCAAACTGTATAAAAACTCTTTTAATTCATTATATTGACTTGAAGCTTTTTGAAGTTAATCACTGAGCAATTGGAAATATCTGTACTGACAGCAATAATATCAAAAATGTTATGTTAGCATTCCTGATGCTTTTAATTGAAATTCAGTTTACATGTAGTTGTTCAGTAAATGCTTGTTCAATGGTCTCACTGAATGATGTTTGTTTCGATAGAGAAAAAAATTGTTATATGCTAGTTCAAATGTTTGTTAATGCAGTTGTTATCCCATTTTTGTGAAAAGTTATTGATATTGTTCAAGCACGAGTTAAAAATAAGTTTAATATTATTTCAAATGATGAATGTTTTATCAAATGTTTTAGAGATTGTGCAAGCTGTTTATTTATTGAACTGTTCATTTAATTTTGCACTGAATAGATATACAATATATGAGACAATGTGATTGTTTTGTTACCTTACAGCAACATATTGCGATAGTTTTGTGATGACCAAAGAAGAGCCAAGAACAGTTTAAACACACATGTATTCCTTTTGATCATGAGATATGCATAAAAACCAGAGCAACACACAAATTGACACGCACAAAGTATGGCGGCAAAATAAAGGTGAACATATACCTTACAAATACATGTTTGAAGCTTCCACATACGCCCAAAAAACACATTAAATACTAAAAAAAAAAATTGATTATCATGTATTGTGAGATGTAACAAAAACCATTCTTGTCTTAAAAACGTTTACAATAAATAAATAATGAATATATGACAATATATATATGTGAAATGGAACAAATAGAAACAATAAAACAAAAAAAATTGTCAAATATTTTTACAAGAAATATCCCATTTCGTTTATTTGAAGACCAAATTAAATCAGGATTAAAATGAGGCTAGGCGATATGAGTAGATGGGGAATAATTACAAGCAACAGCTGTCTTAACCCTTTCCCACTCAGAAGTTAAGTGGCTACATGTATGTGCAAACAGCATAAAACCAGAACAGTCTGTGGTTTTATGTTGTTTGCTGCTCATCAGTATCCAAGGGTTGAAATGAAGCTTTTAAAGCTTGAATCTAGTACGAAAGGTCTTTTATTAAATTAAGGGACTACAAATGTGTAAAAATACGTATCTAAGTGATAAAGGGTTAAGTGTCAGAGGGTTGTAGCAATCACTGATCAATAGAAGTGCTAGATGTAAATGTAAACTCTACTTTACCTCCACAGACAGGACAAAAAACAGGACGGACAGAAGGATGGACAATCACTAAATGCCCTATTGCTTAACTAGAGAAAAAGCATATGGGAAAAGGGGGCTTAATGCATGTGTGTTATGTGTTTCTGATAAGCCTACACAGGCTAATCTGGGATGACACTTTACACACCAGCATTAAGCCTGCACAGGCTAATCTGGGATGACACTTTACACACCAGCATTAAGCCTACACAGGCTAATCTGGGATGACACTTTACACACCAGCATTAAGCCTGCACAGGCTAATCTGGGATGACACTTTACACATCAGCATTAAGCCTGCACAGGCTTATCTGGGATGACACTTTACACATCAGCATTAAGCCTGCACAGGCAAATCTGGGATGACACTTTACACACCAGCATTAAGCCTGCACAGGCTAATCTGGGATGACACTTTACACATCAGCATTAAGCCTCTTTTTCCCAGACCATGGCTCATATCCTTTTTTATTAACCCTTTGCATGGTGGGAAATTTGTCGTCTGCTTAAATGTCGTCTGCTGAATTTCTAAAATTAGCAATTTCTTCGATTTCTTCAAAGAATACTATCAGAATAGCAAACAGTTTGGATCCTGATGAGACGCCATGTTCTGTGGCATCTCATCTGGATCCAAATTGTTTGCAAAGGCCTTCAAAATTCGGTTCCAGCACTGAAAGAGTTAATAAAATATCTAATCTTTTGGATGCATGACACAAATCACAAACATACAAGACATGTGATACAGAAACTTGAACACAATGGTGGACAAATATTCACAATGTGAAAGGTTCAGGACGCCTTTCCAGACAACTATGCCAATCATGTCAATAATAGGTAACACTTGACAACGAACTAGTTCTTTCAATCAATGTTATAAAACAGCTAAAATAACCACTGAAATATGTGTAAACTATGCATATTGTCAAACTATCTCTTTAACATGACAATAAAACTTATTTCTCATCAATCAAGTTCTGATTAAGATGGAAAAGAATGTTTCTGCCACTTGATATTTACTGCTTCCCAACACACCTGATGCATTTTCCAATTGTTCCAAATGATTTCATAAAAAAAACTGCAAATATCTGGTAAATATCACAAGTCTTAACTAATTACAAGAGCAACAAGTGAAAAACCTTTACCAGATATCGAAGACAGAGAAATTTAAATATCAGTGGAATGCGCAAAACTAAACACTGATATCCAAGAAATGAGTGACTCCAACTTCATAATTCATGTATTTAATTCAATACTAGACATTCAGTTTCAGTTGTTCAGTTTCTGCTGCTTTATTGGTAGTTCAGTGAAATTGGTAGAAAAAGAACCCACAGATATCAAAGAAAGTGAGACACTGAAACTTTAGAGTTTCTTGTTGAGTTTCTGCTGTTTTCTTGGTGGTTCCCAGCGAAGGCACATGGAGTCCACAGTGAGGACAGGCCGTTTGTACTGGGCACTCTTCAGATGTTCATCCACAAGTTTGGGGGTCACGCAGATCACGTGCTGACCCTTCCAATACTTGACCATGTTCAACGACTGCAGCGTGCTGATGATGTCGTTCTGAGTGATACTCGTCAACTCACTGTAGCATAAAAACATATGAGTCATGCTCTGTGAAAGGGGGGTTTAATGCATGTGCATAAAGCGTTGTCCCAGATTAGCCTAATGCAGTCCGTGCTGGCTAATCAGGGACGACACTTTCTGCCTTAACTTGATTTTTGCTGAGAAGAGACTTTCTTGAAACGAAAAATATCATAAAAGCGGAAAGTGCCCTCCCTGATAAATCTGGGACAACACTTTAGGCACATGTATTAAACCCCTTTTTCACAGAGCACAGCCCATATATGAATGTTTATTTATGGTTTTATGGCTTGTTACATAAGTGGTGTCAAGGAAGAAACTATTTGTATGAGCATTTACACAACTGAAAAAGATCTTTGTTACAAAAACGTTCCTTCTGTTTTGTTATGATTTCACAAATTAAGCTCGCTAATAAATCATAGATTTTAAATCAAATAAATGGAAGAACTTTGGGTCCAGTTTGTATTGTACCTATAATCAATAATAGAAAAAGCTATACATTTTCATCATTGATGATATACTAAGATAAACATTTACAATTCAAGCTATTTATCATGTTATTTTGTTACTGTCTTGACAAGTCTTAAAGCAAAATTTGCTACCAATAAACATTAATGGTTGACAACCTATGCTGTAATTATTTACTAATGACGACAATATGATGGCAACTGACACCAAGATATATTTTCAATATCCAAGGTTAACACGTGACATGGGAAACGCTGCAAAATACAAATGGTTGATTGCTGAGGTTTAAAAAACACATATTTTATAAATATTTATTTGGCGTTTCAAGTATTGAATGGTAATCATTCATTGAATAAAAGTAAGCTCTTCAGTAATTCTCAACAACGTGAAATGCTTCACCCACATATGAGCCTTTCTGAGAAAACGGGTGCATGTGGGCAAACTGGATTTTCGCTAAGAAGAGTCTTTCTTTAACAAGGGCTGTTTGTAAAACATGCATGCCCCCCATATGGGCTCTCTGTTGTAGTGACAGCCATTGTGTGAAAATCAATAGGGGTCATCTGCCAGTCATGATCAATGTACCTATAAGTTTTATGATCCTAGGCCTAAGCGTTCTCGAGTTATCATCCGGAAACCATTTTACTATTTTGGGTCACTTGTGACCTTGACCTTTGACCTAGTGACCTGAAAAACTGTAGGGGTCGTCTGCGGGTCATGATCAATCTACCTATCAAGTTTCATGATCCTAGGCCTAAGCGTTCTTGAGTTATCCTCCGGAAATCATTTTACTATTTCGGGTCACCGTGACCTTGACCTTTGACCTAGTGACCTCAAAATCAAAAGGGGTCATCTGCGAGTCATGATCAATGTACCTATGAAGTTTCATGATCCTAGGCCCAAGCGTTCTTGAGTTATCATCCAGAAACCACCTGATGGACGGACCGACAGACCGACATGTGCAAAGCAATATACCCCCTCTTCTTCGAAGGGGGGCATAAAAAGTAAGACCATACAAGAGGGCCATGGGTCCTCAGGCTCTCATCTGAAATATAAAGTAACTAAACTTTTCTGACTTAAAAGGTGACTTATAGATGTTAGCAAGCTTTTCTTAAATTTGACCTTGTGACCAAGTTTCAGTTATTTTAAATGGCACAGTTCGAATTCAGCCACAATTTCATGGGGACAAATATTCTGACAAACTTTCATGAAGATTGGAATTAAAATATATTTTCCAGTGTTAACAAGGTTTCACCATAGCCATATAAGGAAAACTTCTCTGCCCCCCTGGTGTCCATGTTTTTCAACAGACCAGAATCATTTTCAAAATCGGCCCAGATGTTAAAACAGAAGAAATGTTCTGACCAAGTTTCATGAAGATTGAACTATAATTATAATATGACTTCGAGAGTGCTAAAAAGATTTTACTATAGCCATAAAAGGAAACCGCCCTGCCTACTGGCGGCCACGTTTTTATATGAACCTGTACTTTTTTTAAAACAGAGGATATATCATTAGCACAAATATTCGGACAATGTTTAATGAAGATTGGAGTATAAATAAGAGTTTAAGAGGGTTAACAAGCTAGCTGTTAAAGTGTGTTGCTTTTGCTCTAAAGTGACAAATTTCGAACTCGACCAAGTTATAATTGGGAAAAAACCTTCAGACCTAATTTCAAAAAGATAGGACAATAAATGTGGCCTCTAGAGTGTAAACAGGCAAATACTTGAGGCACAACAGACAAAAGGCAATCACAAAAGCCCATGTTGTGCTCAGGTGAGCTTAAAAGCGGGAAAGTGTTGTACCTGATAAGCCTGATCAGACTGGCACAGGCTAATCAGGGACTACACTTTATTAATGCATTAATCCCTGTTTTCTATGAGCTCCACCCATAAACAACTGGTTACCTGAGATCCTTGATGGAGAGAGTGCCCCTGAAGTCCCTGAGTATCTCCAGTAGGACCCAGGACCAGTAGCTGCGGTAGGACAGCTTGCCCAGGTCTGACAGGGGCTTCTCTGGGGATCCCACTGTACCATCTAGCTTGGACAGCTCATAGCCTCAAGTATAAGCATACGCCTTAAGTGGCATTTAAACACTTCTAATTTCACTTTTGTGTTAATAACGAATTTCTTTTAAAATAGGCATGTTTCTAATTCGAGCATTAAGAATTTAGTGATAATGTAAGCTTATGTTTCCTATAGATGTCTACGGTTTTGTTTTATCTCTAAGTTCTTCAATGACTAAGTGCAGCAATATACAGCTGAACAGGTGTTCTTCAGCCCAAGGTTTCATGCTACAATAACTCTAGCCAGGTATACTTACTGAAGGCTATCAGGAACTTGCCGTAACCTTTCCTCTGGAAGGGGGGCAATGTGAGGATACACGCCACATTGTTGCCGTCTGGGGACTCCTTTTCCTGTAACCAGCACAGCAATCATGGAACATTGTTTGTTAGATGAAATTGATTGATGTGTACAAAAACAATTATTAATACACATTATCTTTATTATACTCAAAACAATATTTAAAACAAGAGCACCGCATAACAGGTGCCACGCTCGGCTGCGAAAGCTTGTCAGATTTTTTTTTTTTAGAGGTCACAGTGACCTTTGACCTAGTGACCCAAAAATGGATGTGGCGTGAAGAACTCATCAAGGTGCATCTACATATGAAGTTTCAAAGTTGTAGGTGGAAGGACTTTGATTTTAGAGACAATGTTAAAAATCTTTACAAACCTTGACACAGACGGCGGACACGACGAGCTGGCTATGACAATACCTCGGGTTTTCTCCAAAAGCCGAGCTAAAAAGGGCCATGATTGCCGTTAAGCGCTCACCTAGGTTCACAGACACCAATTGTTGGAGACTACCAGGTGATCTAGTTTTTTACTTCATTCTACCCACATTCATACATAGCCTTCATATTGTCAGGTATAAATTCTGACATAGTTTTATCAAGGCTGAGTGATAAATGTGGCCATAGAGTGGTAACAAGCTTTTTAAAGATTTGAACTGATTAAATAGCTTGTGAACCAGATTCAAACTCTGCTTTAGATATTGTTGAAACTAAAATTTGACAAATTTCATCAGGATTAAGTCATAAATGTGGCTTTTGGAGTGGTAAGAAGGTTTTCCTAATATTTAACTTAGTGTATGGACCCACGTAACACAGGTTCGAACTCAGCTTAGATATTGTTTAAAATAAAATGAAGTTTCAACAGGATTGAGTAAAAAATGTGGCCACAAGGGGTAACAAAAATTTTCCACCATTTGACTTGGTTAACAAGTTTAAGGATGCAAGTGACCAAGATTTGGAGGAAGCGTAGATATTATTCAGATTAACATTTTCACAAAGTTTCATCAAGATTGGATGTTAAAAGTGGCCGCTATATTTGTTACAAGGTTTTTATAAGATTTGACCCAGTAACCTTGTTATTGGAATCAGTAGTAGGGGGGAATGGTCTTATTTTATTCCGGTGCTCCTTAGAACTTATCAGGCCAGGCCATGGATTGACCTCACAAAGTTTGAATACTGGATTAACAGACCAATGCTCAACCACATGAGCCTCATTTTGGGAAAACGGGGCATAATGCATCTGCAAAAAGTGTTGTCTGCACTGGCTAATCAGGAACAAAACTTTCCGTGTTTATGGCATTTTTAAAGAAAATTTCTTCTTAGGAAAATTCAGTTAAGGGGGAAAGTGTTGTCCCTTATTAGCCTGTGCAGATTGCAGCGGCTAATCTTGGACAACACTTTGCGCACATGTATTTAGCCATGTTGTCCAAAAGCTAGGCCCAAATGAGCAAGCAACCCCTCATGTTTACCTTTGAGAAGTATCCAACAAGATGGCAGCCATGTCTGTCCACCTCAGTAAGGATATAGAAGAGGAAAGGCTCCACGTCAAAGTACAGAGTCTTGTGGTCCAGGAACAGCTTGGCTAGCAGGCACAGGTTCTGGCAGTAGATCTGCACAAACAAAAAATCAGCAAATATAGTCTGAGTCGTGTTCTGAGAAAACTGGGCATAATGAATATGTGTTAAGTGTCGTCCCAGATAAGCCCGTGCAGCCGCTAATCAGGGACGAAACTTTCCGCCTAAACTGGATTTTCATGTAGAAGAGACTTCCTTGAAACGAAAAATACCATAAAAGCGGGAAGTGTCGTCCCTGACTAGCCTGTGCGGACTGCACAAGCGAATCTGGGATGACACTTTACGCATATGCATTAAGCCCAGTTTTCTCAGAACGTGACTCAAATATATTCTGATTGCCATCACACTTCACAAGGCTCAATAGTCTTCAAATATCACAACATAAACATACAGCCTTCATCTGAGAAAACTGAGCTTAAGTATCAATCCCAGATTAGCCTGAGAAGTCTGCACAACTTATCAAGGATGACACTTTCTGCCCAAATATGATTTCGTTTAGGAGAGACTTCCTCTAAAAGGAAAATTATCAATGTGGAGAAAGTCGTCCCTGATCAGCCTGAACAATCTTCATCAGCTAATCTGGCAGTTGACGCAATTCTCCAATAGTGTTTGCATAAGGGGTATCGTTTGCTTAATTGACAGGATGAAAATGGGGTTCATTTCATGAAATGATGATTAGCACTGATTTGCCTGTGCAGATTGCTCATGCAAATCTGGGATGACACATTTAGTCTAGTTTTGCAAGAACAAGGCTCACTTTACTTCACAAGAAGTACCTGTGACACTCCACAATACCTTGCTGTCTTTTCCATCCACTTCAAACACAGAGAGGGTTCCTTTCCTATAGATCTCCTTGCCGGGAGGGAATCGGTAGATACACTGGCTCTACAACAAAACGAGCAGTGAAAATATGCAAATGTTAACAAGATAAACTCTACATCAAAACTTGTATTGGGCTTAATTATCAGATTTGTACAAGTACTTCATAGACAATTACATAAATCATCACTTGCCCAAACAATTTAAGATGCCTTCTTTCGTTTGTTACTTGATATAAAGATTTATAATTTACCATTCCATGGCAGTAACCCAAGCAAACATGTTTTTTGCAAAGATATAATTCATGTACTGTGCAGTGAAAATCATAAGCTGCTATGAAGATTTTCTAAATTGTTAATGCAGTTCATGTTTCATAATTTGCTTACATAAGGCTTACTTTGCCATTTGCCAAATAAGAAAATGGCTTTGAATGAGCCAATGGCTTCAAATTAGCACATGTGACCAAATGAAATTGTACATTTTTGTCACAACATTTCATTAAACAGCAAAAATTAAAAAATAGTATTGTTATAAAGAAAATTTTATAATTTTTGTTAGGTAGAGAGCACCCTATCAGTACGCTTCATGATGCTGCGCCTCCCTGGTGATATTAAAAGATTAGACCGCTCCTACCTGGTGATAGCAGGTTACACTACATCTACATGGTTATAGTGGAAGGTTACACTGCACCTACCTGGTAATAGTGGAAGGTTATATTGCACCTACCTGGTGATAGCGGAATGTCTTCTCCAGCTTCATGTATTTGAGGCAGTATTCACAGATGAAGAGCTTGGTCTGCTTGCCGTACTCATCTGGGTAGGGGGAGAAGTACCAGGTGTCGATCTCGTACTTGCCTATCTGCACCTTGTCTATGTACTTCACCTTTGTGATCTGGGGTAGGCAGGCAAGTGACAAGGTTAATGTAAAAATGATATGCATCTTCAATCGGTTTAAATCTTCATAACATAGTAATTGTTGTGCAATTTCATATTGTTTGAATTTAATGATTGCCTTTTAATGTTTTTTTCTGTAACAACAAGATGCGTTTGTGAAACACAATGTCCCCCTATATGACGTTTGACCTTGAAGGATGACCTTGACCTTGACCCTTCACCACTCAAAATGTGCAGCTCCATGAGATACACATGCATTTCAAATATAAAATTGTTAGCTTCAATATTGCAGAAGTGACATTACATGAGCAATTTTGACCCATATATTTGACCTTGAAGGATGACCTTGACCTTTTACCACTCAAAATGTGCAGCTCCATGAGATACACATGCATGCCAAATATCATGTTGCTATCTTCAATATTGCAAAAGTATTCATAAAATAAGCGATTTGGGCCACATATATTTGACCTCTGACCTTGAAGAATGACCTTCACCTTGACCTTTCACCACTCAAAATGTGCAGCTCCATTAGATACACATGCATGCCAAATATCAAGTTGCTATCTTCAATATTGCAAAAGTACTCATAAAATGAGCGATTTTGGCCACATATATTTGACCTCTGACCTTGAAGGATGACCTTGACCTTTCACCACTCCAAATGTGCAGCTCCATGAGATACACATGCATGCCAAATATCAAGTTGCTATCTTCAATATTGAAATACTGCAAAAGTGTACATAAAATTAGCGATATTGACTCATATATTTGACCTTTAACCTTGAAGGATGACCTTGACCTTTCACCACTGAAAATGTGCAGCTCCATGAGATACATATGCATGCCAAATATCAAGTTGCTATCTTCAATATTGCAAAAGAAATTGCAAATGTTAAAGTTGGCGCAAACAGACCAACAGACAGACCAACCAACCAACCAACAGACAGGGCAAAAACAAAATGTCCCCCACTACTATAGTGGGGGACATAAAAAGCTGGAAAATTGTCAATCAGTGAACAAGTCCCATTTAAGTGTTGCAGCTTACCGCCTCATGTTCCTTCTCCAAGGCAGCTGTGGTAGGGTCCATCTCTGCATATGTCTACAATAAAAATCGTGCATATAAGCCTCTTTCTGTGAAAAGGGGGTTTAGTGCATGTGTGTAAAGTGTCGTCCCAGATTAGCCTGCGAGATCTGCACAGACAGGGACAACACTTGACATATTTATTACACTTTTCATTTAAGAAAGTCACTTCTTAGCAAAAAACATGTTTAGGCGGGAAGTGTTGTCCCTGATTAGCCTGTGCAATCTGGGACAACACTTAAGGCACATGCATTAGACCCCTTTTCACAAAGCAAGGCTCAAAATTTTCATAACCTGCTTCAGCATTCATACAATTTATGTTACATGATAAGACATTCCTTATTAGAAACATAAACTTCAATTAGTCTCAATATTTCAATCCAAGTGTGCATCACTTATTAATCAGGACAAACCAAATAAACAACAAGGCAACAACAAAAAGATCAAATGTTCAACAGAATTCAGCCACAAAATTGGAGCAAGCCAGCGTAATAAAAAGATTTTATTATTTTATCAATTGAATCAGAGGCCAGTGTGACCCTAATCTATGAGGTCTGGCGACCTCAAGGATGCACATGAAACATTCTCTTATGATAGATGATATATTTGCCACATTCATATCTATCAATAAATGGTAATGTTACATGGGTGATATGGAACTATTTGCACAGATAGGTGTTGTTTGGTGGGGATGCTTTAATATTTTGTCTATAACATTTCTGCCCAAGAGCATTAAAAGCTTTATATATTGCCAATAGTTTCCTGCTAATACCAAATGGCTCAATTTTCGCCCCTGACTGTTTTTTTCTTTTATTAGAAATAGTATATTGACTTTGTTGTAAAATTGTATAGACAAAATCTAGATGATTAATGAAATGAATATAAATAATCGTTTGAAAAGGTGCATCATTTTCATTTTGAGATTCTTGGATGCAGCAAATCCAACAATCATCTTATCAATTTGTTGTGGTCTAACATAGTTTTACTCAAATTTATGAAACAATGCATAATTCTTAATTTTCTTATCATGTTGCTATCTAAATTTAAATAGCCAATACCTTCTGCACATGGTTGATTTCATCATGCTTGCGTTTCTGATTGCGAGTCAGTTTCCGATCAGTTCCATCACTGAGGTCAGTTGTCATGACCTTGACATCGTTGATCTTTGTCTGCTGGTCCTCCAGTTTAGTGGACAGGTCCAGCCGGTCAAGGTCGACCCACTCATCCAGACGACGGTTGACTGAGACAGGACAGACAGAGATGGGAGTTCAGCATGTTTGAATAAAGACTAAGACCTTGCTCCATTATTTTGAACATAAGCAATGGCTTGAACAAAAATTGGCTAAAGAAAAATGCCTATTTGCTGTATATTGATATGAACTGTATTAGAGTAAAATGCCACAAAATAAGAAAAAATTGAACAATCTAAATTTGACCAAGGAATATGTTAAGCCATGGAGAGCTCTGTTGACATATATTTATTTTAACCAGATTTGTTTTTAAAAAATGAAGATTTTTTTGCAAACAATACTTTAGGCTAAATTCTTACATTTGAAATTCTGGCCTTAATTGTCATATATATGATAAATTGGATTTAAGTTATTTTAGATTTAAGGTACCGTAGACCACGTCGACAAAGAAAAGCAAAGTTGTAAAATACCATTTTTTTTACAATAGTACTTTATATTGATTAAAATATCACGACTGGTATTTTTCATTACTAGAAAAAAAATCATATTTTCAGTATATTCTGTAATAAAATTTTGCGATGTGAAATTTAAAGTATATCACAAAAATAAGTGACATAACGATATACACACTATAAATAACGCAAGTAGATTGATCATTTTATATATAAAATAAATACAATTCACAACGCATGCACAATTTGCATTCCTGGGTGTACCACATGATGATGATCAATCTACTGGCGTTAACTGGTAGTTACCTGGTACCGGTACCCATTAAAATTTATTATTGAATATACTGAAAATATGAAAACTTAACTACTTTTTTCAAGTAATGTAATATACCAGTTGTGATATTTTAATAAATATAAAAATTACGGTATTTTACAACTTTTCTTTTCTTCGTCGTCATGGTTGACGGTACCTTTAAATTGTTATTTAAATCCTTTAAGTATTCATATAACCATGCAAGCAGGAACAATGTGCCAGTACACTAAACAGACACATTTTTAAGCATTACACTAAAGACATTCTAGTAGTTCACATAGCAAGATAAGTGATACCAATACATGTAAGCCTTGCTCTTGGAAAAGGGGGCTTAATGCATGAGCGAATAGTGCAATTCCAATCTGCTAAGGCTAACCATGAACGATGCGTTCCGCTATAAATTTAAAGGAAATCGTTTCTCTGAGAAAATCTTTGTGTGGAAAGTGTTGTCCCTGATTAGCCTGTGCATAATATAATCTGGGATTAAACTTTACGCAAATGCATTAAACCCTGTTTTCACAGAGCGAGGCTCAAGTGCAGACTTCCCCAAACTCAACAGCCTTCTGTCAAACATTTGTGTCTTGTTCTGTGAAAGCTGGTCATAATGCATGTGCGTAAAGTGTCGTCCCAGATTAGATTGTGCAGTAGGCACAGGCTAATCAGGGACAACACTTTCCGCCTAAACTTGATTTTCGGTAAGGAAGGACTTCCTTGAAACTAAAAATACCATTTAAGCGGAAAGTGTTGTCCCTGATTAGCCTGTGCAGACTGCACAAGCTAATCTGGGACGACACTTTACGCACATGAATTAAGCCCAGTTTTCTCAGAACAAGACACATTGGGTCTGACTGGTCAGAGTTTTCTGTCAGACCAAATAAGAAAATTGTATAATTGAAAAAAAAGGAGAAAATAGTAAAACATTAGAACTGCAGAAATATTGTGTAATCATCATTTTAACCTAAATCATGATGTTTGGAGTAGCCAATTATTCAGTCAACATTCAATTTCTCATCCTGAAAATTGTTTCAATAGTCGCTATCATATCTATTTAAAAGGAATTTTCCGACACGTCATGATCAATGATATCAGGTTTCGTTTTCATCTTGATCTTTCTGTACAGGCTAGGGCTCATTTGCAGCATTTGTTGAGGAAATAACAGATAAAATGTCCTATAAATTTGCTTAGGAATTATAAAACACCTTTGTCAATGCAAGAGTGGTTAGATTTGAACACCTTGTAACAAAATTAATGGATTCATATTTTTTTAACATTACACCTACACCATAACATTCTAGACAGACATTGCTCGTCGTTTTACCATTTTCTGAGTAAAATGACAACTATGGTCTGCCTGTCTTTCGTGACTCAACAAATATGCAAGAGAGACCAGGGTTTTTTTTGGCTCGATTTTATAGCCGAAATTCGGCTATGTTCCCAATCCCAAAAAGTATACTTTTTTCCCAAAATGTGGCAAAAAATTCCCAATTTCCAAAGAAATAAAAAAAAAAACTTTTTTTTTCTTTCTTTTTTTATAAAGAAGTGTCTTATGCGTATTTTATCTCAATTTTAATTCAATTACATCTAACAAAGTTTTGTATGATTTTGTTCTTTTAATTTTAATGATAATAAAGTGTTATATCAAATTTAGTATTTCCCTAATCAGTGGACTTTTTGTGTGGAAAAAAAGGCTAATGAATTAATTTTCCCAATTTTATGAAAATGCCGATAAAATTCCCAATTCCAAAGCCATGGGCTATCTTCCCAAAAAGTGGAAAAAAAAAACCTGGAGACACTTATCCTCATATTTCGTCCACTCATGAAGAGGTGTTTGCTAATTGCAGCTATTTGCCCCGTTTTACTTGGGAGTTTCAGGCTTTGAAATTTTCAGACATTTCCACATTATGAATACAATGTATAAATTGTCTAAATTCAAGAAAATAACCGAACACGAAATTACCTGCTTATCAATAGCCATAACACTGGTTGATCCTTACACCCTGTTGTTTTTTTTAACTCAGTCGAATGGTAACATGTACTGAGCCTGGCTTGACGCATACACCTATTGACTAGTCCCGAAGATGCAGGAAACAACCAATATATATTTGTTGTCATGATTTTCTCCGAAAAGATTTTGCATAAATCAAAACCAATCGGCAAGTAAAATCGTATTTCACATAAATTTGCCACATTATTAATTCACAGAATTTCTATGAATATTTGATTTAAAAACATGAAAATATTATATCGGACATTCGGTCCAGCGAGTTAATTTTTTTATCGAACCTTGAATTTGTATGTCAGACATGTCCGTAGGTCAGACAAAGATTTGGGGAGTCTGCAAGTGTTTACTTACATCCATCATAGTGGACATAGTACTCATATCCACCCAACTCCTTGGCACGCGTCTGAATGATCTCTGCAGCATCTGGAGTAGAAAGCATCCTGGTCATCAACAAAGAGCAGGAAGTTGTGTGGGTAAAACAGTTTCTTTATACTAATAACTTCAATATGTTCAGCAGAAACAAACTAAATGTTAAAGAAGAAACAAACAAGTATTTTCAGCAGAAAAACTCAAAGTTTCACATGCATTAAATAATGTGATGAAATTAAATCTTACAAATTACAATACACTAATTTTTAAATTTGGAATACTCAGTGTTATCCACTAAAGAAACATGTTCATTTTCATGAACTGTTGATGTGTTTTAACCTTGGATTTATATAATTATGCTGCAAGCACACCAGATCACCTAAGTTGAAGTAAGAAAGTAACCTTCAATGCACCGTCAGCATGTAAGGCTAGATTGCACTTTACTGCAGTAGGTAATTCACTACCGTTGGTGTCAAATGAACAACCTGCTAGGAGATGTTGGGCATGTGGCGGCCGATCACACGGCCAGAGAAATGATTGTAAGACTAGAACTAAACATTGTGAGGCGTGGACATCCATGTACACTTGTAAAATGTACACTTAAAGGACACTTCAAGTCATGTTGCAGCAAGTGTATCGATTGTAGTACATGGGGTCACTGTGATTCATCTTCAAGGAACTGTCCAAAGAATAGGAACAAGAAGTATCAAAATAATAGACCACATAACAATTTAAATTCAAACAGAGTTAAGAATGTCAACGACGTGGGTAATGTGTATGATCAGTTATGTACTGTGTCTGAAGAAAGCCTATCATGTGACATACAAACATTACATCAAACACACCACGTACAAAGCCCATTTCATCTTGCCGACAAAGTCCCACAGAACACAAAGAAAACTGTGACAGATGCTTGGAACGGTTATCATTCCGTGCCTATCCGTGAGTAGGATCGGCACTTTACCATCTTCATCACGCTGTGGGGTCTGTATCACTACAAAGTAGCTCCTCAGGGATTTCTGGCGAGCGGTGATGCATATTATCAGCGATTTGATGCCAACATTACCAACTTCAAAAACAAAGTTAAATGTGTTGATGATACCTGTATGTGGGCAGACACTGTCAAGGCTGCTTTTGTCCAAACATGCGAGTGGCTTGACATGTGTGCGAGGAATGGAATCACACTGAACCCTAGCAAGTTTCAGTTCCCGCAAGACACTGTGGATTTTGCAGGCTTAACAATTACACCTACCAATATCCGACCGAGTGCCAAGTTTATTGATGCTGTTTGCAACTTCCCGGTCCCTACAGACATCACTGGGGCAAGGGCATGGTTTGGACTCATTAACCAGGACGCCTATGCTTTTGCCAGAACAAAGCAAATGAAGCCATTCCGCACTCTGCTCAAACCGCCTACAAAATTTGAGTGGACAGATGAACTCAGCAGCGCATTCAGCCAGTCTAAAGAAGCCATCATACAAGAAATGAGGGATGGTGTCCGCTTATTTTACCCTGCTCAATTGACGTGTCTATCCACCGCTTGCTCAGTTGATGGGGTTGGCTTCCTCATGATGCAAAAATACTGAGCATGCACTTCCAGAACCCCTGCATGTTGTCCTGGGGTCGTATTCCAGAAACATCTTAAGTCATTTCTTAAATATTTTCACTTAAGTTCAAAATTGCAATGTTTTGTATTTCTTTATTAAATAAAGAAATGCATGTTGTTTTGGTATTCTTTAAATAACACTGACGTAATGATGTTATTTTGATGTAATTTTCGATGCCTCACTATTGCAGTATGAAATGAAACACTTAAGAAAAATTCCCAATTTAAAGATAAAAATAGAATTTAACTCAAGATGCTTCTGGAATACCACCCCTGAAGGTTGGAAACTTTGTCTTGTCGGGAGCAGATTCACTCATCCAGCAGAGAGTAGGTACGCTGCCATTGAAGGTGAGGCTTTAGCTGTCGTGTATGCTCTTCATCAAACACGATATCATGTGCTTGGATGCAAAGACCTTATCATTGCAACAGATCAAAAGCCACTCCTGCAGATCCTGACTGATTGTTCACTCACTGAGATTGCTAACAGACGCTTACTAAACCTCAAGGAGAAGACACTTGGATACCGATTTACTGTGGACCATGTTCCAGGCAAGAAGAATCTCGGTCCTGATGCTACATCACGCTATCCAACAGGTAATCCGGAACGCCTCCAACTTCCAGGAGACCCAGCGGAACTTCATTCACTTGGCGATGAGCATATTTCTATCCATGACGTGCTCACTAGTCCATACCAACAATAGGATGATACCAATGATGCTGATGATGGATTCACATTGGCAGCAGCGTCCAGTACTCTCCATTCTGTTTGTACAGTAGTTACATGGGACATGCTTCGTGAGTCTACTGCGTCCGACCCGAATCTCCAAAACCTTGTTCAATGCATAGCACAGGGATTCCCAGAAGATACCAAAGATTTGCCACCAGAGTTAAGAGCCTACCATCGTTTATCACCCAGTATGTGTGAAGCGGATGGCGTGATACTTGTGGGTCATCGCGTTGTGATTCCAGCTGTACTCCGGGAATCTGTACTTCACGCACTTCATGCCGCACACCAAGGCGTCAGTGCAATGCAGGCGAGGGCTGTGGACTCTGTATACTGGCCAGACATCACTGTTGACATTGCAAGGATTAGAGACCAATGCTTACACTGCCACAAAATAGCCAAATCAAACCCCATGCAGCCCCTAGTTGAAATTAAGCCACCTGACTTGCTGTTCCAACAGATTTGTGCTGACTATTTCACTTACAACAATACTGACTATGTTGTGGTCATGGACAGATACACTAACTGGCCCATGGTGTACAAGTCTGATTCTGGTGCAGAGGGTCTTGTTAAACGTCTTCGGGAGACATTTGTTACCTTTGGCATTCCGGAAGAGTTGACATCAGATGGTGGACCACAGTTTACAGCTGGTAAGACACTAGAGTTTCTACGCAACTGGGGCGTCAGACACAGGCTTTGCTCAGTTGCGAATCCACATGCCAATTCTAGGGCAGAACTTGCTGTGAAGACTATTAAACGCACGCTTATGGATAACACATCGCCGACAGGGTCTTTAGACACTGGTAAATTCCAGCGAGCTTTACTGGTCTACAGAAATTGATTGACCCAGAAACAAAGGCATCACCAGCACTCATTTTGTTTGGCCGACCCATCCGTGATCTAATTCGGATACTGATGGGACGTTATCAACCACACGAGACTTGGAAGGAGTTACTGTCTCATCGTGAGAGGGTGTTGGCGAAACGCTACTCTAGGGACCATGAAAAGTGGTCAGAACATACTAGGTGATTACCCCCACTGCAGATTGGAGACCATGTGTTTATTCAAAATCTTGTTAGTAACCAGCCCAGGCGATGGGAGCGCATAGGTGTAGTGATTGAGGTGCGGCAATTCCACCAATATGTGGTCAGAGTTGATGGATTGGGTAGGGTCACCCTAAGTAGACAAGACATACATATTAATACTTAGTTAGTACGCAGTTGTTTATCACTGAAAAAGGGGGGGTTGGGGGCGTTAGCCCACGATACTAAGGAAATATATGGACTAAAAAGGATTATTAGGTGTTGCGTTTGGTGTAAGGTGTTGCGGGTTAGGGTACGCCTTTTCGTTCTTTTTTATGTAACGGTAAAGTGCAATTGCCCCGCATGTAAAAATTGAAATTGGAACAGCAATTCAGATGCCATGACTCAAGAAGGACCTAAATTTCAAGATGTTGGTTTGACACTATCAACACAAGATTATTTTGATGTTTACAGACAAAAAGCATTTGAAATAGCAACAAACCTTGAGACACAAGGTTACCTGTAATAATTATATTATTATGATTTATGGTCATATATTTATTATTTTTTTGTGATGTAACATCTTTATGAAAATTAGCCATGACCCAAAAAGGGATATAGCACATTTGTCATTTGGTGTTTTTTAATAAATAATGTATGCAAGAAAACATTGTGGGCTGGCTTACATTACCAATTAAAAAGTTTACATGAAAATGGCTTTAAGGAGTTGGAAATCCTAACAGACCTGGAGGGTCAGTAGCTGGGAGTTGGCGTATTGTAACTACTTGGAGGTGATGATTGATGTAAAATTTGATTGAAGCTCTCGCTGTTCAGTAGTTCTGGCTACCATAACTTTAAATGTCGCTTTTTATGATTTTTGACTGGCGCGACTTTATAGTTATGGACCAACCCCATTAGGAAAGTCAACCAGAAATTCCCGAAAAGTTGACAGTTAATAAAGACCGGTCCAAAACAGCTTTTAAATGCAGTTATTGTCCCAAATCGACCACTTGATCGGAGAGATTGACATTTTTCACATTTAACTGATATAATCTTTCACAAATTACTATCTTTAACATTTAAAATTGATCTATTCTGCTTTTACATATCGAGAAAAACAGTGATGTGACAGACTTACTTGAAATGCAAATCTCCCGAGATTTCACGGTCATATGACGTTATTTCTATTTTTAGTAACATACCATGTGCTCAAGTGTTTTCAAATTCAGAATGACATTTCCCGGTATTTTAGATTATTCTGGCTTGTTTTGTAAACAAATTGTAGTGTAAATACAAACTCAAAGTAAATATTATTTAAAACTACCTGATTCACACTGAAATCAGTCTTATAATCCACCAGACGTTAGTTGTTTATCACAAATAATAGATTTCAAAAAACGAAAGTAATGTTTACAATTTCAGCAAATAATGTCAAGGTCGATCCGAAAGTATCCAAATGAAAACTCGTCACGTGACAAAGCAACAATGTCGTCAAAATTGTGAATTTCAGACTGATGAGAGTTATTTTCGTATATTGTAAGATGCATTTGAAACATTTGAACCTTAAAATAATCCCTGATGCAGTATTTTATATTCATTCACCAATATATGTAGAAATGTATCCAAGAAAATGAGCTTTCTTTGATTTATAGCGTGACATAAATATGTTACGACTCTGGTTGACTTTCGATACGGGGTTAGCTTCAGCGTACAGGTCTGTCAATACTATATAAACTGTACGCTGAAGTTTCTTTAGCTAGCTGTTCAGAAGATAAGAGGCAAGAAAGTCTGCGCAAAATATCTTTATTTTGGCACTTACGCCATGATTTATCGTTTCTTCTCACTAAATAGTGATCGCCGATTTCAAGCTGTGTTTCTTCGTTGTCCTCTGACTTCATTGTTTGTGTTGATTTTGTTTGTTCTTTTTTATAGAGAAATGAAAACGAACACAAAAATAAACTTCCGCTTACATTTAACCCCAAGAAAATAAACTTTCGGAATGTACTTATCGAGTAAGGGCGGTCTATTTAGAGGTAAAATATGTATGCATTTAAGCCATAATTATGTTGTAAACGACAAGTTTAATTGGTTTAAATTTTCATTTTATTTGCGTGAGTTAATGGAGAGAAACTTGTGCGAATCAGAATGCTGTTGGCTCATTTACGACGCTATAGGTTGCACTGAAAACATCTTGCGGGTTAGATCTAATTACAACAACAACACGAAAAAAAAGAGAAAAAAAAGCTGTCAACTGCGAAGTTTGGAAAGTTTGGTATTTTCGACTTAGCTGACAGTAACGTTAGTGACATCATTCAGGTTTGGATCTAAGTACTGTTTTTGATATTCATTTAAGAGTTTGTGATATCTCCAATTTGCAAAACTTATTAATAATGATAATTATTCTTGTTATCGCGCTGACTCCACAAATACGGCACAAAAGGGGCAGTACCTTAGCGACGGTGAAAACAATGCCCTAGATAAGGTCGATTAACCAAAGAACTATAGATAACACAGATTGGAAACTTCGCGCCTTATCGGGCTATCTCTCGGCGGGGTCACGTGGTCGAGAAACCGATAAGTACACTGAGGATCAGCAGACGATTTATTCCATGAATCAATTGGAGTAGTCCGGAGATAGAGTGTATCACTATTAGGATAAGATAGCGACGCGTCAGTAGCAACGGCTACGATTATCTAGCAAAGTTATGCGAAAATGTTACGGTGTTATGAAAGGCGGCTGTAACTTGGTCAATAATGATCCGATTTATATAAAATAAAGTTTCATAGAAACATGGGTAATTATGTTTTTTTTTTATAAAACCTCGATTTTATTTACCTACAATAAGAATTTATAATGCCTCGATCGTTGAAGAAATATCGCTAAGAACTTCCAAATCGCGGCGAGAATGCTGTTGAATAGTTTATTTGAAAGGCTTTTGCTGATAAAATATTCTTGTATAATTTGGTATTTCAAACAGTTAAAACCTTATAAAATATTATTATTTCAAAACGGATAGATATATGTGGACACATAGATCTAGGTCTCTGATTAAAACAACATTACAGTATAATAAATGCTATGATCGTTCGATCCAAAAACGGTTTCAGTTAGACTTATTTCAATATTGATTGTGTAGATTTTTTAAATTGTTTAATTCTCTTTTTATTTAGATCTTATTCATGAGTTATAGGTTATTAAAGTTTTGTTTGTAATCCAGTTTTTTTTCTTTTTGTAATTAAATTAAGCTTTCAGTATCGTTGGCAAATTAAGCTTTCAGTATCGTGGGCTAGGATTTCGCGAAAAGAAAAAACAACATTTCACGCGCGTGTTTATCGTCGGATCAATTAGCGAACTGAAGAAGATGCTTTGTGTGTTTTTTCTTTATTCTTGAGAATAAATTAAAAGAAGGGATCCTAACTTCAATTATCAGTTTGCGTTGTTGATTGATTTTAATTGTGTGATCAGTGGCCGTGGCCGGCGAATTATAGTCATCTCACAGCTTTTGTTTGTGTTTTAATAGTAATCTCACAGCTATCTGTTAAAACATGTTTGTATATTAACTTGCATGTGTAACATTGACAGGAAAACTGGTAATACTAATAAAAGATATTAAAAGAGAAATTAAACCCATACATTGTACTTTCATCTGGTTTTTTATTCACACCAAGATAAACATATTATCCAGAATAAAAATCTTATTTCTTCGATTTTAGGTGAATAATGACGAAGTTTTTCACAGTGAACCAAAGCACCTTTGACGAAATGTGTGTATAATAGGGTAAAAGAGCTTAAAATTGTACCATCTTTGTACAAGGCCAAAATCCTTTAAAATGAACATTTTCCTCCAGTTTAGTTCATTCATACCTAGATTAACATATCACCAAGCATAAAAATCTGACTTATATCTATTTGGGATGAAAAATGAAAAAGTTTATCAAAAAGAACAAAAACACGTTTGACAGCAATCTTGTACAACGGAAGAAAAGAGCTTAAAATTGTACCAACATTGTATAAGGCCAAATACTTTAAATTGATTATTTTCTTCTGGTTTGTTTAAATCTATACTTAGACTAACATCTTGCCTAGCATAAAAATCTTACTTCAACGATATGGGATGAGAACTAGAAAAGTTTGTCAAAAAGAAACAAACCACTTTGGCGACAGGTGTGAAAAATGATTGAATGGAATAACAGTATAAAATAGTACAAATTGTACAAAGGCAAAATCCTTTAAAATACCTCATTTTCGTCTACTTTTTATAAATCATACATAGATTTACATCTCACCTAGCATAAAAATCTTACGTTATCAATATGTGATGCTTAATAAAGATGTTTAAAAAAAAATGCTTCGGACCTTTCAATTTTTAAAAAATTATCGAAAATGAACGAATCCAGTGTTCTCTTTCAAATTCAGATAAATTAATAATTAATTAGAATAACAACTACCAAAACCTAAAGAATTATCAACACAGAAAATAAATACTTATTTTTATTCACACAAAAAAATATTCAATATATCTTTTCGGCGACCGACTTTGCTCACTACGCGAAGTTCGTAACGTTGCGCTTTCAGACATTCATTGCTCTGCAAACTGACAACCGAGCGCTAAAAACACTAATTAACACATTAAGATTGTTAATAACAATATCAATATAATATAAACTACCAGATCATGCTCAGAATACCCTACAACAACAAATATTAACGACTAATTACGAAGAATAATTGATTGCTTTATAACAAAATGGCTGACAGTAGCTGGAACAGGGAAGAATCTTCAGGTACACCGGCATCTCCAAAATCAATGTCATGTGACCCGCGTCCGCCGTTAGATATTATCGCATATCGCTATCGCGAAGAGGAGAGTTTCCAATCTGTGTTATCTATAGGTCTTTGGATTAACTACGCTGATTGAGCTACCTCTGCTGATATTTCTCCAATTGCATTCCTATTTGGAAGTTGATAGTTAATTAAATATGCTGTAATTGGTGTTTAAAATGTCTTTTGACTATTATGAAGGGTTAGATTGCACTTCGAAAGCCCGATATGACCAGAAAATAAAACTTATTCGACTAAACTAATGTCCGTACAAATTGCATGCTGGATGTTGGAAAAATGACCCGACTAAATGGCTGATGTTCGAGTACGGCGACATTCATAACTTTCGCATTGAGACACCAGAAATTAGTTTATTATGTAATAACGGGAGTATCATTGTAGATGTTGATGTAATTAATATTGTCGTTTTTTAGGGTTCATTCATTTTCGTACATTATATATTTCTACAATGTCAATTTATAAAAATATCCTGAAGCTGTAAAATAAGTAGGGAATACTGGTACACGACTTTCTTAGTTGTGTTATAAAAATCAAAGTCAAGCTTTTTTTTACTTTATACTGATCTCATTTATAGTATTTCTTTTATGTTGGTACCTTCCGTTTACATTGTGATTTACATGCCATTCATTATGACATACATGCCATAATTTTTCAGACCAATTCTGGGACATTGATTTAAATTGTCC
Organism: Dreissena polymorpha; assembly: GCF_020536995.1. Lineage (NCBI taxonomy): Eukaryota > Metazoa > Mollusca > Bivalvia > Myida > Dreissenidae > Dreissena > Dreissena polymorpha. The sequence continues at coordinate 39,326,870 of NC_068356.1, forward strand.
GGGACTTTTGCCGATTTTCCGGGACATGTATAAAATGTAGCGATATTTATAGACATATGCATTTTGGTACGTTTTTTTTTGTTTCGCATTGTTAATTGCAAAAGTTCGAAAGCCTATCCGAAATACACTTGATCTATTAACGTCAAATTAAACATTACTACTTCTGTTACTAGATAAAAGCCACGTGCTTTCAATGTAAGCGTTCTAAACATAGATGGTGACATCACTGCGTTATTGTTATTAAGACCGGTGTGTAACGCGTAGTTGTTGATACGCCTTTATTCATTGATAACATTTATATAATAAAATATACAACAATACAGTACCGTGAGATCGTCAACTCAAATCACTTCACAATACATACAACCAATCACAATAAAACAAATACAACAAATCAGTACCGGTAGAACATAAACTGCTTTTAATTTTTTACTCTGTGATGTTGGACTTCAGATGTGTGAACAACTATCCTTTGCCCTTACGCAGCGGGAAATAATGACGTAGTAGATTAAAGCCAATTAACAACCACATTAAACAATGCCGCCTTTTCGGTTTGACTGTGAACGTGAGACAATCGATATGATAACAGGACCCCTGTTAATTGATCGATTTTAACACGTAGCGTAGCCTGTCTATTCGGGTAGGCATTTTCATGGAGACGCTGCAGATATACACAGATTCGAGGTGCAGATAAGCCTAAGATAAGGTACATGTATATAAGGATTTTGTAATTTTGCGGGACATTTGACAGATTTCCATGACAGCGGGACAAGTTCTTCATTTCCGGGACTGTCCCGGACAATCTGGGACGTATGGCATGTATGATTATGACCCGTGATTGGTTTAATAAATGTGACTAACTTACTAATTGTCTATCGCTTTTACTTTTGTTAATAAATCAAATTGAAAAAATAAATAGAACTTATAAATAAACAGAGTTATGGCCCTTTGTATCTTAAAAAAAATGCTTTTTACTATAGGCACTTTTGTGTCCGGAGCCATATCTTGGAAGTGCTTCGGCGGATTTCATTGAAACTTGGTATGAGTATATATATGCATAAGAAGATGATGCACGCCAAATGGCATTGTATACCATCTGTTAAAAACAGAGTTATGGCCCTTTGTATCTTGAAAAAATGCTTTTTACTATAGGCACTTTTGTGTCCGGATCCATATCTTGGAAGTGCTTTGGCGGATTTCATTGAAACTTGGTATGAGTATATATCCCCCGCCAGAGGCGGAGGGATATTGTTTTGGCGTTGTCCGGCTGTCCGTCCGGCTGTTCTTCCGTCCGTCACTTTTGTGTCCGGAGCCATATCTTGGAAGTGCTTTTGCGTATTTCATTGAAACTTTGTATGAGTATATATATGCATAAGAGGATGATTCACGCCAAATGGCATTGTACACCATCTGTACACCATCTGTTAATGGCCCTTTGTATCTTGTTATTTTGAGTTATTGTCCTCCGTCCGTCCATCTGTCAGTATGTTCATCCGTCTGATTTGCACCCATCCTCAAACAAAGCATATGTTGTGGGGGATATCAATTCTACAAATTTGCTTGTTGGTCTTTATTTGTAAAACTCTTTATTCTGAAATCATAACATATTATATTAAGTATGATATTTTTGATACGCCTCCATTATTTTTCTTGTTCTAATTGAAATCGGAGATAAAAAAATTGCTGTTTAGATTTAAATTAAATTTTGTGAGCTGGAATTATGTCATGTAAAAAACAAACTTTTTATCATGAAAGAGTGATATTGATCTTGATGATCTTTGAGGTGATTATACGGAATATGAAGAGAATGTGAATATATCTTGTTAAATAGATTTTCATCTTGGAATCATGTAACAGCTATACAGCTAAAAATACCAAAAAAATGTATTTTATAGGTCTTTGCAGTAACGCAAAACATATGAAAAACGACACTTGTTTAATAAATTAATCGGAAAAAAACTCCGAAAAAAAACACCTAATTAATATTTCAAAAATATATTATTTAGTGCAAACCGAATTTATTAATACATTTATGTGCATCTTTTAAAAAACGCGGCATTATCATCAAGGTAAAGATTATCAGAAGACTAAAAGGCCGACAATTTGACACAACAAAGAGCTCTATGCATAAGCCGTATTGTTTTTTGCAGAAAAGTTTCAATGAATTACAATAGTAATACATCTAATTAAAAAAATATAATTATCAATGGCATGAGTACGCTAGTGTGATAAACAAATAATTGATAGAAAGTGTAAGGGGTACAATGAAAATTATCGTACTACAAAGCCCTATAAAAAGGGAAGTGCATGACGGTATTTACATGTAATTTTAATTTGATGGGTTTTGTACAAAGAATGACACTTTTGAGGAATATTAACATACAACTGAAAAACACAACTTCACATTCTGCAAATTGATTGGACTGTACTCATGTATATTGAAAGCTCGTTACTAGTGAGTATGAGTGACAAATATCTAACATTTTAACACACATATATTTATATACATATTTTTTTTTAAACATTTTTAACCTCTGTTGGTGTCAAATGTAATTTCTTGTTTTTTATGATGTTGTTCGTGCATGCCGTAACATTTAATCTTCATACGGAATGACATTGTTTTAATTAACCAGTACCTGCTAAATACGTTCAATATTTTTACGTACATTTTATAATTATTAGATACTTTATTTTTTCATAAATTAAACGGGCTAGTATCTTTCCGGTGTACAATTTCTGATATTCAATATTGGACATAACTTTTAATTTGTACAATATGTAACACACCTAATGTATGCAACTGTTAAGTATGTCGGGGGTAAATTATCCAACCAAATGACTGCTAAATACTACAAGAAAGAGGAGACATGGTGGCATCATCAATTGTGTTTAATGACCAGACTGTCATCTGCCACCCAGTGAGGTTTATGACACCATGTTGTAAATTAGGTCTGGACAATATCTGATCAAAACGAGATAATCCAATTATGCAGAACAAAGGGGCAATTAAACACTGGAATGCAAAGGCTTACACGATTTTAAGATTGATGCAAATAATGAAATGATAAATATTGCATTTAATTTAAATAAATGTTTTTTTTAATGTGTCAATGTGTTAGTTTTCCTAGACAAATACCTATAAATGCATGTTTTTCAAACGTTTTTCTTTTAAACACTAGCGTAACATCTCCCCTGGCAGAAAAACTTTGGTGAGTAGAATAATTTCATACAACCAATGTCATGTCATGACGGCCTTAGAATTTAGAAAGAAATTCATCCGTTGAATAATCGGTGCTCTCTTATATATGTTACCGGTTGTTAGCAGCAGTGTAATTGTGAATGCGGAGAGAATTCAGGGGAGATAATTGGGAAATTACTAAATTCTGGAACAGTCTATATTGAAGATGGCAACTTGATATTTGGCATGCATGTGTATCTCATGAAGCTGCACATTTTGAGTGGTGAAAGGTCAAGGTCATCTTTCAAGGTCAAAAGTCAACAAATGCTATCCAAGGGAAGTAATAAGCTTTAATAGGGAGATAATTTCTAAACCTGCCAAATGATATATTGAAATTTTATTTCAAAGCGGCGCAATAGGGGGCATTGTGTTTGTAGTGGATCCGTGGTCTAGTGGTAACACACTGGCTTCACAATCCAGAGATCCCTGGTTCAATCCCCCGCTGCACCTAACCTTCTAACTCGTCTTTTGCATGAGACGTTAAACCGAGATGCAGTGTACTAGGTGCTATACACCAGGCACTAAAAAGACCCAGGGTCACCTCTGGAACGGGGTGTCTCCTGTATGTTGCACTATCCCCCGTAACCAACTAACACGTCTTTCTGGGGGCGATGGCCATATGGGAGACAATCCTGGTGCACTCGATAAAATAAAAAAGAAATAAAAAAAGAAAAGGGCATTGTGTTTCTGACAAACACATCTCTTGTTGGTAATCAATATTGGAGATTATTAATAGTGATCATAAAATCAGTTAAATATAAGACAGATTTTTTCTTGATTTAGAGAAAGAGACGGGCTTTTCTTTTTCGGGAAAAAAATTATCGATAAAACTGAAAAGTGGAAGCAATTTTCAAAAGTAAGCTTGAAGTTTGGGGAAAATTGCATCATTAAAAAAAAAATCTCTTAGGGGAAGGGGCCTCGAAGACCCTTGCAAAAGAAGCCCTGCTAGATCAAATTTATTTTAATTATCAATATGATTAACGAATTGATTGGTTTGTTTGCCATGTTTAAAACTAGTTGCATTCTGTGCAGAAAGGTGTATACAGTTAGATAAAGATGTATATTATGGCTACTCCTAACGCTTATCTTTGTTGGAGGTACAAAATAAAATAAGAATAATATATGGTATATTATTCTTTTATTTTTTTTATAACAATATGAAAATCTTGAAAATCTATAGATGCACTGTTTAGTTCATAAAATTACCTGATTTTACCCGAAATAACATAAAATCAAAGTATTTGAGATTATGTTGAAATAATCTGATCATAAAACAAAACAAAATTTATGACAATATATCAAAGCATGTGTGATATGATAGCTAGTGAAAGTGCTTATTGTTTGGTATTCACAAAGTCATAATTGATTTAAACAAATTATACAAAACAGTCATCTTTAATTTTAGAATAAGGAATTGAATATATTTCATATTCTTTGAAAAACAAAGAAGGAAACAATAAAATCAAGTTTATTATGTTTAAAACCTCCTTGTGTTCAGGAATAAATACAAATTGTTAAGTTATACTACTAATGGTTTTACGTGGTTGTAAATATTCACAAATATTGGCTCCAAACACTTTAATATTTTCTTGATAAATTAGTGGCTAGAATTTAAAGTCCATAATCGCTATCTAGAATCTAAGAGTGACAATTCCAGTTGATTATCTGCCCATGATTCTGAAGACCTGTCATGGATGAACAAAAAACTCAAGCTTTTACATTAAGTTTTTCTTTTTATTCCCTATAAAATAGCCAAATTGGAAAAATATTTACCTGAATAAAAATATGGATAATGAAATGTTTGAGCTTTGATGGAGACCTAAAATTATTTACATTTTGTTCATGTATCAGCTTATATTTGAGGTATTTTCCCAATGCACTCATGGTGGGGTTCATATAGCTCTGATAATCCAAACACAAGCCACATTCAAAGGCTTGCCAATCAAAATTGCTTCCCACTCTCTTGTTAAATCTCTATCAACAAAATTGAGGAAATTATCTTAATATTTATCAATGCTGTTATATTTTATAACAAGTGGTTACAAAATTATTTGGAGAGCGGGCATTTCCTTAAAATGCAAGTAGTCATTAAGCAGGGCTAAATGGCCTCTTTATATCTATCAGCATATCTTCCTACTTCATTTATAAAAATCAACGGTCTTCTCAGAAAATGCAAACAGAATGTTGAGAGGCTGAGCCCATTTTGGCTTTCGATGTACCAGTTTAATTCTGTATTTTTGTCTTGTTAAGGGAAAATGTGGTTTAATGCATGTGCGTAAAGCATAGTACAATGACTGGCTATTCAGGGACAACACTTTACTAATATGATTTTAACCCTTTGAGCGCTGGAACCGAATTTTGAAGGCCTTTGCAAACAGTTTGGATCCAGATGAGACGCCACAGAACGTGGCGTCTCATCAGGATCTAAACTGTTTGCTATTCTGATAGTATTCTTTGAAAAAAATTGAAGAAATGGCTAATTTTAGAAAATCAGCAGACGACATTTTAGCAGACGACAAATTTCCCAGCATGCAAAGGGTTAAACCTGTTTTCCAAGAGTAAGGCTCATATGTGAAAAGAATGTTGATTTTGCCGATTTCAGCTTGCAAGGGACCACTTTTGACCTGTATTTCTGTATTTCAGGAGGTAGATATCAATGACAGCAGTGGCCAGAAATGTAAACCAGCATGGCCAATGATCCCCATGAAGTGGTGCTCTTGAAGCAACTTGAGTAAGATACTTTACTTTATGAAAGATGCATTGTTAATTAAGCTCCAAATACAAGCAGATTGGTTGCATGGTACATGTATTATTATTGTTATGATTAATGAACATTAAAACAAAGCAGGATAAGTGCACTTGTTAACCTAGGGTCAGAGTGACATTGTTTGCTGGGATTATTATTGTGACTGAAATTATTATTGTATGTTATATAGGCTACCACACTTTATTTTACCTGATTAGGGATGACACTTTGTGCCTTAACTGGATTTTTGCTAAGAAGAAACATCCTTTAACAAAAAACTTCCATAAAAGCAGAAAGTGTTGTCGTTGATTAGCATGTGTGGACTGCACAGGCTGATATGGGAAAACTCTTAACGAGCATGCATTTTCCCAAAGTCTCATTTATTTTTAGTTTTCTCAATGGTATTAAGCTGAACAAGATTTTAATTCTCATAAATAAGAAGACAAGTGATTTGCATGTTGCAAACACATTTTACATGTGTTGAGCAAACATTTCTAGTACTAGTCATGGTGATGCAACTTTAAGTAATACAAAATGTTAATTAGAATAAGCTTATGGCCTACTTCTGTGTAAAGATTAAATAAGGCAAGCAGCCTCTGTATAATAAGTATAAACAATAGGTCTTACAAAATGTGCATTTTCTGAAAAGTATGAAACATTACTAACAGTCAATGATTGATTTTGATACAGCACCAAATCTTGATAAGGTTTATCATCCTTGTTTCAAATAAATATGTTTGTATTATTGGTGAAAAGTCATAACACGTGAGCTGAAGGACATATTAGTGGACATTTTTCAACTAATGAAAAAACTGTCATATTTTGCTCCCAAATAATATAATTAACCCTTTCCCATTTAGAAGCAAAGTGAAAATGGCTATGTGCAAACAGCATAAAGCCAGAACAGCATGCAAGTACATGTAACTTGCAGGCTGTTCAGGTTTCATGCTGTTTACTTCTCATCAGTATCTAAATATTGGAAAGTCTTAAAAACTTGAATCTAGTAAGAAAGGTCTTAAATTAAATATAACTTCTTAAGGGACTAATGCATCAAAATAATATCTAAATGGTAAAGGGTTAAAAATGCTTTGAACTATGATCTTTAAAGTTGGTTTGCTGATAACTTGGAATTAAAGAAGAAAATGTTGATTGTGTGATCAACCCAGTCAGATATCAAAGTCACAGAGGCTTGAAACATGAAAACTATTTACAAACAATATCTAAAGAACACTTTAACTTGTATCAAGTAATTGTGTATGGTAGTTTTTACCAGTCAGAAGACCCCTTATCTATTTTAAGGTCATAAAATCAAAAGTCAATTACATTATTACCGGCCCATAAGATCAAAAGTCTATTTCATTATTACCGGCCCATAAGATCAAAACTCAATTACATTATTACTGTCCCATAAGATCAAAAGTCTATTTCATTATTACCGGCCCATAAGATCAAAAGTCAGTTACATTATTACCGGCCCATAAGATCAAAAGTCAATAACATTATTACTGGCCCATAAGTAGAGGTTTAATTACCATAACTAGTCTACAAGTTTGGTGAGGCATACATGTTTTATAAATATCTCTTGATGAAATGCGACAAGCATTTCTTTATTTTAAACATGAAAATTTGATAATGTCAAAAATTACACAAATCAAATGGAGAAGTATTTCTATGTATCCTAGTTTGAAGTAATCAAATGTTATCATTTCACTCGACCCTGGGTTAAATGGAAGGGTTTTCATTTACGGGACTATTCCACTCATTCAGTTCTAAGCATAAATTTGGTTCAATTTACGCTCAGAAATACCATTTAAACCATGCTGTGGGAAAATAAATGTGCATCCGCACAGGCTAATCAGGGACAAAACTTTATGCTTTGATGGTATTTTTGCACAGGCTGATCTTGGACTATGCTTTATACACATGCATTAAGCCCTGTTTTCCCAGAGTGCGGCTCATTCTCATGTGTTTGTTGTTTTTAGTTTTTTTCACCCAGATCTCCAACGTCACAAGGCGGAGTGTCTTCTGCTTCAGAACGGTGACGAAGGATCATTTCTCATACGCAACAGTAAAACCACTAATGAGTTTGCAGTTTCGGTCAAGTAAGTTTCCAGTGATTTTTTGTCCCGTGTGTATGCTGTTTATAGGCACATTCACAATGACAAAAAGTTTTCATTTTCATCATGTTATGGGCTAAATAACTGAGAAAAATATTAAATCTTATCAGTTATATCAAGGAAGATTGGCATGAGTGAATAAAATGCAAGTGTTTATTACAATGTTTGGAATTTATGCAACATAATTCACAATTTCACATAAAATATTTTTTCACAAATCACAGGAAAAAGCACTGGTTCTTTGGAAGCTCTTGTGCATGAATTAACAATGTGCATAATAGAACCTACATGAGTTTGGAAAGATTATATATTCTTACTGTCACATAAAAAGTTCATTATATATACATATCACATATCTTTACTATAAATAGTAACAAAATGACGTCGCGACAGGGCCGTTATTCATATCTAGCGGGCCAATATAAATTATATCAGCCCGCTGAGCAGGGCCGATTTTTAATATCAGAAAAGAATGCAATCGCGCGACTTTTACTGAACAAAATCATTATTGTGTCCACATTCAGCCTTAGCCAACGGTGATCAATAAAATTTAGCTTCAACTCAACGAGAGAATCGAACATGATTATTATGACACGTAGCACACCATTTGGATAATACAAATATTGATCGAAACTGAAACTCATCTGTACATTTAATTGATGCCTCTATTTGTGTTTTAACAAAATTCGTCAAACATTGTGAAACAGCAAAATTTATAGAAAAATGCAGACATACCTCAATGGCAACTTAAATCCGGTTCTTATAATAATAAAATAAAAAAGATTTGTAATTCCATTTTCTGTTATTCCATCCGTTTATCTACTTTGATTTTAAATCATCCTTTTAAAGTGATTGCATCGAATGCTTAACACTGTCACCATAAACACTATTTACCAAATCGAATGTCGAAGAGTTTATAATAACTATAATTACTATCGAAGCTCCCAATTATGCTTGTCAAACACAAAATCCGAAATTCTTTTTGGAATCGTTGGATGCTTACAAAATATTTAACTGTTAAATAAAAACCCTCCACGTCCGAATTGTTGTCATAAAATCTATAGAGTCTAGGGTAATTTCGTCATTGAAATTAAGTCACATGAGGTACATCATCAATTGCGTAATCAATTGAATGAAAATAAAAGTACGGAAGGCTGTTTCTGCATATATTTTAGTGAAAGACCAAAAAAGTTTGATAAGTGATATAAACGATAACAAACGGCAGAGCTGGGCCCGACGTCTAAAATCGGCCCTAGCCGCATAATGGCCCTCGGGCCGTTATGTCGGCAGCGGGCTGATTATAGACATCCTGCCCAGCTCTGCCGTGTGTTATTGTCTAATTATAAAATTAGTCTCATGCCATATACTTCCAGGATAGCACCAGACCAGCAATAGCATTCCAGCAATCTGGTCAGCACTCTTTCCACTAATGAGCACATCAAACCTTGCATGACTTTAAAGGGGGGAGGGTATCACCTGACCAGACTCTGCACAGGCTGATCTAGAGATAGAATGGCTACATATTGCATAAGACCACCAAGACTGGGTGCTAGGTGAACTAATTATTATTTTTACTAGTTGCTATGCTGCTATAGAGACTGGTTGCTTTAGGAACAGTGGAACAAGTTGCTATAGAGGCTTGCTTTTATTGGGATTGTTTTCTGTAGAGACTGGTTGCTATGGTGATTTGTTGTTCTACAGACAGGTATCTATGAATACTGTTTGCTATGGAGACTGATTGCTACAGAGACTATTTGCCATGGACACTCGTTGCTCTAGATGCTATTGGAACTGTTTGCTATGGAGACTTTGCTATGGCAACTAGTTGCTATGGAAACTGATTCCAGGTCTGAAGGAGCAGTGAAGCATTTCAAGCTGCTGTGGATAGAAGATGTGTTCCAGTTTGGACATGGCACGTATCAGAGCTGTAAGGAGCTGGAGCGACACTTCAACAGCCATCCCATGCTGGCCGGGGAGTCAGGTGAGTGAGAATGGTCATTAGCAAATGAGCCTCATACTGGGAAAATAGGGCTCAATGCATGTGCGTAAAGTGTTGCCCCAGATAATCCTTTGTAGACTGCACAGGCTAATCTGGGTCGCAACTTAACGCTTAAAGGAAGAGACTAAATGTGACAATGGTTTATACATGTGTCCATCCCAAAAGACTGATTCTAAGCTTTTAAAGCTACTACAAAGGGTATGTCATGTAGTTCTGTGGCTCACAAACATTCCTGTCTGAGTAAAAATATTAGAATTCACTTAGTCTTTCATTGTTCTAGTCCTACATATGCATGCCTGCTTCGATAATACCACTTAACCACTCCAGTAAGGGAGGAAAGCTTGGAAAACCATTTGTAAAATGCCACGTAGTTAAAATCTAATCATGGCAACTTTGGAACAAGCCCAAATAACTACTTCTTTCTTTTACCCAAATGGTAATTCAATGCCAGCACTATTAACACTACCTCATATCTCTTCAAAATGCATATTAAATGTTTAAGGAAATGAAACTGTAAAATTGTATAGTTAACAAAAATTAATATCAATCAAATGAGGGATTTAATGCTCCTTCTTTATAGATTTTAGCTCTTTTATCAACATTTTCTTTTTTGCTGAGGAAGCTCAAAGCCATGAGTGTGTGGATGCTTAACAAACTAAAAAGCAGAATGACCTAATCAGATTCAACATGACCTGCTTGTAAAAACTAATTTTAATAAATAAAGTAGCTGAGTTGAATTATAAATTTAAATATTTCCCACCTTTACACAAACATTGGAGATGTCTTTCATTATGTTCACCATGGTGTTGCTTGCTGAGTATAAATGGTATGCATACAGTGATGGAAATTAACATAAGTATGCAAGCCTTTCACTAGAAAATTCCAGGTTTCATATTGCTGGGCTTTTAATATGTTCTTGGTCTCAAATAATAATATCAAAAATAGAGCTTTCTTGATCAACTTGCTGATATGACAAAAAGAGCTTGCTTGTTGAAACTGCTTATGTATGTAATAGATTTTGATTTTTCAAGCTGCTTGTTTTATTAACTTATCATATCTAAGCTTGAGCTTTATCAGGTCTACTTGTTGTCCAGGTAAGCCCACAAAGCTAGAAGAGCCGTATCCCCGTGATGTGGCTGAGCCGTCTATCTACGAGACAGTGGTAGCCCACGCAGAGGGCGGGGAGTTGGTGCAAGTCAGGAATAACAAGCAGCCACGATCAGTATGAAATTTGCTTAGCAGTGGTCTATGAAAATTCAGTTTTATGGATGTGTATAAAAAGTCATCTCAGATTAGCCTGTGAAGTCAGCACAGGCTGATCAGGGACGACACTTTCAGCCTACGCTGGATTTATGTTTAAAAGAGACTTCCTTTAAACGAAAATTCCATAAAAGAGGAAAGTGTTGTCCTTGATTAGCCTGTGCAGATTGCTCAGGCAAAGCTTGGAAGACACATGCATTAAGCCCAGTTTTCCCAGAACAAGGCAGTGTTTAACGAGCGGTAGTTTGTTTACCATTTTTACTAGTTGTAAAATATGCCGGTAGATAGCTGCCCCGTCCGTTTGGTTAAGATACTTTGGTTATTGTTATCCTTTTTTGTTAAAATCTTCTCTGAATGACACTGTCACCTAGTTTGGTATTTGGCACATAGCATTTTATGGTTGTACTCTACAAAATTTGTTCACATTATGCCCCTGGTTCCAAACTGGCCTAATAAGTATATTTACTCATATAGTGTATAATTTAAAAATTCTTCTTAAACCACATCGGCCCGGGGTTTAATAATCTGTTTGTAACTCTATAAAGTTTGTTCAAATCATGGCCTTTTGGTCAAGATTGGCCTCGGCCTCTGGGGTCACATGATATATTATGATTTATATAGTAAGTTACTTTTGAAATCTTATTATCTGAAACTGTAAGAGTAAGGTGTTTAACATTTGGTGTGGGACGTTTTATGGTGGCCCTGTACTAAGTTTGTTCACATCATGCCCTTAGGGTCAAAATTGGGCCCACCATAGGGGTTCCTTTTTTTTAATGTATGTTTAAAGTAGAAACTTCAATCTGTTCTATTACTGCCTCAAACCATATCAAGTCTGTGTCATACAGAGAAGAAGAACTAGTTAAGTATTGTTTTCTTTGGCTTACAAATGCTTTTGAATTGAAAATAATATAAATGTCAATATGACATTCACTAAGATTCAACATATAGAGCTTGATGAAAGATGAACAAAATGTTGAGATTAAAAAAAAATAATAATCATATTTCAGAAATCTTCAATTGGGAATGTGAAGGTCCCATTTCTGAAATATATGCACTTTTTCCATAGGGAATGGGTTCTTCTACAGGCCCCAAATTTCAACAAAAAACACTGTTAAGTGATTCACTAGAAGCAGTTGGACAGTGAAGTGTGTTATGCAGAGCAGTGTCTATACCTTTGGTTGGTGTAAAGAGATATAAAACAAACTTGCAGGAGACGAAGCATACATATTTTTCTGCTTTTCTGACTCAGTTTTTTTTTAGCATGAGCAATTTCACTACTGGGTATTTTTAAAAAGAACACATTTCAAATTACGGTACATCTTTTTTTGCATAAAAAATATGTTTTCATTTTTGTATTTACAGGTAAACTCTAAAGATGGATATTTGACAAAGCAAGGAGAAATCTTCAAAGTAAGAGTGTTTTGGTGTAAAAAAGGTTTAACTTTTAAATAAAATGTAAGCCCATTGCACAAAACCATATCCTGCTATTTCTCAAATGCACGGATGATACTTCAATAAAGCTTGGTACACTAATAAAGGGCATTGTGAGGACTTGGTACACTTATAAAGGGCAAAGTGAGGACTTAGTACACTTATAAAGGGTGATGTGAGGACAGTCCTTTTTACACTTATAAAGGGCAAAGTGAGGACTTGGTACTCTTATAAAGGTCAATGTGAAAACTTGGTACTCTTATAAAGGGCAATTTGAGGACTTGGTACAATTATAACGGGCAGATTGAGGATTTGGTAAACTTATAAAGGGCAATGTGAGAACTTGGTACTCTTATAAAGGGCAACTTGAGGACTTGGTACAATTATAACGGGCGAATTGAGGATTTGGTAAACTTATAAAGGGCAATGTGAGAACTTGGTACTCTTATAAAGGGCAATGTGAGGTTTTGGTACACTTATAAAGGGCAATATGAGGACTTGGGTCACAATTATAAAGGGCAAAGTTAGGACTTGGTACGCTTTTGAAGGGCAATGTATGGACTTGATTCACTTTAAAAGGGCGATGTGAGGATCGATCTTGCATGATGTTTTGTTATCCCCCGCAATAGGCAAAGGGATATTGTTTTGGCGTTGTCCATCCGTCCGTCCGGCACTTTTGTGTCCGGAGCAATATCTTGGAAGTGCTTTGGCGGATTTCATTGAAACTTGGTATGAGTATATATACGGATAAGAGGATGATGCATGCCAAATGGCATTGTACATCATCTGTTTATAATGGAGTTATGGCCCTTTGTATCTTATAAAAAAATTTTTTTTAGCTGACTGTCAAATATAAAACTTTTGTGTCCAGAAGCATATTGGCGGGGGATATCAATAAAAACGAATTTGCTTGTTTTCATCAGTTTTTCAAAGATGAAGTCCCTGTTATAAAAATAAAATACAATTTTAAATGTTAAAATGATTAAGATGTTAATATAAAACATGGTACACATATTGGTTAAAAGCTTTTTCATCTATCTTGCTGTCAATTCTGTCCTCTGACCAGCAATCCATCTGTCTGTCCATCTGCAAGAAAATGCAATAACTCAAAAAGTATGTAGATATGATCATGAACTTGGTATAAGTATTTAAAGTGAAATTGAAAACATCATGCACGATATTGGTTTTTCTGTATTCCTATAAAATAAGTGTTATGATTTTTTCATTTTGTGTGTGTCAAATTTGTTAACTAGAGAAAATTGGATGCATATCTCCCAATATTAATATTTATATGAAGGAAACAATTTCTAATTTTGAATTTAAGTTGTACATTGACTATGTTAATATTATTTGTTCTGCAAGAAAATAAGGTGAATCATATGTGGGCATGAATAACTTCACATCATTGGCATGGACAGCACAGAGAGCATGGGTGTATTGAGTGTCCAATCAAAACTGTATTCATATTACTACAGGATACCTTTTCTGTTGAATAACACCTTTGAAGTGCATAACAGCATAACAAAATTAGGTATCTATTGCATGCATAACTTGTTTTTATGCCCCCGGTAGGGTGGCATATAGCAGTTGAACTGTCCGTCCGTCAGTCCGTCCTAAACTTTAATGGCCATAACTTTTTATGTCCCCCACTATAGTAGTGGGGGACATATTGTTTTTGCCCTGTTGGTCTGTTAGTCTGTCTGTCTGTTTGCGCCAACTTTAACATTTTGCAATAACTTTTGCTATATTGAAGATAGCAACTTCATATTTGGCATGCATGTGTATCTCATGAAGCTGCACATTTTGAGTGGTGAAAGGTCAAGGTCATCCTTCAAGGTCAGAGGTCAAATATATGTGGCCGAAATCGCTCATTTTATGAATACTTTTGCAATATTGAAGATAGCAACTTGATATTTGGCATGCATGTGTATCTCATGGAGCTGCACATTTTGAGTGGTGAAAGGTCAAGGTCAAGGTCATCCTTCAAGGTCAGATGTCAATTATATGTGACCAAAATCGCTCATTTTATGAATACTTTTGCAATATTGAAGATAGCAACTTGATATTTGGTATGCATGTGCATCTCATGGAGCTGCTCATTTTGAGTGGTGAAAGGTCAAGGTCAAGGTCATCCTTCAAGGTCAGAGGTCAAATATATGTGGCCCAAATCGCTTATTTTATGAATACTTTTGCAATATTGAAGATAGCAACTTGATATTTGGCATGCATGTGTATCTCATGGAGCTGCACATTTTGAGTGGTGAAAGGTCAAGGTCAAGGTCATCCTTCACAAGGTCAAGGTCATCCTACAATGTCAAACATCATATAGGGGGACATTGTGTTTCACAAACACATCTTGTTCAATATTGAACATAGTAACTTGATATTTGGCATGCATGTGCATCTCATGGAGGTGCACATTTGAGTGGTGTAAGGTGAAGGTCAAGGACATCCTTCAAGGTCAAATGGCAAATATATGGCATCTGTCAGTCCGTCCGAAAACTTTAATATTGGCCATAACTTTTTCAATATTGAAGATAGCAACTTGATATTTGGCATGCATGTGTATCTCATGCAGCTGCATATTTTGAAAGGTGAAATGTCAAGGTCATCCTTCAAGGTCAAAGGTCAAATATATGGCATCCGTCCGTCCATCCGAAAACTTTAACATTCGCCATAACTTTTTTATGCCCCCAAAGGGTGGCATATAGTTTTTTAACTGTCGGTCAGTCCGTCTGTCCGTCCATCCGAAAACTTTAACATTGCCCATAACTTTTGCAATATTGAAGATAGAAACTTGATATTTGGCATGCATGTGTATCCCATGGAGCTGCACATTTTGAGTGGTGAAAGGTCAAGGTCATCCTTCAAGGTCAAGGGTCAAAGGTCGAATTTTGCAATATTGAAGATAGAACTCGATATTTGGCATGCATGCGTATCTCATGGAGCTGCACATTTTGAGTGGCGAAAGGTCAAAGTTATCCTTCAAGGTTAAAGGTCAAATATATGGCTTCAAAGCGGGGCAGTAGGGTGCATTGTGTCTCACGAACACAGCTCTTGTTTCCTAAAAGTTAGTGTTATTGTTGAGATAGTGTTATTGTTGAGATATGGAACTGTGGCATACAGTATCTATACCCACTGTCCCAATTAACGACCTGTTATTTGTGTGCTAATTTATTGCAGGTGTTGTCATTAGAATCAATTATGTTATTCCAAGTGTGAAGCTGATTGTTACATAATTAAGATTTTCATGATTTTGCGATTGACCGAGACAGCATGCATCTTTCTGGGACATTAATTAACCAGCCATACGCATTGATATTCTCCAGTTTGGCAATTATCAAAACAATCCCTTCCTAAATTGACAACAGCTCAAAGTATTTAATCAACAAATGTCTACAGCCATCACTCTGAGAAAATGGGGTTTATGTATGTGCATAAAGTGTTGTCCCAGATTACAGTGTGCAATCAGTTACAACACTTTCTGCCTAAATTGGATTTTCAGAAACAAAAGAGTTCCTTTAAAAGAAAAAAATGATGAAAGCAGAAAACGCCATACAAGATTAGCCTGAGCAGTCCTTAAATGTTGTCTCTTTGAGCACAGGCATGAAGCCCGATATTTCAGAGTGAGGTTCACATATCAAAAAGACCCCATTTCTCAAATCTATCTATCATTGTAGACGTGGAATGTGAGATACTTCAAGCTTCAAGGCAGTGAGCTCCGGTATTTCAAGGACAGCTCAGCTAAAGAGCCTCTAAGGGTGCTGGACCTTGACCAGTGCACGGGCTGTCACTTTCAGGGCGATTACAAGGGAAAACACCATGTGTTCAGGTCAGTATTACTGTGTGTTAAGGTCAGTATAACTGTGTTCAGGGCAGTGTAACTGTATTTTCAGGTCAGTTTAAATGTGCTCAATTCAGAATAAAAATGTTCAGGTCTGTGTAACTGTGTGTTCAATTCAGAATAACAGTGTTCAGGCCTGTATAACTGTGTGTTTAGGACAGTATAACAGTGTTCAGGTCTGTATGACTGTGTGTTCAGGATGGTGTGTTCAGGTCTGTATAACTGTGTATTTAGGATGGTATAACTGTGTTCAGGTCTGTATAACTGTTTGTTAAGAACGCTTTAATTGTGTTCAGGTCTGTATGACTGTGTGTGTTTATGATGGTATAACTGTGTTCAGGTCTGTATTAGGACAGTATAACTGTGTTCAGGGCTGTATTATTGTGTGTTTAGGATAGTATAACTGTGTTCAGGTCTGTATAGCTGTGTGTTTAGGATGGTATAACTGTGTTCAGGCCTGTATAACTGTGTGTTAAGGATAGTATAACTGTGTTCAGATCTGTATAGCTGTGTGTTTAGGATTGTATATTTGTGTGCAGGCCTGTATAACTGTGTGTTTAGGTATGTATAACTGTGTGGTCAGGTCTGTATAACTGTGTGTTCTGGTATGTATAACTGTGTTCTGGTCAGTATTAAACTGTGACTATACTCAGATCCTATATCATGCAACAGAAATATATCTTAAAATTCATTTTTAGCTTGACTCTTTTATATGAAATATATATAGTGGAGCTATCCTACTCACCCCTGGGTCGGCGTTCCCGTTAGCGTGCAAATGTTAAAGTTTGCGTACCACCCCAAATATTTCCTATGTCCTTTGACATATTGCTTTCATATTTTGCATACTTCTTTACCAACATGATCCCAATATATAAAGAAGAGCAGGCAACTGTATCAAGCATTTTGACAGAATTATTGCCCCTTTTATACTTAGAATATGCATATTATTGATAAATCTATGTTAAAGTTTGCGTACCACTTCAAATATTTTCTATGTCCTTTGACATATTGCTTTCATATTTTGCATACTTCTTTACTAACATGATCTCAATCTATAAACAAGAGTAGACAACTGTATCAAGCATTTTAACATAATTATGGCCCCTTTTATACTTAGATAATTTAACATTTTGCTTAAATTGCCATAACTTCTTTATTTATGATCACATTTGATTCATACTTTGACAAAACAACACTTACCTGACATACCACAATGCACTCCACCCAAACCATCCCCCATGCCCCACCCCAGAATCCCCCCCCCCCCCAAATAAAAAATAAATTATTTTTTCCTTATTTTTGAAAGATCATCTATTAAATGACCACACACCCACATTATACCCCCCTCCATGATGGCTTACGTTATACTGTCATGCACTCGAATAGTCGAGTGCCCTGTCCTCTGACAGCTCTTGTTCACATTATTTAAAAAAAAAAGCAAAAGTTTGTGGTGCAAAACAAAGTGAAATTATTGATTTAAATCACATGCACAAAATTGTTAGAACAGTATATTTGAGTTTATTACTCCTCTTTTAGTCCACATACTTAATATCATAACAGATTATAAAGGCTGGAGTCATCATAATCACAAACGAAGTTAAGGGGGGTATATAGGAGTCAGCTTGTCTGTCTGTCTGTCTGTTGGTTGGTTGGTAGGTCTGCAGTAAGTGTCCGCCCTCTAATTCAAGTTGTTTTCATCTGATCTTCACCAAACTTGGTCCGATGTTGTATCTAGATGATGTCTAGGATCAAGTATGAATATGGGTCATGCCAGGTCAAAAACTAGGTCTTGCGGTCATTTAGTGCGTTTTACACATTCAGCATGGTATCCGCTCTCTAATTCAAGTAGTTTTTATCCGATCTTCACCACACTTGGTCAGAAGTTGTATCTACATGATGTGTAGATCAAGTCCAAACATGGGCCATGCCGGTTTAAAAACTAGGTCACGGAATCACTTAGTGTGTTTTAAACATTGAGCATGCTGTTCGCTGTTTTTTGTGCAGAAAACATGCAAAATATTCTGTGTCATTTCGGCATGTGGGGGTATTCGTCACGTCTGTGACAAAGCTCTAGTTCTACTAGAATTAGAATTGTAGTGGGGAGGTAGAAATCATTTAACATATCAGAAAAGGTTTTAACTGTGACACCAATATCAAAAATTATGTTTAAGACACAAGTAGTCTTGATTTGCTAATATAAGAAATCAATACCTGATTATTGGTGTCTTGTATTGTTTTCAGTTTGACATTTTCATGGAGGACATTCTACATTTTTGGGGCAAGTGATGAAGAGTCAAAAGAATGGGTAAACATGATCAACTGGAAACTGGTAAGGTCAAGATAATATAGCTGGGGAATGGTAATGTTTAGATAATATAGGTGGTGAATGGTAAGGTCTAGATAATGTGGCTGGGGAATGGTGAGGTCTTGATTATATAGATGGGTAGTGGTGAGGTCTACATGATGGGGATGTAGCTTGAGAATGGTTGGGACTAGATATAATAGCTGGGGAATGGTTGGGTCTATATATTACAGGTGAGAAGTGGTAAGGGTTAGATAATATTGCTGTGAAGAAGTGTGGTCAATATAATATAGATGAAGAATGGTACAGATTAGATAATATTGATGTGGAATAATGAGGTCTGGATAATATAGGTGAAGATGAATAATGATTATTAAAACAATGTGTATATAGCTTAGACAGGACACGTCTAGATAAACAGCTGAATGTAGGTATGATCAGTGTCAGTTCGATAGAGTTAGAATCAATAGTGTTTGGATTGCGAGATTGTTTAGAACAATAGATTGGTTTGATTGATAGAGTGGTATGATTTAAGTAATTATTATATAGCCAGAACGCAGAAAAAATGTAGAACTGAATCTCCATGGAATGTTGCAATGTTATAATTGTATTCCTGTTCTTTGTAGAACACAACCAAACAGGAGCTGTGACATTTATAACAGTGACAGGGATGAACTTGCCTCACAACTGTTATTAACAGAGACTAAAGTGCCTGCAATATCTTATGGTGATGCAAACTCTGCTTGCTATTATGTAATACAAATTTAGCAATTTTATACATTTGCTGGAACCAGGAAGTGTTGTTTACATTAGGACAGCAAATTGCTTGTCACATCTGTATCATTATAGGCCATAATACATTTATTGTATGTTTGGGATTTTGATATATAAAAAAACAATATTTGGTTGCCGGTATCATGGCATGATAATGGTACACATGTTTTTTATGATAACTTTGAATGTTTTTATGCCCCCTGATGGTGGGCATATAGGGATCGCATGTCCGTCCGTCCGTCTGTCTGTCTGTCTGTCCGTCACGCTTTGCGTTTGGGTTTCAAAAATGCTCTCATAACTAATATGTTGCTTCAGATGTAACCTTTATATTTGGTATGCATGTGTATATGGACAAGGCCTTTCCATACGCACATAAATTTTGCCCCCTATGAACTTGACCTTAGGGTGCGCGTTTAGGTATTGAAATCTGCGTTTAGGCTTCCAAAAAGCGTTTTTCGGGGGCATATGTCATCCTATGGTGACAGCTCTTGTTTTCAATTAAAATTTACTGAGTATTAATTCTAAATTATGTTTTATAAAGCTATGTAGTCAATCGGATTATTGTATTTAAAACTGAGCATTACTCTGGGAGAACTGTGCTTGTGCAGTCTTCCCAGGCTCATCAGAGACAACATTTGCCGCTTTTTAATGGAATGTTTAGTTCACGAGTCTGTTCTAACTGAACATTTTGTGAATGCCGAAAGTGCCATCCCTGACAAGCCTTTGTGGATCAAACTTTATGCACATACATTCAGCCATCCCTGACAAGCCTTTGTGGATCAAACTTTATGCACATACATTCAGCCAGGTGTTCACAGAGGGTTGCTCAAATATATTTGGTTTTGTGTATTATATTTCCTTTATTGTTGTCCATTAACTTAGACCTTGTCATTGATAATGCACATGTTTGTATTTGTCTATTGTTGACCTTTAAATTTATAGGATACTTTTGAAATAACTTGAAGTAAAGTTTCAATATCTTATTGTATCAATCACCAATCAAAACATAAAATATGTAAAGCTATTAGAATCTCTAAAATATATAGGATACTGATGTTAACTTTTATCATCTATTCTGATTTAAAGTATGTTTATTTACCCCCCGTAATAAGCCCATCTATTTCTTGATTTTATTTATCATAATATGAAGAAAGTATATTAACAAAGTGCTTATAGTGAACTATTGTGATCAGTCTTTCATGTAGTGTTTGTTGTATGTTGTCAACTGTTTGGTCATAAACTCTCGGCTAATTCCTATGTTAAACCTTGTAACCACTCTAGAAGCAACATTTATGAATCATTCTTGATGAAACTTGGTAAATACTTAATTCAGAGACAAGTGGGGTGAACAAACTAGGTCAAGAAAAAAAATAAATAAACTTTTGTAATTGTTAATATGTAGCTCATTACCGCTCTGTAGGTCAGATTTATTACTCAATCTTGATCAAACCTTGTCAAATGTTCATCTTGACTAATTCTAGGCCAAATTCTAATCAAGTGGAGTCAAAACCAGGGTCATGAGATAAAAACGTCATAAAGCTTTACCACTACAGAAGCAAATGTATGGCTCAATCTTGATAGAAAATTTGTCAATATTTATATTGATAAAATCTAGGCCAAGTTCAAACCTGGGTCAAGTGATATCAAAACCAGGTCAAATCTAAGAGACATTGTTACCACTATAGGAACCCCATAAATGGCTCAATCTTGATGAAACTTTGTCACTATGTTAAAAACTATGTTATGATGTCAAATCTTAAAATATCTTGTTATCGTGCTCTAAGCCACATACATGTTTGGATCTTGTATAACTTTATATCAAATAACTTAATGTATAACATATTAGAATCTGGGTTAAGTGTTGTCAAAAATCAAGGTCATCAAGGCATTAATTATGGTCTGAGTGTCTGACATTAAATTGTGATCAAACTTGGTAAGAATGTTTGTATTTACAATATCTAAGCCAAGATCAAATTTAGGCAAGGCTGGCCCAAAAACAAGGTTACTAGGTGAAATCTTAAAAAACCTTATTGTCTAAATTCCTTATTTGTTGCTTTATTAGTATAAATCTAGTAGTAGTAGTAAACATTAAAATCAGATCATATGAAGTCAAAAATTAGGTTGCTAAGCCCAATATTCGACAATTGTTGTTCATTGATCTGAGGTGATACCATTGCAGACATTATGGCCTCAGATCTTGTTTAAATAACCTCATCAGGTGATTTCCTTTTGCAATTATTTTGAGTTTCAAGCTTTAATACTGTAATCATGATTGTCTGCACTTGAAAAGAAATCTTGGTCAAGTGAGGTCAAAAACGAGGTCACACGTTAAAAAGGATATGTTGCTAAATTTAAACTGTGATTGTTTATACTTGCACGCCTGTCATATATGCACACTATACTATGTAAAAAAAGAAAAGGTAAGCAATAGATGCTTATTTATTTCTTAATGTATGCAACATTATGTGTTCTAAGTAGTTTGTGAAGGTTGCATATTTATTATGCTCCCCCCAAAATAATTGGTGGAGCATATAGTCGCCGCTTCGTCTGATCGTCCGTGTGTCTGTCCATGCACAATTTTTGTCCAGGCTTATTCTCAGCAACTAATGATGGTTACATCTGAAGCAATGAAACTTTATGGGAAGCTTCACTACCAAGAGGAGATGTGCATATTATCAGCGGGTTCTGGTCGGATGATTTTTCACAGAGTTATGGCCCTTTGAAATTTTCCATTAATTGTACATATAGTGCAATTCTTGTCCAGGCTATTTCTCAGCAACTAATGACCGGAATTCAATGTAACTTTATGGAAAGCTTCATTACCAAGAGGAGATGTGCATATTATCAGCGGGTTCTGGTCGGATGATTTTTCACAGAGTTATGACCCTTTGAAATTTTCCATTAACTGTACATATAGTGCAATTCTTGTCCGAGCTATATCTCAGCAACTAATGACCGGAATTCAATGAAACTTTATGGGAAGCTTCACTACCAAGAGGAGATATGCATATTATCAGCGGGTTCTGGTCGGATGATTTTTCACAGAGTAATGGCCCTTTGAAATATTCTATAAAAAAATTATTGTCCCCCCCCCAACTACTGTGCCCTCAAGACGTTTCCTTTTATCTGAATATATAGTGCAATATGGTGATAAAAAAAACTTTGGGGAGCATCACCCGTCTCCGACGGTTTATTGTTATTATGGATAACATATTTTTTATGCTCCCGGATCGAAAGATCGAAAGTCCCACTGATTGAATTCCAAATTTGTCAGTAGACAAAAATTTTAACCTCAGATGTGTTTTGTAGTAATTCTTTATTTTAATTATTCATTGAGGCCAGACTGACAGAGTTGCCTCATAATGTGTTCAGAAAATAAGAGTGCTAAGAATTACTGAGCCTTGCTCTGGGAAATTGGGCATATGCATCGAGTGTCGTTCCAGCTTAACCTGTGCAGACTTCACAAGCTAATCAGGGACAACACTTAACTTAAACTCAAATGCATTTAGCCAACTTTTACCAGAGAAAGGCTATACATTGTCGCTGTGGTTCTCAAACCTCCTAAATGCCAACTTTTCAGAAGAGAGAAAAAACCGTCACATTTTTTTATAACGTTGTTTTAGAAATTGAAATTATGTTAAAAATACCAAACAAATGAAGCTGCAAAATATGGTATAAGCCGTAGACGCGTTAGTCATACTTATAAGTCATACTGATATTCAGTAATGATAGCTACGATATTTTGTCACCACAGTTTTGTCATTTTTAGCTCGGCTGTTTTCGGAGAAAACCCCGAGGTATTATCATAGCCAGCTTGTCTTGTCGTGTCCGCGTCGTGCTAAAACCTTAACATTTTGTCAAGGTTTTGAACATTGACTCTAAAATCAAAGTGCTTCAACCTTCAACTTTGAAACTTAATATGTAGCTGCACCTTGCTGAGTTCTATATGCCACACCCATTTTTGGGTCACTAGGTCAAAGGTCACTGTGACCTCTTAAAAAAAATAAAAAATTCTGACAAGCTTTCATTTATTAAAAACCGCAGCCGAGCGTGGCACCCGTTATGCGGTGCTCTTTTTATGAGGTACGACAATTCGTCCTGATAGGAAACCTCATAGCTGCAAATATAAAAACGTTTTTGTCAAATTTGTCAAAACGAAATGACATACCGATAGGTGAAATGACGTCGCAACGACTTTTCGCAGAAAAAAAGCCAACAATCAAGCTACAACATTTCATAATGTGGCTTTTTCAATGTCTCTGATTGGCGTAGAGCTACGAGATATAGCACAAAACATGCGCCAGACTTCATATATTCGGAAAAGACGGAAAAAAATTGACAATTTTGGAGCTACAAGCTTTGAGAACGACAGTGACATTCAACATTTATTTACAGATTTCCGGTATAAAACATCTGTATGTTGTTAACACGAATTGCTCTTATCAAACATTAGTCACACATTGTACCATATTTTGAACTATAATACATGTATTTCAATAAATGTTATGAAACATAAGGGAAGTTTCGGTAAAAACTCTTCATCATGCATCATCAATTCCCTGTTTGGACAACTATGTGCTTTCATGGACGGAGTTGTGTAAATTGTATTTTGATGTTGGTTGTACGTCATGAAGTATGACATGTTTGTGTTTTTATTGATTTTAACTTATGTTTTGATTCTAATGATAGGAATACCCCAAAACCTAAAGTCTTATTTATGTAAATAAATTTAGACAAATCAAAAATTGGCCTCAAGGACTTTTGTTCTGTAAGAATCTTTAATTTACAATGTATTAAATACTTTTTAAGGATGTAAAATAAGAAACAGAAGTATTGTGTGCCTTCAGTGGCGTGATACTCGTGATATCTATAAGCAAATATTATATGCTTGGCTCGTTCCCCATATTCATACCTGGCTTTGTTAGCGCACATATTAATGAAATTATAAAGGTAACATAGTGCTTTTGTAATCCTTTTCTCAATTTTACTTGAATACCACACGGAAAGTAGCATTATCAGCGTATCAATATTTCACATGTTAATCCATGAAGGTCAGTGTCTAGGTATTATTGGCATATACCAGTAATTAAATTAATAATATTATAACAAAAAAACTTCATCAACAATTTATTTGATAAAATGTTTTTATTGTGTTGCTAGATTATTATTTGTTTAGATTTTATATCTTTTGTAGATGTGAAATATTTTGCCACTCTTAAGTAGTCGGTCCATGTTTTTCGTCATAAAACAAACATTAAACATGTTCATTTTATCGTGTGTTTTTTCCTTATTGCAAACATGCAAATTGCTCAAAGTTTAGTTGACAAAATTTTCCAGTAGAACGATCTGATTATATTTAGCTCTTTCTGTGTTACTGCTGTTCTTTGATGTTTCATGAAAACATCTTTTATCTAGCGTCTTTTATTTGTAATATTACCAAACCAAATTGACCGAGTTCAAAAACATGCCTTTGATAAAAAATTACTTTTCCTCACTGTAATTTTTCATTGATGCAATATGTATTTATATATGGTGGGTTGTAGTGTTTGTTAATGCGATACATAGATCTGTTTTGTATTTGCATGATTATAGCTTATTTTAGTACCATTATTGCTTTTTTTAACTCTTGAAGGTGCTCATATTTACCTTAAAATCAAATTCTTAAATCAACAATCTTTTCATAGTGATCTTTTTATACGCCCGTTTAAAAGAAACGCGACGTATTATAGTTTCACCTTGGCGGGGGCGGGCGGGCCTGCGGGTGGGCGGCGTCCACAGCAGTTTTCGCTCTCTAATTCGATTAGTTTTCATCCGATCTTCACCAAACTTGGTCAGAAGTTTTATCTAGACAATATCTAGATCAAGTTCGAATATGGGTTATGCCGGGTCAAAAACTAGGTCACAGGGTCTCTTAGTGAATTTGAAGCATTTAGCATG
The DNA here is from genome assembly GCF_020536995.1 of Dreissena polymorpha. Classification (NCBI taxonomy): domain Eukaryota; kingdom Metazoa; phylum Mollusca; class Bivalvia; order Myida; family Dreissenidae; genus Dreissena; species Dreissena polymorpha. Next base: position 39,352,518 of record NC_068356.1, read on the forward strand.
GTTTCCATTCTCTAATTGAAGTAGTGTTTATCCGATCTTCACCAAACTTGGTCAGAAGTTGTATCTGGACAATATCTAGGTCGAGTTCGAATATGGGTCATGCCGGGTGAAAACCTAGGTCACGGGGTCACTTAGTGCATTTCAAGCATTTAGCATGATGTCCGCTCTGTAATAGAAGTAGTTTCATCTGATAATCACCATACTTGGTCAGAAGTTGTATCTAGACAATATCTAGGTCAAGTTTGAATATGGGTCATGCAGGGTCGAAAATTAGATCACGAGGTCACTTAGTGCATTTCAAGCATTTAGCATGGTGTCCGCTCTCTAATTGAAGTACAGTCAAACCTGAGAACAGCGGTCAGTCAAGGAAAATGACCAAAGTGACCGTTGTCCACAGGTGACCGTTGAATTCGGATTACGATTTAAAGATGGTTTGTCAGTTGGTAGTATTGCTACATCGTTACCCCACCCAGTCGTTTGCATACAGTGTAAAACAAAGGCTCGTTGCCGTTAACTAAGCATATCAGAAATAACTTACGTGTGTACATTGAATAATACATAATCATATCTTATAGATTGATTTAATTTCATCTTGTTAAACTAAAGCAATGACTTTATCAACGCTGGTATAATTGTTTACTCATGCATCTCGTTCATTTAGTAAATAAAGTTTGTCACGTGCCGTTGACGTCACGTCCGTACAAGTCTAAAAAGTGGATTCGCTGTCATAAACCAATAGTACGGTGTAATTGTACCGTTGAAAGTACCATGTACTAATTAGCGGTCATTTAATTAGCGATAATTACTTTAAAAGTGTCACAAACTCTGACATATTTTCTTTTGAAGATACCCCCACACTTATCTCCAGAAAACAAACCGTCTCAACACCTTATTATTTGTTTACTCGCAGCGGGCTGCTTTTATAATATTAAAGACAATTACCGCTTTCAGACGCTTTAACCGCAAAATAGACGGACAAAGGATGTGCTGTGTTTTTAATTTTCGCGACTCGAAACGAATGACACGTGACAGTTGATTTCAGGTCAAACATGAATTTCGGAGTGGAATATAGTGGCCGTTGGCCGCTATGGCCAGGTGGCCGTTAAATTCAAGTGTAATATAGAGTGATTTTCGTTGGGGAGATTCCAGACTGACCGTTGTCTGCAGGTGACCGGTAAATTCTGGTGGCCGTTAGGTCAGTTTCGACTGTAGTTTTCATCTGATCTTCACCAAATTTGGTCAGAAGTTGTGTCTAGATGATATGTAGGTCAAGTTCAGATATGGGTCATGGTAAAGTTATCAAGTTTTCCAAAACCTTCAAAAGGGCGTATCTTGTGACAGATTGGCACTCTTGTTTTATATAAATTTGTCTTGCTTTGTATGTGAACATTTATAATAAAATCTAAAAATAGCACATGATATTTAATTAACTTCTTTCAAAATCCCTAGGTCTCTTTTTGTAATAGTTAATATGCTTTTTAAGAATGTTCCATTTATTGACTTTTTTCTAATATATTGTTTAATTTTATTTCATGTATCTTTCAAAATAGATGAACATATATAACTATCTATTTGTTGCTGAATATAATTAATTTGTTGAAATGCCTTGCTTTTGTTAGTACCGGACTATCTGTATGGATTTACATGCCTACCTCTTGACATTTACTTGTTTTGACAGTAACTTACAGGCTGTGGATCTTAAATTTTAATTAGAATAAAGTCTTTAAATAGAGGTATATGTCAAGCTGTTGTTTTTTATTGGCAATTGTTATACCCCCCACAAAGCCAGTTGAGGCGGGTCTCATGGAATCACGCTGTTGGTTGGTTAGTCTGCACCCTGCAAATGTGTATTTTGTGTCATTAACTAGCAGATTTTGGATACTGACATGATTGTATAAGTGAACTTTGTGTTGAAAACTTGTCTCTCAGTGTTATGGTTATTATCATGAATTTTTATAGATATGTTGTTTATATTATGTAGAATTGCAAGGCATTATTTTCGTGTATGTTAAATATAGTTTGCGGAGTAATTTGCCCATAAACCATTAGCAAATTTTCTATACTTAACATTCCACAAAAGACATAAAAAATGAACAGCACATTTTTTTTCAAATTTGAAATTGTGAAACTACAGCAATTTACATATAATAAGTCTTTGACAGAACAGACTCTTAGGTTGGTTTTTAGGAAGTACACAAACAAACACAAAGCACAAATCTTATATTAATAAATATATTACATGTATATGTAATATTATGGCCGTTGTTTAGTTGTATTAAATACTAAAGAATATGCCACCATGTCACAAAGTAAGAACAGTTGTACTTCAGGGTCTTGTGTTCATGGCAATAACTTCTCCTATAAATATAAGGCTCAATTATATAGACGTATAGACTAAGCAATAACCTTTATTAAGAATGTTTTAGATACCAACATCTTAAATAGATATCAGCCTGCAGATTACAATCATGATAGACAAAGTCACTAGAGACCCAGCTCTGTAAGTTTTCCATCAGCATTTCCACTGTCTGATTCATTTTCTAGTTAAATTATAAAATAAATAAAAATTGAATTTAGTATGTAGATTTTCATTTAAATTATTCACATCTGAACAATAGACATTTCTCAGTTAATTTGCAATCAACTGTAAAGTATGTCCAGCAATGCAGGTCTACCGGTAGTAGCTACCATACTATGTTCCATGTAGGACAGGTGACATGTGCGCATGTCCCATAAGATGGCCACAGCTAGCAGCTCTCATGTATATCCCTCCATACACGGATACTAGCAGCAGGTGAAGATGGATGTAGCGTGTCACTTCAAGTTGGGCTTATAGCTTCATAGTTCAATTAAGCCATGTTCTTGGAAAACAGGGCTTGTTGCATGAGCGTCAAGTTTCTTCCCACATAAGCCTGATCAGTCATCACATGCTAAGGATGAAACTTTCCACTTTTATGGACATTTTTGTTTAAATGAAAATCCAGTTTAGGCGGAAATGTTGTGCCTGATTTGGGACGACCCTTTACCCACATGCATTAACACCAGTTTTCGCAGAGTGACCCTCTATATAAGACCAGTATATACACGTCTAGCAGCTGTTGAGGAGGATGGCTGGGTCTTTCATCTTGCAGTCCAACAGCGCCCTGTCCAGGACATCGGGGTATTTTTCGTATATAGGAAGTCCTCTTTTATGCAAAAAAAAGTTTAAGCGGAAAGTGCCGTCCATGATAAATCTGTGCAGACTGCACTGGTTAACCATGGACGATACTTAACACACATTCATTAAGCCCCATTATTGCCTAGTAGCTGGTGAGGACTATGGCTGCGTCCTGCATGTTGCAGTCCACGAGAGCCCTCTCAAGGACATCCGTGGTGGCCTCGTCTCCATCCCTCTCCCGCCACTGCCTCAGCATCTGGAACACCTGCAGCAAATCATAAGCTGGGTAAGTCAATAATGCAAATCATATAGCAGGGTAAAAGAATCACACAAATCAAATAGGTGGGTAAGCAAATCAAACAACTCATATTGGGCGGTAAGTTAATCATGAAATTCATTTTGTGGGGTAAGTCAAACACAAAACCATGTAGCAGGTTAGTCAATAATTCAAATCATATAGCAGGTAAAGTCAATCATGCAAATCATATATCTGGGTAGTGTCGATCATGAAAATCGTAGAACTTGGTAAGTCAATCACACAAATCATATATGGGTAATTCAATCATACACTTAACATAGTGGTGTAAGTCAAACACACAAATCATAAGGCCTGCTAAGTCAATCACACAAATGATAAAGCTGGAACAGTCAATCTCACAAATCGTAAAGCTGAGGTAAGTAATATAACAGGGTAAGTCAAAATCATATAGCAGGGTAAGTCAATCACACAAATCATATAACAGGGTAAGTTAATCACACAAATCAATCAATCACACAAATCATATAGTGGGGTAAGTTAATTACACACATCATATAACTTGGCAAGTCAATCACACAAATCATATATAGTGGGCTAAGTCAATCACACAAATCATTTAGTCGGGTAAGTCAATCACACGAATCATAACTCTAAGTCAAAATTCAATCACACAAATCGTATAGTGGGCTAAGTCAATCTCACAAATCATATACAGGGGTAAGTCAATCACACAAATCATATAACAGGGTAGGTCAATCACACAAATAATATAACGGAATAAGTCAATCACACTAATCATTTAGCCTGCTAAGTCAATCACACACATCATAAAGCTGCGACAGTCAATCTCACAAATCATATAGCTGAGACAGTCAATCACACAAATCATAAAGCTGAGACAGTCAATCTCACAAATCATATAGCTGGGTAAGTCAATCACACACATCATATAGCTGGGTAAGTCAATCACACAAATCATATAGCAGGGTAAGTCAATCGCACAAATCATAGAACAGGATGGGTCAATCACACTTATCATATAGCCTGCTAAGTCAATCCCACAAATCATTTAGGTGGGTAAGTCAATCACACAAATCATATAGCAGGAACAGTCAATCACACAAATCATATAGTAAGGTAAGTCAATCACACAAATCATATAGCAGGAACAGTCAAGCACACAAATCATATAGCTGGAAAAGTCAATCACACAAATCATAAAGCGTGGTAAGTCAATCATACAAATCATATAGCAGGAACAGTCAATCACACAAATCATATGGCTAAGTAAGTCAATCACACAAATGTTGAATACAGCCATTTTCACTTTGCTTCTGAGTGTTAATCCTAAATTTGATGCAAGCAAATATGTACTCTGCATCAATATAATTATTTTTATAGATCATTTTCAACTGCATTTACTTTCATTTTGCATCATACTGTTTATTAAGAAAGTTGTCAAATACTTGCTTAAAATGACTTTTTAACATTCTAACAAAATAACAATTTTAAAAAAAATCTCAATCAAAAGAGATTGTTAAAAAAGTATATTTTACAATTAAATATGCAAGTCGACACTGTTTACTAAGCAAAAATGTTAAACATGTGATGTATGTGAAACATAAATCCCCCTGGACCTGGAGCAGATGTCTTTGTGGCCTTGACCTTACATCTCTTTATTTGAAAATCATCAGGGGTCAGCCTTCTTCAACACCTACCAGCATACTTCTTAATATTAATATGATCCTAGATCCAAAGTTATTTTGATACATTTGACAAACTGTTTTTACATCTATTTCATATAACACACACAAACAATCAGGTAGGCTTTCAATAGGACTCCATCTCTGTGTAAACCCTGACTCACCTGATGTTGAACATTATTAGGATATGCAGATCTAATCTCCTCAACATCCTGTGTGAAGAAACCAAGCTTATTGGCCACTCTCATCCAGTCTTTCTTGAATATTTTCTCAGCTACCTCCCGACATGCTTGTTCAGGCACAACCTGTCGATGTAGGCGAGAGCGGGGCTTCTGTCTGACAGATGGCTGCCGTGCAGTGGGGGGACCGGGGCCCAACTGACTGTCTGAACGAAACTGGAAAGATAAAGACAGCAAAATCTGTCAGAGCTAAACTGGCAACATATCCAGACCATACTAGACAGGTGTTGAATACCTGTTTACATACAATTAACAACGGTGTTACATTCATTGAATTAAAAAAGGATAAAGACCTCACTCTGAGAAAACCGGGCCAAATTAAGTGTTTTCCCGGATTAGCATATACAGTCCACACTTACAGGTTAATCAGGGACAAAACTTTCCTCTTGCACTGGATTTTTGTTGAAAAGCCACCTCCTTTACACACAAAATTCCATAAAACGGACAGTGTTGTTCCTGAATAGCCTGTGCGGACCACACCGGCTAATCAGGAACGATACTTTACGCATATGCACTAAGCCCAGTGATCCCAGAATGCTGCTTTTATAGACAGTATACTAAGAAGAAATTGTATACATGTATACATAGTATTAACAGCAGTGCTGCATCTATTGAATTTAAACGGGGCATTATTTTGTTTGATTTCAGAATGACAACACTTGACACTGTATTTAGATTCTGCCCAATTGTGTGCTAGTTTTAAGTGTTTGTAGAAGACTGTGAGTTCGACTTGCTCCTACCCATCATCACTAGCTATAATAGCTATAATGCATAGAAAATATCTGTGTAAGCCTTAAATATATGGACTATGGCAGAATGTATGCACTTCATTAATGAAGACTATGGTAGAAATTATATATGAAGACTGAGTACCTCTTGCAGGTTTTTATGAAGGCGCTCCTTCATTTCCTCTGGGAGGATCTGAAAGTTGAGATAGTAGTCCAGGTAGTCTCCGGGTAGACGCTTCACACCCGCCAGGAACTTCTCCTCGTCTACCTGACCTACATCATACATTGCCTTGCGACATTATCTTTGAGTGTTGTTCTGGTAAAACTGGACTTAATATATGTGCGTAAAGTGTTGTCCGAGATTAGCCCGTGCAGTCCGCACAGGCTAATCAGGGACAACACTTTCAGCTTTAATGGAATTTTTGTTTAAAAGAAGTCGCTTCTTAATGAAAATCTACTCTAGGCAAAAAGTGTTGAACAGACTGCACAGGCTAATCTACTGGATGACATGACATGCACATGCAATTAGACCATTTTCCCCAGAACAAGGCTTTTTTATAGCTGAGCCAGGTTTAATTTTGGTTCACATGTTATTAAAACTAGGTCAACATGTCAAACGTTACAGAAATCTTATCACCATTCTAGAAATCACATTCATGACTCAATCCTCATTAAATTTGGTCAGAATTTTGACAAAACCTTAAGGCCCGGTCACACCGCCAGAACTTTGCTGGAGCGTACCTTGAACGGTATGAAGAGGGGCCAAATTTCGGCAACGCTCGTCACCGCGCACAAAATGGGGAAAAAATCGAAAACACTGGCGTTGCCAAAGCGGTGCACCGCTGAAGCCAGCTTTGGTTTAGCGTTGGTTTAACGGTAGCGAGCGGTAGCGAGCGTTGGTTTAGCGGTGACGCGAGCGTTGAAAGAGCGGCGTTCTGCGTCGGCTCGGCGGGAGTTTAAAGTTGGTATAGCGGCAAACCGCTTCTGACTACGGAACTGAACGGATCGCTTTGATAAACGTTCTGATAATTTTTGATAGAAGTCGATAGTTGAAGTTCATCATGCCACGTAGACAAAAGAAGTGGAAGGCTGGAGATGGAGAGGCAGCAGCCTCCAAGAAGATCAGTGCTGAGCAGGCAGCTGAACCAATTGAGTCAGGTAAATATAGGTAGCCCACTAGTTGTGTCAAGAAATATTCAACAACTGTGAAAAAATACTGTTATGTATTTTACTTCAACATTTTAAATTTATAATTCATTTGTTATATTTTGCAGAGACCAGTAATGCCACACCAGAATCCACTGCTAGCACAGCCACTGTTAACACAGCCACTGCTGCAACAGCCCAGGCAGGTGCAGCTATTGATGAAGGTAATCGCCAACAGAAATATTAAATTTAGTGATGGTAATAATAATAATAATAATAATAATAATAATAATAACCATAATCTTTCAATCACGTTGACATTGTTCATGTAATATTCACGTGTTATATTTTGCAAAGACCAGCAATGCCACACCAGAATCCACTGTTAGCACACCCACTGTTAACACAGCCACAGCCACTGCTACCACAACCAAGGCAGGGGCAGCTGCTGATGAAGGAAATCACCAATGAAAATGTATGAAATGTAGTGATAATGATAACAATGATAATAATAATCTTTGGATAAGGGAGGCAAGAGAGCTGAACATTGAGGAGGGAGCTGAAATTCTCAGGACATGGTGGAAGTCAGACCGGGACCTCTACGCTAAGCTTATCTGCAAGAAGTCTGACCAGGCTGCAGCGAACTTGACGGACAGAGAACTGTTCATCCAGAGGAACTGCGCCTTCCTGCACAAGGAGGTCAAGCCCAGGAAAGGCCAGCCACTAAGAAACATACCCCTCACACAGGAAACTTTAGCAAACCAGCCTCCAAAAGCCCAGCCCTCGGCGTCGACCAGCATCTCTCGCCAGCCTTCCCACGACGTCGAGGAACAGGAAGAAGACGAGGGTTCCCTCTCGCTCATTGAAACTCAAGCGGCACTCACGAGGTCCCAGGGCACCCCACCTGCACTAGCTCTCTCCTCCACCACCACCAGACCACGCCGTGCCGCCACCAGAGCCGAGCCTGAAGACGCTCCTGCGATGCTGGAGATGAGAGATAGTATGAAGGCTACCAACGCCCTCCTGGAGAGACTGGTCCAAGCTCAGAAGATCAGCCATGCACGACAGCCCTTCATTACATACATGTCTCAGTCTCTCCAATAACTACCGTAGGCCCAGTACCAGCTCACAGTAGAGAGGATGACGGCCATCCTTCACGAGGAGCAGCGACCCATCCCCCACCCCCTCCCTCCAGCTCAACCACCTCCAGCATCAGTACCTTCACCCACAATCACCTTCTCCCAGCAGCGGCCGCATTGCTACCAGCCCCAGACTCAGCATTACGGCTTCCAGCAGCAGCCGCAGCCTGAGCACCAGCCTCAGCACTTCCTGCAATTGCAGACACCCAGAGGCAGCCAGCCATCCTCCACCCCAAGGAGCTCCAGCGTAGGACTCATGTTGTCAGACATGCCGAAGTTTTACTCCTTTAACCAAGCCAAAATTAGCGCCGTTAGCGAGGGGTGGATTCTCCAGGACCTTCAAAGGCAGGATATAAATGCTCCAGCCATACCAATCCCCGCCACAGCTCAAGGGACTGATGATTTACTGGCAGAGATAAGGGCCACCGTTGAGGAGAATTGAGACTGCTTGTGATGTGTTGAAGGGACTGCTCAGTTATTTCATGTGATTTTTGTTTAAGGGATGAGCTGGTAAGCTGTTTTGATGTTTATTGTTTTTATGTGCGTTTTCCACGACCCGTCTTGCCCTGGACAGCCGATAGTTGAAGATGCGCTCTTCAATGATGAGCTTTCTGGTGTTGTACGGCTTCATGAGGTAGGTCCGCAGTGAGAAGGCGTCATCTCCAATGATAAAGTAAGGCACATTCTGATTGTCATTGGGTAGGGGGTCTGGCTGAGGAAAGGCATGAATCCGGTTCTGGTCCAGCCCATGATGGAGATCACTTTCATTGTAGATCTAAGCGTCTGAGGATTAGCCATTGCCTGAGACGTCAATGTAGGTGAACTTGTAGTCAGCATCCACCATGGCAAACAGGATCACGCTGTAAAAGCCTTTGTAGTTGTAGAATTCTGAGCCAGAGTTAGGAGGAGCTTTACAGGCCACGTGCTTGCCATCAATGGTACCAACTGTGTGGGGAAAGTTCCATCTCTGGCACCATTTGTCAGCCAGGTCTCTCCATCCTTGTTCAGTTGTTGCTCGAAACAACAATTCATCTGTGTACTCCTCAATGATGGCCTTCACCACTTCTCTAACTACCACACTGATGGTGTTGTGGGGAACCCTCCAGGCGTATTGCATGTTTCTGTAGGTGTTACCAGAGGCCAGGTGCCGTAGGGTGATTGCCACTTTGAGACCAGGTTCCAGGCTTGGTCGGTAATTGGTGTCTTGTTTGGTCAATCGGAGGGGTCAGCCTCTGTACAACTTCATCAAACATGGCTGGTGGCATCCTCATAAAGTGATGGAAGGCCCGTGGATCCTCATTCATCAGCTCCACCATCAGCTTGTGATAAAGTCCATGTTCAGGCCTTCGCATTATACACTGTCTGACCCACACAACTCTGTCTCTCCTTCTGCTCTCTCTTCTCCTTCTGTCAACAGCTTGTTGCAATCTGAAGAGGTTCTGATTCTGCTGCTGGACTAGTGCACCAATCACAACAAGTTTAACAGCATCCATGGTAGAACACTTTTACTGTAAATGAGCAAATTAAAATGAGGTCTGCACTCAACGGTAGCTCGCTTTAAAATAAACTCCTGACTCATTTCTCCCCGTATTTATAGCCAAATTCTGGTCCCGCTCCAACACCTCAATACCAACGCCAAACCAAAGTTCATCACTGCAATGGATCGCTACTTCAACGCCCGACACCGTTCCAGCAATTCCGTGTCCGTTCGAAAAACGCTTACAACCGCTCCACCAAAGTTTGTGCAACGTTTAATCACCGCCCGGGCAAAGCTGGCGAAGCAGCGGTTGTCCAGCATTCAAGATTTCTGCGTTAGCCTTGCGGACCCAAACGTCCACGAACTTGCGTCTAGCGGTGCCAAACTTTGACTGAGCGTTGGTGGAACTGTGGTGAACTTTGTCGGAGCGGAAAATTGCCCGCTCCTCACCGCTCGCAATATTTTGTGCAGCTCAAAACTTTCTGAGCGGTAGGAGGAACCATCAGCGGTCACTGAGCGTATACAGCGTTGCCTTAACGGGGGCCAACTTCTGTTTAACGGTCGTGAACGGTAGCGAGCGGTGATGATTGTTTTTCACCGCTCCAGGAACGCTCAAGCAAAGTTCTGGCGGTGTGACCGGGCCTTTAGCCATATTTGAGTTTAGGTAAAGTAAAAGGTTAAAAACTAGGTCACCAGATCTTTGAAAATCTGTTACAACACTCTAGAGGGGCAGTTTTGTCTCAGTCGTGATGAATCCGTCAGCATTTATATCTTGACAATATCGGGGTCAAGATTGAATTTGGGTCATATAGGGTAAAACTCTAGGGTACCCCAGTAAATCTTTAAAAAAAAGTACAAACAAGACCATAAGCATCATGTATAGCATATAAATTGATGGAAATGTACAATTTTCAAAATTGCACAGCGGACCAAAGATGTCACTGTCTGAAATTGCTTTTATTGAAGTACTCACGTGTGCCGTCAGTGTCCATGACTTGAAACAAAATTTCCACCACTTTCTTTCTCTGCTCCTGAAAAATGATCAAAACAATTTTTTATCTTTTTTTTACATCTAATCCATCTTATTTTTTTAAAGTTGCGATATATTTGACAGCCAAAAGGACCATTCAGCATTTGTTTGAATACTGATTTTGCTTACAATGGACAATATTGTATATGAGCCTTTTTAGGTAAAGTTTTCTTACTTTTTCATAAATTGATAAACAGTATAAGCTAACTATTTTGTAATATTTTCAATCAAGACATTAGCCTCAATTTTATATTAATCTGTTAATTGTATGCAATTTTAAGACCTTGTATGGATCATGGTCACAAAACTTTTACATAAAGAATATTGACCATACTGCACCAAATGCAACTTTCTTTTTTTCATAGCAAAGTTTGTTACCTCAATTTCCTTTATCAGTTTAAAATCAGGTTCATTTAAAAACTTTCTAAACTTAATCTAGCAGAACTTTAGGCCATAAAATAGACAAACTATTTTAAGCATGGTTTTTCCTCTATGAATAAAGTTTAATAAATCACATTTTGATGGAAGCAATTTAAATGCGTTTTAGTAAAGGCATCTGAATGTGACCCTCATGTTAAATCCTCAAATCCACACTGCAGCTGACATAGCGCCAGTCTTAATTTTATTCTAGTATGATTGTCTGCAAACCTACAGCTTGTTTTTCTGGCTCCACTCTCTCCCAGATTTTCAACATCAAGTCTGGAGTGATGGGGTTCCCATTGCCCAAGAAATAGTAAATAGCTGAAACAGACATACCGGTATATAAGAAATAGTAAATAGCTGCAACAGACATACCGGTATACTGGCCACAAGAAATAGTAAATAGCTGCAACAGACATACCGGTATACTAGTAAATAGCTGCAACAGACATACCGGTATACTAGTAAATAGCTGCAACAGACATAGCGGTATACTAGTAAATAGCTGCAACAGACATAGCGGTATACTAGTAAATAGCTGCAACAGACATAGCGGTATACTAGTAAATAGCTGCAACAGACATAGCGGTATACTAGTAAATAGCTGCAACAGACATAGCGGTATACTAGTAAATAGCTGCAACAGACATAGCGGTATACTAGTAAATAGCTGCAACAGACATAGCGGTATACTAGTAAATAGCTGCAACAGACATAGCGGTATACTAGTAAATAGCTGCAACAGACATAGTGGTATACTAGTAAATAGCTGCAACAGACATAGCGGTATACTAGTAAATAGCTGCAACAGAAATAGCGGTATACTAGTAAATAGCTGCAACAGACATACCGGTATACTAGCCACATTTAGCTGCAACAGACATACCGGTATACTAGCCACATTTAGCTGCAACAGACATAGCGGTATACTGGCCACATTCTGAAGAAACTGGGCATAATAAATGAGCATTAAGTGACCTCCCAGATTAGCTTTGCAGTCCTCACAGGCTAATCTGGGACAACACTTTACGCTGTTATGGTATTTGTTGTTTATATTCTTATTGATTCTAAACAGAAAGAGTAATCTCTGATTAGCATGTGCAGACTGTAAAAGCTTATCTGGGACAACACTGTACACACACATACATTAACCCTTTGCATGATGGGAAATTTGTCCTCTGCTAAAATGTCGTCTGCTGAATTTCTAAAATTAGCATTTCCTTCGATTTTTTTCAAAGAATATTATCAGAATAGCAAACAGTTTGGATCCAGATGAGACGCCACGTTCTGTGGCGTCTCATCTGGATCCAAACTGTTTGCAAAGGCCTTCAAATTCGGTTTCCGCACTGAAAGAGTGAAGCCCAGTTTTCCAAAAAGGAGGCTCTATAGTATCTATCAAATGTAGTTTTATAACAAATTTTAGCTCGGGAGCTATATTCTTGCAAACTTACAATTTATTATGCCACTATATATAAGGTAAATAAGGTCAGTAGCAGAATATGTCATGAAAATTCTAAAAGTGTCAGATAAGAACATTTATACTTTCTGGATCACACAGACAGTATGCATCACATTTGATTTATAACTAACATGTTTGTTAAGGTTTTCAAGAATATACATCTGCAGTCTTATAAAAAAGTGATAGCTTAAAACATGTTCTCCTCCTCAAAATTAATATAGAGTAATTAGATAAAACAAACATATACATGGGTAATAAAATGTGTCATCATTACCTCTTATTTTCTCATCAATAGTTGCTTGCTCAGTCCATTTCAAAGCTCGCAGAAAATTCTCGAATGTGATCTTTTTAGTAGCACCTTCAAAATACTTTTTCAAAATCTGTAATAAATGCAACTAAAGTTAAAACAAATAAAAATGCTCTAAGAAGAAAGTTGTTGTACGACAACATATCAAATAGTTCAATACAAAGTCTACAAGAATAAGTGTCGATCAGAAATAAAAGGGTAAACAGACATATGTTTCATCATTTACGTTCAGTTTTGGCTTTTAATAATGAAATATCTGTCAAAATTTGCTTGAATTCTTTACACTTAAACTCTACTCAACGACCACCTTGAATTTAAAATACGCCATCTTATGCCTGCACTATTTTTGGTTTCTTCTTTTTTTTAAAACCCCGATTGATCTAGCTACAAAGAATTATATGCATTTTCTAATTTTCAGACAGGGTGGTCATGATGTACCTTAATAATACCACCATCTCGTTATTCAGACCACTTTCATTAAATGAACTTGCTCACAGATGGTAGAAATGACAATTTTGACTATATTTTTGTCACAGTTTCCAAAAATAAAATAACATCAGTACATCAGGAGCAATATATCACCAATGTAAACTCATACATAAAATACTTTCCCTTTATGAGTAATCATCATTAAACAAGAGATGTGTTTGTCAGAAACACAATGCCCCCTAATGCGCCGCTTTGATTTTTTTTGGACCTTTGACCTTGAAGGATGACCACTCAAAATGTGCAGCTTCATGAGATACACATGCATGCCAAATATCAAGTTGCTATCATCAATATTGCAAAAGTCATGACCAAGGTTTAAGTTTTGGGACACACACAAATAATGACTGACTGACACAGTGACAGACAGACAGACAGGCCAAGAACAATATACCCCCGATCTTTCGATTCGGGGGCATAAAAATGATAACATTATAAAGCATTACAAACCTGTAACTGTAACAATAGAAAAATTTGGATTGTTTCTGTTGTTTTCAGTAAATTGAGAGACAATATGTGGATTGCATATATAAATATATAAAGTTCTAAATGCCTGGTACAATATAACACTTCAGGGGGCAGAGTGGGTAAGCCAATAGCCACATCTGTGAATGAGTCCCTTAAAGACTACTGAATGGTTGTTTCAGCAAGGAGTTGCCTGTACATAAACTGATTTAATTTGCTAAGTTAATAGGAATCACCAAAAAGGACATTTTGTTGTTCGCGTGTTAAAAGGTTGAACATGATAAGAAAATACTCATCAGTGTCACTCCCTATGCTCCGTGTGTAAAACTACTCTTAATAAATGATCTGCGTTCTGGGGAAAAGGGGCTCACTGGATGTGCGTAAAGTGATGTCTCAGATTAGCCTGTGCAGTCCATACAGGCTTATCGGGTAAGAGACCTTCCGCTTTTATGGAATTTTAGTTTAAAGAAGGCCACATCAAAACACAAATCCAGTGTAGGCGGACCATGTCGACCCTGATGAGCCTGTGCAGATTGCACAAGCACAGGCTAATCTGGAAAAACACTTTACAAATATGCATAAAGTCCAGTTGACTCAGAATGCGGCTCATACTGTACATTTTTCATGAAGACATCCTGACTGTAGTCCGACTTGTTGAGTGCAGCCTCTGTGAGCTCTCCACTGTCCGGGTTACACCCCAACTGTTGGAACCTCACCCATAGCCTCTCTACCTCGGCAATGCTCACTGACAACAGAGAACATTATGTGAGCTGCGCTCTGTAAAATGGGGTTAAATGCATGTGCATAAAGTGTTGTCCCAGATTAGCCTGTGCAGTCCACACAGGCTTATCTGGGATGACACTTTCTCTTTTTTATTGTATTTTTCGAAGACTGTTCTTGACAAAAAATCCAGCTTAGGCGGTTTTAGCCTGTGCTCATACATATAAATCCGAGCATTACACTGTATTGAACATACAAGCAAACTTTCAACATTTACAATTTATTTCATTACTGTCCAGTCCAAACTTAAAAACTATGATATTTTGCAATTCTTGGTTTCATATTTAATGAATCATAATGCTAATTCAATCCTAATAACCTATTTTTAAATTAATCAAATCCATATGGCTTCTTTACAAAATCAATACAGTAATATATGGGCTGCCCTCTGAGCAAACTGGGCTTTATGCATTTTTGTGGATTATTTCGTGTAGAGTAAGTCTCTTCTAAACAAAAATAGAGTCTAGGCGGAAAAAGATGTCCCTGATTAGCCTGGTGTAATCTATTTACATTCTGATGCAATAGCATGTGCAGTTATCCAGTTGGGTTTCTTGGGATTGGTATTCCTTGAACAAGCCTTATTAGCTGGGGTGATGAACACACTTGCGTATGGTCCCATATCCTTCTCTCTACCTAAAATATACGTAATGAGACATTAAAACTGTTCTAAGCATTCAGTCTGAGCAAGATCTAGTGCTACATCAAGTATAAGATTTATAAAAATGCAAACAGAAAAATAATAACCATTAGTACAAAAAGAGACTTATTAATTTATTAATTGTATTCAACATACATGTCACATAAATAATACATTAATAGTATCTGATTTATAATTAACAAACAACAGGTAAAATGTCAATATTATGCCTGTAGAAATTATGTCTTAATTAACATTTAAACCGCTATTTTACTTTGAGAAAACAGTTATATTTCAGTCCCTTTTCTTTGTAAACATCTAACAATGTAAGAATATTACAGAAAAAATAAGTTATGTGCATATAATATTATATTATTTTCTCTTAATTTTTTTAACACATTAATTTTATTTACATAAAATTTCACGATTAGATATATATATTTTTAATTCCATTTTTCCATTTTTCATCTAAAGAAGATGTAAATATGTTGTCTTGAAATAACTTTGGACAGTCACGTATGCATATTATCTTTTATAAAATTACCTGTATAATTTTTATTTTAAAGAAAAACAAAAATTCCATTGCTGGTACATTAATTATGAAAGGAAAAAGACATGATGTTTAACTAGAGGAAGCAGCCTTATTATCAGTACGAAGAACTATGCCTTGTCACTTCAACACTTTAGTTTATGAGGAAATACCAGAATAATTTGTCATAGTCCCAGTCCTACCAGGTGACCGAATTCTTCTAGTCATCTTACAGGGACCTTTTCACATTTTGGTAAATTGACAAAATTGAAAAAAAAAATGTTTTAGAATTGCACATTTTTTATATTTGCGAGAAAACAGTAATACTGAACATTTACCATGATCTAAAATATCCATTGTATACATCATGTGACGATTTAAAATCCTGAAACTATCAAGCTTTACATATCAGAAAGCATTGAATAATTTGCAGAGTTCTGTTGTTATTGTTATATTTTGTGACATGACAAGGATTGCATACACATCATGTCTATCAATATTATCGGCCCTCTTAATGAATACATACAAACTTTGGACATGAACAAATGCAACAAGAGATGTGTTCATCAGAAACACAATGCCACCTATTGCACCGCTTTGAAATAAGATTTCAATATATCATTTGGTAGGTTTAGAAATGATCTCCCTTTTATAGCTTATTACTTCTCTTGGATTGTATTTTTTAAGTTTTGACCTTGAAGGATGACCTTGACCTTAATTATTTTTTAATATATCATTAAAAAAATATAACTCTCCTTGTGAAATTGATCTGTACCTGCCAAATGATATAAAATAGAAATTATCTCCCTTTAAAGCTTGTTACTTCCCTTGGATTTTGTTTTTTGACCTTTGACCTTGAAGGATGACCTTGACTTTTCACCACTCAAAATGTGCAGCTTCATGAGATACACATGCAGGCCAAATATCAAGTTGCTATCTTCAATATTGCAAAAGTTATGGCCAATGTTAAAGTTTTCGGACAGACACACAGACAGACAGACAGACGGACTGACAGTTCAACTGCTATATGTCACCCTACCGGGGGCATAAAAAGAAGCATTTGTTATATGTCAATCTATAGTTAAATGTGTATTCTTCCGCGTAACAACAAAAACTGCATTTAAATCGGCAATGTTTTGACATAATACTTGCTTGACTTAGCTCCCATGTGCTTGTTAAAAAAAAAGTAACTTATTAAATGGAAAAACGAAACTCTTGCTCATTATCCACACGCTTTTCAAAAAGCCTGGGGATTGTGAGGTTATCTACGCCGCCTGTCCGTCTGTCCATCCTGGCCACTTCTCCTCCTACACTATAAGCACTAGAACCTTGAAACTTACACACATGGTAGCTGTGAGCATATGTGCGACGGTGCACTATTTGGAATTTTGATCTGAATCCTGGGTCAAAGGTTATAGGGGTTGGGGTGGGGTCATGTCAGAGATTTTCACTCATTTTAATAGCAAACATGCGGCGTCGGCCTCTGCAGCGCCATTTGTAGTGTTGTTCTTAAAATATTTTTACATTTTATTAAAAAATAAGCGGCATATAAAACATTTGATAAAGCTAATATTAATCCATAAACAAACTATCATAATTGTGTTACGTAATTGAAAATCATAGCATCACCCTGGAATAAACATACTAGTAACCTACTTTCCAATAAACACCGGAAATTATGAGAATGATCGTCGCCAATAAGCCACTTCTTCAAGAGGTTCTTTCTTAATATTGTCCACCGGCACACGAGAAGCAATCTCAGGAGCTGAATGCTCTTGAGGGGGACAATAGTAATTAACAATTTCAAGGCCCAGACACGCCTGCTACAGCATGTCTCGCATCCACATGGCCCACCCAGAAACCATTAAACAGCTCACACCCACTTTCTGAACCGTTCGCCTTGTTGCCATTTAAGTGAAAAATCCTGAGCTCTGACAGGGGATTGAACCTGCAACTGCCAGAGTGGTAGTTAGACACTCTAACAGCGTCGCTGAAGAGCTTGCCCAACAGCAACGCTGTTGGAAGTGACCTTAAATCACTACAAAATCATGGATAACCATCGAATAAATTACAACTTCTAAAAATTGAAAAAACATTAACTTTCCAGCGCTTCTTGAAGTTTTTATTTGTGGAAAAAGGCAAACATACCGGCTATGAATGAAGACCTCAGCTCATTTTCCCAACGTTTCACAGAAGAACATAACACAAGTACTCCCATCAACAACCTGTGGACTATATTCAAGAATAAGTGCTTGAGTACCATCGAAGAGTTTGTACCTTCTAAGATGACATCAACCAGATTTAGTCAAATCTGGGCAAACCGGGTTGTCAGACGTCTGGCTAGAAGGAAGAATAGAGCTTATAAGAAAGCCAGGAAATACAGAAACCAATCAGACTGGGACATCTACAGAAGCATTCAGAAAAAAACCCAGCAGAAATGCAGTGAAGCCAGGAACGAGTATGTATGAAACATGGTCAGCGGGCCTGGTACCAACAATAAGAAGCTCTACTTGTACGTAAAGTGCATGAAGAGCGACAGCTCGGGGGTAGCACCCCTTTAAGAAAGATTGCATCAGTCACTCCGACCCAAGCGCCAAAGCCAAGATTCTCAACAGCCAATTCTCCTCCGCATTTACTGAAGAGGATGTTATGAACCTTCCTAACATGGGCCCAAGTCACCAAGAAGCAGCACCTCCACTGCGTATCCACAAAAAGGACGTGAAGAAACTCCTTGAGAATCTCAACACACACAAGGCTACAGGTCCTGATCAGATCTCCTCTAGATTTTTGAAGGAAGTGGCCACAGTCATAACACCAATGCTGACCCTAATATTTCAAGCTTCTCACAACCAGAACCAGGTGCCAGAAGACTGGAGGAGCGCACTTGTCACACCACTATTTAAGAAGGGATACAAGAGTAACCCGTCCAATTATCGACCAGTCTCGATGACATCAATCTGTTGCAAGATTATGGAACATATTATCCATAGCCATGTGATGTGTTTCCTCGACGTCAATAATCTCCTCACCGATCAACAGCATGGCTTCGGGAAGATATAATCCTGCGAGTCGCAACTCATCACCACTGTCCAGGAGCTTGCAGCAGGCCTAAACAACAAACAACAAATAGATGCAATACTGCTTGACTTCTCCAAGGCTTTTGACAAGGTCCCCCATCGATGTCTAACAGCCAAGCTCCACCGCTACAGGATCAGGGGCAAGACTCTCACACTGACTACAACAGGTGGTACTCAACAGTAAGACATCTTCTCCAGCACAAGTGACATCAGGCGTTCCACAAGGCACAGTCCTAGGACCCCTCCTGTTCCTAGTCTACATCAACGACTTGCCAGGTAGAGTCTCCTCCACAGCATGCCTCTTCGCAGATGACTGCCTACTATACAGGACCATCGGCTCTGAGGAGGATTGCAGTGCACTACCAGAGGATCTGGACCGCCAACAAGACTGGAAGCAGGACTGGCAAATGATGTTCAACCCTGACAAGTGTGAGATGATTCGCATCACCAACAAGCGAAAAGTGATAGACAAGCCTTACTCCATCCATGGCCAAACACTGAAGCAGACGAAGAAGGCAAAGTACCTGGATGTTACGATCGACAACACACTCTCCTGGAACAGCCATATCGACTCAACAGCAAGGAAGGCGAACTCAACAACTGCCTTTCTCCGCCGAAACTTATCTCACTGCCCACGTAACATCAAGGCAACATGCTACAAGACACTGGTCAGACCCTTGCTCAAGTATGCTCGTCAGTATGGTACCCACACACAAAGGCCAACATCAGCAAGCTCGAGAACTGCCAACGGAGAGCAGCCAGGTTCTGCACAGGCGACTATCGCAACACCAGCAGCATCACTGCTATGATGAACCAACTGAGCTGGGACACCTTAGCATCCCGCCGCCAATATACCAAAGCATTCATGATGTACAGAGTCATCAACAACCTGGTAGATATCCAAGCCCATCTTATACTGATCCCTACTGGAGTACACACCAGGGGCCACGCCAACAGATATTTACAACCATTCACCAGAGTAAATGCCTACAAGTTCTCCTTCTTCCCCTCAGAAATCTGACTTTGCAACAGCCTACCAGAAGGAGTTATGTCAGCCCGTCCCTGGAGGTCTTCAAGACAAGGATGGGTGCGCTACATGAGTAACTCTGGAGCAAGATGATTTTAACCTGATTTTAACTGCACTGATGTTCCCTTCACTCATGTAAATATTCACACTTGTGCGACGATGCTCCAGAGGGGCCCAGCACTTAATCAGGAAGAAGAAGTTTTTCGTTAAAGGCATGATACTATGAGGAAGACCAATACTATGAGAGTCAGGGATAAAGTATCAATCCCTCATAGTATATGAGCACAGATGGTTTCAATGTTACATTTTTACTATATAGATAAGTGGTTCCAGCCCAGTTGTAGATAGCTTTTTTATATTATAATTATTGCACACTGAATATATTTTGTTCCATGGTTGAAATTTAGCAATTAAAAGCATTTAATGACAAACTTCAAAACATGCCAAAATCTGTGAAAAGGTCCCTGTAATATGGGCAAAAGCCCGCGAAGCGGGCGTTGACCGTTCATACATATGGCAATTTAGACATAAAATAGACAAGGGATGCTGCATGCATCTCAAAATTTTTCGTCACGCGACATATATTTTCGCGATGCAATTATCTCCCTTGAATGCTAATCTTGTTCAAGTTCTGCCTCCGTTTGTTTAGTTGCAATTTTATTTGATTTGATTAATTCAATATCTTAATGTTATTATTATCCTCACAAATCAATAAATAAAACTGTTTAAAAAATTGATTCGCTGAATTCATGAACATCAGCGTTGATTTTGAGCTCTCATACGTTAAATGGGGAGCTAACCACTGCGCACAGAGCGTCCTGTTAATAACGACACCCTACTGTTTACTTATGAGAATTCGTGACGCATTTACCATTCGCTCTCAAAAAGCAGTTTTACCCGTGATCTTGAGCAATAGTAGGGTAAGTTGCGGTTGTTATCCACTAGGAACACGTTTATTTTCCAAATTTAACGTTAATGCGATTTAACTTTTCAGCATTTTAGCTTATTTTAACTGGTTTTAACTTCGTCTCCACTCACTTTCTCAATTCTCATTTATTTTCATATAAAAGGTTACACATCACTATATAAAGATTAGGCCTCAAACCACTTAATTGATTAAAAAATCGGTTGGTAATTATTGTATTTGGTTACATAAAATATCAATGTATTGTTAAAGATTACCTTTAATAAAACAGAAACTGCTTTCGTCACATAGCAATTTTTCGCCGATTTTGAGATTAATTCCATCTATGGCTATTCATTAAAACTATTTAAACAAAAACGATATCCATGTATTTAACATTTTGGTTATATTTCTTAAGAATATTCAACATGATTATTCAAAGATCCTCTGTCTTTGTTATGTAAAGATACGCTGTGGTTGTTAACAATATTTCAACTCGTACTCAATTGTTTTCGTACCAAACTGTGAATGATTGTCAACAATATTTAAACTTGTTCTCGATCATTGTGTACTACAGTAAACGGGTTCATACT
Organism: Dreissena polymorpha; assembly: GCF_020536995.1. NCBI lineage: Eukaryota > Metazoa > Mollusca > Bivalvia > Myida > Dreissenidae > Dreissena > Dreissena polymorpha. The sequence goes on from NC_068356.1 coordinate 39,374,080, forward strand.
GTTTAAAAAACTATGATTACATAAACTTAGGTAATTGCCTTATAAATGTGTATTTTATTGATTTTTCTTTTGTTTAAATTTAGAAGATGGTCTGTCAAGCACTGGGCGTCACACACTCCATACATTATTCTGCGCAGCAAAACTGACTGGATGCTAAATACTCAACAACGATGCCATTCTGGATCTATCAAACTTGCCAGTGATGGAAATTACGCAATTGTGGCCTTGAAACATTCAATAGTTATGTTGGGTTATTGTAATGTAACATAAGTAGACTGTAAAGAAACTGCAGTTATAATGAAGAGTGTCTGTAAGTCATCAAAAAGCAGTTTCAGCATAACAAGTATAAGAGGTACAAACAATAGTAAAAGAGAAGTGACATAAACAACTAGCAGATAGCAAACATGTTAAATTTATGTTTATACTAATAGTGTCCATGCATTTATTTAATTGTTTATCAAAGTCTAGTAGTTAATAAAAAGCATGCCATAAGCAAGGAAGCGCACTCAGTTTTTGGATCATTGTGTTTTGAAGACTTCTAGCAAGACATTAAACTTTTAAACAATATTAACTAGTATTAGTTTTACTATAGAATTTGATATATATTCACTTATTATTATTGTGTAATTGAATGTTAATTTTTCTGTCCCATTATATAGTGGCAAAATTGTGAATAATTTAATTGCAAAAATGCCTGTTGATCTTCGACATTCATCTTTTTTATTCTTGCATACATGTATATAATAATTGGACACATCATGCTGTTTTTTTTTATGTTTTTGTTTTTTATGTTTCATCAGTTTATGCCATGAGCAATCACTTTAAATTCCTTCTTCTACTTCTTCCCATAATGTGCAAGGAGCATCGATACACATTAGTGTAAAGAAAAAGACCACTTTCAAGCTCAATGCAAACAACCCAGGCATCATTATTGTGTATACTTTTTTGGCTTTAATTGAATACCAAAAAAGTTCAGAAGAAGTAGCACCAGAAAATAAATGAAAGAAAAGGTGTATTTAATAGTACTTACTAAATTTCTGCTGTACAAAAAAACTCCTTCCGTATGCGTGTTTACTTGCTTGTTTCACTGTAGTAAACACTATTTGATTTATGGTACCATATGAGGATTGAGAATTTATTTGATTTAACACTCTACGGTCATATTAATATGTTGGGTGAGGAAGGAAGAATACAATGTTGACATTGAAATCATATAATATACTCGCTTTAAGTAAAACAAAATGATCCTTTCCCCCTTCTACTTCATCTTCCGTCTTTAAATTATTCAAATCCCTGCACATGTTCAAGAAACAAAAAACAAACTTTTAATAATAAAATACATTATTTATATTTTGACTGTTAAGAAATAATTTTGTTTTTTGGTCGACAACAACTTCGCATATGCATTTTTGTCAAAAAATGTCATTCAGTTATTCGTTTCTAGCAGGGTCTAGATGAAATCATTGATGTCACATGTAAAGATGTCTAGGGTCTAGATGAAATCATTGATGTCACATGTAAAAATAGCAGGGTCTAGATGAAATCATTGATGTCACATGTAAAGATAGACAGGGCCTAGATGAAATCATTGATGTCACATGTAAAGATAGCAGGGTCTAGATGAAATCATTGATGTCACATGTAAAGACAGGGGTTTTTTTTAGAAAAAGGGGAAGACGCTGGACGCTGGGTAAAAGGGGAAAATCGAGCGCGATAGAGACATATTTGGGGAAAAAATAAAAACTGTTCATTTCAATGTCTATAACTCACCTACAGACTTAAGGTTTTTTTTTTAAAAAGAGGCATGTCTCTGACCTTTTTGTTCTTAAACACATGAACAAGTATGATATTAAAGTCAAAGTCCTAAATAAAGTTGCAGGTGTAGATCTTATAATGGGAAATGTTTTCAACTGGGGCCGGGAAATGATGTCAATATTATGATTTCAATTTCATGATGAATGGGTTGACGATCTAGATCTGCTACAGTATTGGAAGGGAAAGGTGCGGCAGCTGCCGATTGTCTACTTTTACTTTCACAATAATCCGACAGTATTAATCGATGCTGATTACATGTACCTCCGAATCCTGCTGGGTTTCGACGGTTTTTGATGATTCATTCTTAAAAAATGCGTCAACGCAATTAATATTTTCCGAGTCCGAACGTTTTATTTTGTTCGTGTATGAACGCCAATTGTGAGACTTTTTTCTGTTTTAACGTTTATATCTTGACTTACACATAACCCGGATGAAAATTCGACTGGTTTCCGGTAATTAATTGACGAAACACCCTTCTCGCGCAAGACCGGAATCCAGTAAAATAGTCACATGATTAATACGATTAGTTGCCTGGTTTCCATGACGTAATTTAAGAGCTATATATATATATATAGAATCACTGGGATTCCGGGCCGCCTGGGATTCCCAGATTTGAGTGATCGTCGGGAGAGAAAGAGAGAGAGCGAGATCGTTGTACATGGTACAAATTGGATAAGTGTCGACTTCCCAAAGAAAAAAAACATTTCTTTGAGGGTAAAATATTATATTTTGGTGAAAAATTATATTTTTTGAGGGGAAATGGTATTTTTAGGGGAAAAATTCTGGTAGGGGAAGACGCCGAATATCGGCGTCACTTTCTTAGTAAAAAAAACCCTGAAAGATAGCAGGGCCTAGATGAAATCATTGATGTCACATGTAAAGATAGCAGGGCCTAGATGAAATCATTTATGTCACATGTAAAGATAAAATATATGTTGTTATGCAACTGATTTAAAGATGCCAAACAATTTATCATAAAATTTATCACGATATTTTAACATTTATTTTACTTTAAACGCAGTAATTTTCATCTATTCAAGAGGTTTTTATGATAGAAATTTTTAATATTGTTTATTTAAAAAGTGAACAACCATTAAACTTGATATTAAAATGTTTGTAAACAAGATCGACTAGTGGTTGCTATATCCATTGCCTAAATCTTTAAAAAAATGTTTTGGTTCATTTCTCTAAATACGAATTACCTTTAGGGAGCTGGGTTGTTTCATTAAAACGTGCATGCTTTTATTTATAATCAATATGCAAACTAAAATAGACATCTTTTAATAAGCTTTTGTCCGCAAATTAGGTAGCACCTATAATCATATTAGATGTGCCCTTTTACTGGCTTTCGACTGACTATCCCAAATTAAGTGGATTAAAATGTGGACCATGGAAAAGTTGTGACTATATAACTGACAGAACGTGAAAATGAAATAACAAACGTTTTAACAACAAGCTCTGTAAACCAGACGGTCGAAATTGTTTACAATCTCCAGGAAGTCACATGTCGGTGATTATGCTATTTTCTTCCCATTCTAAAGGTCCTTAATCTGTGGAATGTAACCTGATCTGGGCGTTTAATCGTTTCGTGATTCGGAAGAGGTTGTAAACAATCAGGAAGTATTTATATATAGATAAAGGTAACATTCGATATAAATATGAATAATTGTCCTAAATTATTATTTGATATCTAAATTTAATTTTTGGACATATATAGAAATTTGTGAATTTGGATTAAAATTAGTAAATTTATATAAAGTGCAGGTTGTATCTCTTGAATAACAATAGATATCTGTCTAATCTGCTAATGGCCATTCTATAGTATACATGTCATTTGTCACGAATTATGAATAATTTATGCTTGTGTTTTGTGATCTTTTCTTTTATCGTATTGAAATAATGTAAATAAATTCCAAACTTAAAACAGATGATTGTTTTGTTTGTTGTTCTGCTGTTGTCAAAGAGTCTAAGAGTGCAGCATATTTTTTTCTTTTAATTACCATTTCACAAGCAAACTATTTGAGATTTTTTAGGCTTTTGAAAAAACGTTCCTTTTTTTTTAAATTTTGATAACAATGTTCATTTACTAACAAGGACAAAGAAAAAAGGGACAAAAAAGACTGAGTAGGGGATGGCATATTTGTTAAGTATGGGGTGTAAATATGGAAGGCCCCCCCCCCCCCTGCCATTGTGCTAATGTGAAAATACTGTTGAGTGGTAGTCAGACACTTTAACCACGTTGCTAAAGAGCTAGCTCTACAGCAAGGCTGTTGGAAGTGACCTTACTTTTTACTACACTCCTCCCCCTTTTAATGATTCAAGGCCTAGACACGCCCGCTACAGCATGTCTTGCTACCTCATGGCCCTACCAGAAACCATTAAACAGCTCAGACCGACTCCCGCATTCACAGTACCGTTTTACCTCGTCGCCATTAATGTGAAAATACGGAGCTCAGGCCGGGGATTGAACCCACGTTCTCCAGAGTGGTAGTCAGACACTTTAACCACGTCGCTAAAGAGCTAGCCCAACAGCAAGGCTGTTGGAAGTGACCTTACTTTTTACTACACTCCTCCCCCTTTTAATGTTTCAAGGCCCAGACACGCCCGCTACAGCATGTCTTGCTACCGCATGGCCCTACCAGATACCGTTAAACAGCTCAGACCGACTCCCGCATTCACAGTACCTTTTTACCTCGTCGCCATTAATGTGAAAATACTGAGCTCAGGTCGGGGATTGAACCTACCACCTTCAGAGTGGTAGTCAGACACTTTAACCACGTCGCTTAAGAGCTAGCCCAACAGCAAGGCTGTTGGAAGTGACCTTACTTTTTACTACACTGCTTTAGCTCAAGTACAAGCATCGCTGAGCATAGGTGGTTAGCTTGTGGCTATGATATTAATTATAGTGAAAATGTCATTTTTAATGATAAATAATCATATTAATCCGAAAAATCATTGAAAAAAGTTGTATCAGATTCACAAATTTTCGTTTTAGTTATGATATTTGTGAGGAAACAGTAATACTGAACATTTACCATGCTCTAAAATATCCATTATATGCATCTTTTGACAATTTAAAAACCCGAAAATTTTAAAGCATTGCAACGCGAAACAAATTAATAATATGTGAAACTACGAGGATTGCGTATATAAAGTGTACAATACATCTGTCATTATATCCGGAAGGATGGCCAAGTGGTCTAAGTCGTAGACATTTTACTCCAGGACTTCATAGGTCAGTGGTTCGAGCTCTGCTGAGGGTTACCTTTTTTTAGCTCTACTGAGCACAACGTGTTTGTGATTGCTTTTTGTCCGTTGTGCGTTGTGCGGCGTCAACATTTGCCTTGTTTACTCTCTAGAGGCCACATTTATTGTCCAATCTTCATGAAATTTGATCAGAAGATTGGTTTCAATGATATCTTGGATGACTTCGAAAATGGTTACGTTTGTTTGAAAAACATGGCTGCCAAGGGGCGGGGCATTTTTCCTTATATGGCTATATATGGCTATAGTAAAATCTTGTTAACACTCTTGAGGCCACATTTATTGTCTGATCTTCATAAAACTTGGTCAGAAGATTCATCCCAATAATATCTTAGATGTGTTTGAAAATTATGCCGGTTGGTTGAAAAACATGGCCACCAGGGGGCGGGGCATTTTTCCTAAAATGGCTATAGTAAAACCTTGTTAACACTCTAGAGGGCACATTTATTTTCCAATCTTCATGAAACTTGGTCAGAAGATTTGTCCCACTGATATCTTGGATGAGTTCAAAAATGTTAACCATTGCTTGAAAAACGTGGCTGCCAAGGGGCGGGGCATTTTTCCTTATATGGCTATAGTAAAATCTTGTTAACACTCTAGAGGCCATTTTTATTGTCCAATCTTCATGAAACTTGGTTTGAAGATTCATCCCAATAATATCTTGGACGAGATCGAAGATGATGCCGGTTGGTTTAAAAACATGGGCGCCAGGGGGCGGGGCATTTTTCCTTATATGGCTATATATAGTAAAACCTTGTTAACACTCTAGAGGCAACATTTATTGTCCAATCTTGATGAAATATGGTCAGAGGATTTGTCTTAATGATATCTTGGATGAGTTCGAAAATGGTTACGTTTTCTTGAAAAACATGGCCGCCAAGGGGCGGGGCATTTTTCCTTATATGGCTAATTATAAGGCTATAGTAAAATCTTGTTAACACTCTAGATGCCACATTTATAGTCCGATCTTCATGAAACTCGGTCAGAAGATTCATCCCAATAATATCTTGGACGAGTTCAAAAATGATGCTGGTTGGTTGAAAAACATGGCCACCACTGGGCGGGGCTATTTTCCTTATATGGCTATATATATATATATATATATATAGTAAAACCTTGTTAACACTCTAGAGGTCACATTTATTTTCCGATCATCATGAAACTTGGTCAGAAGATTTTTCCTAATGATATCTTGGATGAGTTCGAAAATTGGTTTGGTTGCTTCAAAAACATGGCCACCATGGGCGGGGCATTTTTCCTTATATGGCTAAATATGGCTATAGTAAAACCTTGTTAACACTCTAGAGGCCACATTTATAGTCCAATCTTCATGAAATTTGGTCAGAAGATTGGTCTCAATGATATCTTGGATAAGTTCGAAAATAATTATGTTTGCTTGAAAAAAAAATGGCTTCCAAGGGGCCGGGCATTTTTCCTTATATGGCTATAGTAAAATCTTGTTAACACTCTAGAGGCCACATTTACTGTCCAATCTTCATGAAACTTGGTCAGAAGATTCATTCCAATAATATCTTGAACGAGTTAAAAAATAATGCCGGTTGGTTGAAAAACATGGCTGCCAGGGGGCGGGGCATTTTTCCTTATATGGCTATAGTAAAACCTTGTTAACACTCTAGAGGCCACATTTATTTTCCGATCTTTGTGAAACTTGGTCAGAAGATTTGTCCCAATAATATCTTGTTATCTCAGGTGAAAGACTTTGGGCCTTTCAGGCCCTCTTGTTTTATTTTTTTAATTCTATTCTTGATTTTTTACTGGAGCTTTTCATATCCAATGTTAACATTTATCAATATAAAGCATTTAATGACAAACTTCAAAACATGCCAAAGTCTGTGAAAAGGCCCCTTTAAGCATGAATATTTTATGTGTATAACAATATTTGATATAATGATAATATTTTTATTCTATGATAATATTTTTATTCTTTCAAATTTTAGATGGTGCTGACATAAATGATGGCAGAAGGTGGACATGATGCTTATAGAAGCAGGGAATACATACCCATGTCAACAAGTAATAGCACACAACTTAACTTAATTTTTATGCTTTGTTTATGCCATCCTAATTATGATACAATAGGCATGTATATGGTCCTCGCTCTGGAAAAAATGGGGTTTAATGCATAGGCCTTGAGTTTTGTCCCTGGCATTTCACTAAGAAGAAAATTCTTTAAACAAAAATACGTTGAAAATTTTGATTAATTCAAATGAGTTGTAAATTATCAACCTGGAGCAAATGCTAAGGTAAAAATAAGCCTCTTTTGTTCTTCTTTTAAGATTTATCAGCGCGTAACCGATTAGCTTTACATGAATGACTTGTAGTGATGAACAATGATATTGTTACAGTATACATATTTACAGTGTAAACATTTAATTTTGTAAGGTTTACTCAGAAAGTTTTAGTCCTACCCTGGGATAATTAGGCTTAATGCATGTGCGTAAAGTATAGGCTTAATGCATGTGCGTAAAGTATAGGCTTAATGCATGTGCGTAAAGTATAGGCTTAATGCATGTGCGTAAAGTATAGGCTTAATGCATGTGCGTAAAGTATCTTCCCAGATTAACCTTTGCAGTCTGCACAGGCTAATGAGGACAACACATTCAGCTTTAATGAAGCCTATGCAGACTGGACAGGGTAATCTGGGACGATACTTGCACACATGCACCAAGCATGTATTTTCCCACAGATCGGCTCATTTTCAAATCTTCATAGTCATTTCAGATACCCACTAGTCTACTAATAAATTCAAATGATGCCACCTACTTATCATTCAGTTTCACTTAAGTATTAAACTGCATTTTAATAAACATTTTTTTACCTATTTCAAATGAATAAACATTTTTTATGCCCCCCTTCGAAGAAGAGGGGGTAAATTGCTTTGCTCATGTCTGTCTGTCTGTCTGTCTGTCTGTCTGTCTGTCTGTCTGTCTGTCTGTCTGTCGGTCCGTCCACCAGGTGGTTTCCGGATGATAACTCAAGAACGCTTGGGCCTAGGATCATGAAACTTCATAGGTACATTGATCATGACTCGCAGATGACCCCTATTGATTTTGAGGTCACTAGGTCAAAGGTTAAGGTCACAAGTGATGGTCACAGTTACTGGAAATAGGCATTTGAAGATTTTTAGCATGGTTCAAACAAGGGAAACAACTACCGTTTATGCATGTTCTTTTTGTTACAGCATTTGCCTCCCTTAAATTCATTTAAAATCTCATTTTACAGCAGAGATTCCAAATATGACCTGTAAATGAGCCCCATATTTACTGCCAGTGCTAGGTTACCTTTTCCCATTTGATCATTCTTAAGTATTGTTATTGTAATGCTTGCCCCCCTTCGAAAAAGAGGGGGTATATTGCTTTGCTCATGTTGGTCTGTCTGTCTGTCTGTCTGTTTGTCTGTCGGTCGGTCCGTCCACCAGGTGGTTTCGGGATGATAACTCAAGAATGCTTGGGCCTAGGATCATGAAACTTCATAGGTACATTGATCATGACTCGCAGATGACCCCTATTGATTTTGAGGTCACTAGGTCAAAGGTCAAGGTCACAGGTGAAGGTCACAGTTACTGGAAATAGGCATTTTAAGGATTTAGCATGGTTCAAACAAGGGAAACAACTACCGTTTATGCATGTTCTTTTTGTTACAGCATTTGCCCCCCTTAAATTCATTTAAAATCTCATTTTACAGCAGAGATTCCAAATATGACCTGTAAATGAGCCCCATATGACCACCACCACCACCACCGTGACAAAAAACGTATTCACACAATGGCTGCTACTACAACTTATAGCCCATATAGGGGGGCATGCATGTTTTACAAACAGCCCTTGTTTTAAATTGCATGTTTGTATTAATTATTGGGAGAGTGAGTAAACTACCACTTTATGGTTTGATGCAAACAGCCATCTTGGTTAAAGTCTGCTTTCTCTGTTTGAGAATTTCTAGTAAACATTAATGTTGTTTATGTTATGTTTAAGACTAGAATAGCCTCATTTTAGAAAAACTGGCTTAACCCTTTCCCACTCTGAAGCAAAGTGTAAATGGCTATGTGAAAACAGAATAAAATCAGAACAGCCTGTGAGTAACTTGCAGTATGTTCAGATTTTATGCTGTTTGCTGCTCATCAGTATCTAAGGGTTGGAAATGAAGCATAAAAAACTTGAATTTAGTAAGAAAGGTCTTTAATTAAATGTAACTTTTTTAGGGACTTCAAATGCGTCAATATACGTATCTAAGGGGTAAAGGGTTAACTCTGTCTCATGTGTATAAAGTGTCATCTTGCAGTCCGTACTGCATAGTAAGGCACAACGCTTTCTGCCTAAAGTGTATTTTCGTTTAGAAAAGACTCCATTCAAACAAATAATTCCATACAAGAATTTCTGTTTTAATAAAGTCCCTTTAAAACGAAAAATCTATTTTAAGTGAAAAGCTTAAAAAGACTCCATTAAAAAAATGTGTTTGACTGAAGTCTTTTTTAAACAAACAAGTTTAGGCTGAAAAAAAGCCCCGTCCCTGATTAGCCTGTGCACAGGCTCATCTGGGATGACAATTTACTCACACATGTTCCGCCCAACTTTCCCAGAACAAGGCTGATGTGTTCTCATATAAGATAGTTGCAGATGTAATTGACTGTGTATCTTGCCTGTTCACAGTCAACCCAGGATACGAGGATATCCATGGCTACCCCAGTGATTCACCCCCCAATCTGCCGCCGAGGGGAGCATTCAGGAGAGACAACTACCCTCATAGGGAGTACAGGGAGGATGACCTTGAGATGAGGACCGAGGCAGACCTCCCGCATAGAGGGAACTATGGGACCAGTATGAGCGGCAATGGGTCTGGTACGGGCGGGAGAAACTGGGCTAGGGAGGAGACACCTCGAGACACAGCCATCCTCCTGGAGTCTCTGCCGAGCAAACAGCTTGGTAAGCACTAGCTGCCTATCAGTGTGCTTTGTTGTTGTGAATGTAGCCTAGGTATGGGAAAACTGGTTTTAATGCATGTGCGAACTTTGTTAGTGGTCACAGGCTGATCAGAAACAACGCTTTATGGTATTTTTTCTTTAAAGGAAGTCATTTCTTAGCAAACATCCGGTTAAGATTGAAAAGTGTCTCCCTGATAGCCTGTGCAAACTGCAATCTAGTACAGCTTTTTAAACACATAAATTAAGCCTAGTTTTCCCACAAGAAGGTCCAATCTTAAGCTTGTAATTCTGTGAATTGCCAGGAATTATACCCCACCCATTGATACTAAGTCAAGTGTGTTTTACTGGAATCTACATAGGCATCTATATATAGAAGAGGGTCTACTGCAATTTTTGAACATTAAATATTCTAACTTTCTTGTAAAGTCCTTATGATAAAATGTTGTGCTATTTTTATTATCAAGTTGTGCCGCTTTTTCAAGTAAGATTGTTTACATTGTTACTATAGACTTTATTTGTGAAAGTATACATCTCTAAAAGGACAATGTCCAGATATGTTATGGTTTGTAACACCTCATATTTTACATCTACTTAGTTTCCTTAAATCATGCGCCTAGGGTCAAAATTGGCCATTAGGGGGTCAACAAGATTATAAAAAACTAACGTAAAAATGTCCCCCAGTCTATACTTTGGGACATATTGTTTTTGCCCTGTCTGTTTGTTTGTTTGTTGGTTTGTTTGGGCAAACTTTAACATTTGCCATAACTTTTGCAATATTGAAGATAGCAACTTGATATTTGGCATGCATGTGTATCTCATGGAGCTGCACATTTTGAGTGGTGAAAGGTCAAGGTTATCCTTCAAGGTCAAAGGTCAAATATATGGGGGGACATAGTGTTTCACAAACACATTTTGTTTCTTTTAAAACCAACGGCTTATGTGGCATTGGAGGTATTCATCACTACTGTAATAATGTCTAGTTAAATTATGATTAGTTTTAATTGTATATTGTAGTTACGTGAATTCCCTATTTTAAATGTGAGGAGTTAAACAATTGAACAACTCAGAAAAATTCCAGTTTGAATAATGTTATAATATTATTATATTTGATGAAATTCTGTTAAACATGTGTTAGAGTAATTGTTAATTTAGGTCTTTTGAAAATGCTTGTGTCACACATTTTACTGTCCCTTGTCCAGAAATTCACAATTCACAATTGGCATTGTTCAGCATTTACTATTAAATAAGGTTATTTCCAAAATAGTATTAACTCATACATTGTAGAGAAACTGGCAAGTGAGATTGCACATGGCAATTCATCAGTGCGGCGTAGATCATCCAAACGCAGATCATTACGAGGCATTCACATCCCAACCGGACAAAATGTGTCTGAGGAACTGATCCAGCATTACCAGGATGACCCGGACGCAGCCGGATTAGACGACAGTGAACTCAAAGCCATGACTCTAAGAATGTCTGACAAACGTCGCATCAGGTATTTGAAATAATTATAAAAATGTTAATTATGACGTCTTAATTAAAACTATGTATTTATTTTTGTAACACATCTCTTTTTTGGCTTAATTTTGCATATTTTATCAGTTTCTTCATGTTTACTCCAGGAACGAAGTCACATTAAAGCGTGAAACATTAAAGCGTCAACAGCCAAAACTCTCGCGGTGGAAACAGTTCAAATACAATCTTAGTATTGTAAGTCTCTTTTCTGATAATTTTTTTATCAATTCTGATTCCTATACTTAATCAGCTTAAATGACTCCCATGTATCTATTCTGTATGTTTATTAGCTCACCTGAGCACAACGTGCTCATGGCGAGGTTTTGTGATCGCCTTTTGTCCGTCGTGCGTCTTCCGTTGTGCCTCATGCATTGTGCGGCGTCAACATTTGCCTGGTTAACTCTCTAGAGGCCACATTTATTGTCCAATCTATATGAAATTTGGTTAGAAGATTGGTCTCAATGATGTCTTGGATAAGTTCGAAAATGGTAACGTTTGCTTGAAAAACAAGGCTGCCAAGGGGGTGGGGGCATTTTTCCTAATATGGCAATAGTAAAATCTTGTTAACACTCTAGAGGCCACATATATAGTCTGATCTTCATTAAACATCGGTCAGAAGATTTATCCCAATAATATCTTGCAGGAGTTCAAAAATGATGCCAGTTGGTTGAAAAATATGGCCGCCAGGGGGCGGGGAATTTTTCCTTATGGCTAAAGTAAAACCTTGTTAACACTCTAGAGGCCACATTTATTTTCCGATCTTCATGAAACTTGCTCAGAAGATTTGTCCCAATGATATCTTTGATTAGTTCGAAAATGGTTTTGGTTGCTTTAAAAACATGGCCACCAGGGGCGGGGCATTTTTCCTTTTATGGCTATTGTAAAACCTTGTTAACACTCTAGAGGCCACATTTATTGTCCAATCTTCATGAAATTTGGTCAGAAGATTGGTCTCAATGATATCTTGAATGAAATTTGAAAATAATGATGTTTGCTTGAAAAACATGGCTTCCAGGGTGCGGGGCATTTTTCCTTTTATGGCTAAAGTAAAATCGTGTTAACGCTCTAGAGGCCACATTTACTGTCCTATCGTCATGAAACTTGGTCAGAAGATTCATCCCGTTAATATCTTGGATGAGTCCAAAAATGATGCCGGTTGGTTGAAAAAATGGCTGCCAGGGGGCGGGGCATTTTTCCTTATATGGCTATAGTAAAACCTTGTTAACACTCTAGAGGCCACATTTATTTTCTGATCTTCATGAAACTTGGTCAGAAGATTTGTCCCAATAATATCTTGTTATCTCAGGTGAGCGACTTTGGGCCTTTCAGGCCCTCTTGTTTAATATAGATTCCTGAAATAGCAGGATATTTACCAAAGACGTTTTAGCAGGCTATATCAACAGGCATTATATAGTAATTTTTATGCCCCCGGTAGGGTGGCATATAGCAGTTGAACTGTCCGTCAGTCAGTATGTCAGTATAACAGTCAGTATGTCAGTCTGTCCGTCCGTCCGAAAAAACTTTAACATTGGCTATAACTTTTTCAATATTCAAGATAGCAACTTGATATTTGGCATGCATGTGCATCTCATGAAGCTGCACATTTTGAGTGGTGGAAGTTCAAGGTCAAGGTCATCCTTCAAGGTCAAAGGTCAAAAAAAAATAATCAAAGCGGCGTTCTCATGAAGCTGCACATTTTGAGTGGTAGAAGTTCAGGGTCAAGGTCATCCTTCAAGGTCAAAGGTCAAATAATAAAAAAAAATCAAAGCGGCGCAATAGGGGCATTGTGTTTCTGACAAACACATCTCTTGTTAATGTATATCTTTCAATAAATTTGCGTTTCTTTTCAAAACAAGGATATAATTTTAGTGATTCAGCATCTTCAAATAAATAAAGGAATCCTATTTTCTAGCAATGGAGGCACTTCAAGTACAGCATTGCAGAAGTCGGCTACTTCTTCAAACTCTGGCGAGGTCACTTGAAGAAAATCGAGGGTCACTTTGGTTCGGGCGTACTCTCCTATTTCCTATTCCTCAAGTGGCTGTTCTACATCAACATTCCTGTGTTTATCCTCACGTTTGGCTTTGTGATCCTTCCACAGATTCTCTACGAACATCTTGGACGTGGAAGTTCGGGGTCTACAAATACAACGTTCAAAGGATGGGAACTACTCACTGGTTCCGTATGTTCCTGCTATATGAGATGACAGTTATTGTATACTTAATTATCTGAGTTGGTCTCTAGGAAGAGGGGTCTAAATGCATTTGGATAGATAAGCCTGTGCAGTTCTCTAATCAGCGACAATCCTTTCCGCTGTTATGGAGTTTTTTGTTTAAAGTAAATATGGGGATACTGTTGTCCCAGAATAGCTTGTGTTGGCTGCAGAGGTTAATCTGGGACGACACTACCAACATGCATAAAGACATATTTTCTTAGAGCGCAGCTCATTTATAGGTATGTACTGGTACATGACTATTGTGTGTCAAAATGTGGCAAAACCAAACTATGTTGTAACCTTTTCATAACAAACCTTTGACACAAATATTATTGATTGAACAGGCTGAGAGTTGGAACTTGCTAAAATTTGTATGTTAATCTCTAATTCTCTTTTGATAGCCTACCAATCTGCCCCAAGATTTGTTGAGTTATGACTTATTTAATACTGCCAATGTAAGATGATTATGCTTTCAAAGCCTTAACAATTGTCATTTGATCCTAACCAAAGTTGATGAAAGTGTATGTGGGAAAAAGAACTAAGCCACGACTAATATTCCCTTAAGACGCCTCAGGAACTGTTGACCTAAGCAGTTTAGTTTCTCTTATTATTGCAGTTTTCCTCTGATCAACATTAATATCTAACTCAAGATTGCTTTTAAGCTAGATAGGTTTTAACTAGAGTGATGGTATTAGGACATGTAGCTAGAGGTGTTTTAACTGTATTTGCAACCATGTTTTGTTCAGGAGTGGTTTGAGGTCTTGTAGCTGGATTGATTTTAACAGTATAACAAAACGTTATTTTCAGGAGTGGTTTCAGGTCATTAAAGAGCTGTTTTAATCGTAAAACATTAATGTTTTGCTCAGCTGTGGTTTGAGGTCAGGTAGCTGAGGGGTTCTACCTGTATTACAACCAATTGTTTAGAAGTGTTTTGAGGTTATGTACCTAGATGGGTTTTACCTGTATTGCAACCATTTTGTTCAGGGTTGGTTTGAGGACACAGAGCTGTACTACGGCCACTACACCAATACGACTATCAATCTAGTGGGTGATTCCTACTACAACATGAAGTATGCATATCTGTTCACATGCGGGGGATACTACCTGCTCTGCCTGTTTATCCTAGCATTTAGGTAGGTCCAGATTAGTGGTGTCTTGTTCTGTGAAAGCTGGTCATAATGCATGTGCGTAAAGTGTCGTCCCAGATAAGCCTGTGCAGTCTGCACAGGCTAATCAGGGATGACACTTTCCGTCTAAACTTGATTTTCGGCAATGAGGGACTTCCTTGAAACTAAAAATACCATAAAAGCGGAAAGTGTCGTCCCTGATTAGCCTGTGCAGACTGCACAGGCTAATCTGGGACGAGACTTTACACACATGCATTAAGCCCAATTTTCTCAGAACAAGACAAAGTGTATTAGTAAGTTAAACAGAACAATTTATTCTTTATTCTTTAATACTTGAGTAGATTATATCAGTTTAAGGAGAAATTTTTTTTCAACTTTATTACCATTAAAATTCCTGTAGCATTTTTCTCCCTGACTCCTTTTTATGAAATTATTCTGGTGGCTAGGATAAGTCTACATAAGATTTAACAATTTGCAGAGAATTAAAAGTCAGCATAAATGACTGGAATGTTTGCCTGTCAATAATATTTCTTGTTTAAATGTTATGTATATAAAATGAAAATTTACAAATATGACGTTTGACTGGGAAAGCAGTGCTTAATGCATGTGCCTATGTGTTGTCCAAGATAAGCCTGTGCAGTCCACACAGGCTTATACAGGAAAAGACTTTCCACTTACACAGGATTTTTGTTTAGAAGAGACTTTCTTTAAAACTTAAAACTTTATAAATGCGGCAAGTGTCGTCATAGACTTCACAGGCTAATCAGGGACAACACTTTCCACATTTATAAAGTGCTTTATGCACTGTATGCACATGTATTAAGCCCAGTGTTCCCAGAACATGGCTCTATTGTTCAGTATATCCAAGTCCTACAAGAAGAACTACATAGAGGGAAGCGGAGCGGCTGACTTCTACTACGTGAGCCGTGTGTTCTGTGGCTGGGACTATGGAATCACCGCCAAGAACTCTGCTGTTCTCAAACATGTCGGCATATACAACGAGTTTAAGGTACTGTCTGGGAACATGTCTCTCTGCTTCTGTGATAACTGTCATTACTTTAAGTTTCATGTTTCCACACACATAATGTCCCTTGTATTTGCAGGAGAATCTACGCCCCTGTGAAACCATTTATTTTCGACAGCACAAAATTTCGTCATTTTTATAAAAATGACGATTTCGTCAGCACTTAAATTCGCCGATTTCTGATTTTGAATTTTTAAAAAAAATGCGTCAGTCAATATCCGATTTGTGTGTAATACATATTCGCGATCAATCGCAGTTGCGAAAAATCGTGGTACGAATGCGGGAGCACACTTGAGAATCACTGCAGGAGGTGGGGCCTGTTTGTCACATGCCAATTAACTAGTTTTGTTTTCAAGGGACAGTAATGGACCATCTTAATGTATGCCATTCACACGTTCATTGTTATGATTAGCGGACAAGTGGGATCGAATAACCGTTAACGAGTGTTTGTAACAACGAAGCCAATGGCCAATTAGTCTTATTCTATTATTATAATTGCCATACTGATAACAATCGTACCTTTATCGGCACCAATTAGGGAAGGTGCGAACAATATGGGTTATAACTAGTGTTAGGAAATTATTTTGTCACTTTTCAATAAAGTTTCAAGCATTTTGCATCGTACATTTTTTATAATTTTAAAAACAGTAATTGGTCTCAAATGTCACTGTTTTTTTTATCAAATAAAATGCTTTTTTATTCTGATATCAACATTAAAATTATAAACTCTATGTGCGTGTTTGTTTTTAAAAAGTAAACTACCGGTATATAAATCAATAATGTCAATAATTTAAAAATAAATAAATTGATACATATAAAATAGTAATAAGTGTGGTTATGGGCAAACAATCAAACAACAAACAGCAATTAAAATATTCTTTATTAATTTGTGATAAATACGCATGTTCATCACACATCGTCATCTTTTCATTTGGTTTATTGTCTTTCATCGGCATTCGCTGCGTGATGGCTAATATGCAACACCCCTGAAAAACACAATGCACCTAATGGGTAATAAAGTTATAAACAATTAGCGCTAATTCATTACCATTCTACATAAACGAAGTCAACGCATTCGATACAGCTGTACTGCACACGCGTTTTAAAGAAGTGTAACGTGTCAGTTAAGTACCTTGTGTAATCTACATCCCTTTGTGTCAAAACTGGATTAATCTTGATTACGAAACAGCAGTGAATGTGTGCATGGATTATGTTGGAATTTAATGCCTAATGTATACGGTAAAGTTTTAAAATATTGTTCAACTTAGTGTTTGTTTTTGTTCAAACATAGAGCATGATTGTTCGTTAGGATCTTAAATTCGCCGATCGGTCGACTGACGAAATTTATGAAAATTAATGCCTGACGATTTATAATGGTTTCACAGTATGTCTTTTTCCCCCTTATAATTTCCCCTATGATTACATGAGTTGTACGCCCCCTGTTTCCACATATAATAGCCGGTTTGTTTATATGAGTATCTGTCTTAGGTGATGGTTTCCACATAGAATGTCCCCATGTTTACATAAGTATCTGTTTTCAGGAGTAATTACCCCCTGTGTTTACAGGAGTAATGTTCCCTGTGTTTGCATGAGTTATGTCCTCTGTGTTTGCAGGAGTAATGTCCCCTTTGTTTAAAGGAGTTCTATGCCCCTGTTATCCCCTGTGTTTCTAGGAGTATCTGTCCGGAGTGAAGAAGGAAGAGGAGGAGGAGGATCTGTCAACACGCTGTAAGTGGTTCTGGATCAGAGTCTCCACCAACATCCTGGTCCTCGCCATGATAGGGGGCGCTGGCTACCTGATCTACTACGTCTCGGACGTTCTACTAAGTCAGTCCATCAAAGTGAGCACTAGACACTTATGAAGGTTCTATATTTGTATTATTAATAGTTTGTTTGTTTTTTTATAATTTAGGATGTTCGATACTATGTTTGTAAGTTTGATAGTTTTGGAAAATGTTTGGCATACATTATAGGACCTTACAAGTTTTGGAATTATTGTGTTTGCATTATTGTGTTGTTATGCCCTCTTTTAGAAGAAGGCATTTTAAACCAATATATATATACATACAGTTATAAATTATTTTGACATTTGTGAAGTTTTCAGACAGAAGTGGAATGTTGGGGCATCCATGTCCTATGCACACATGTCTTGGTTTTACTATTGCTGATATCTGATTTTGTGGTCATTCTAAGAGTAATTTTGGCAATATGTCGATTGTAAATACGTTATATCAGTAAAAAGTCAGCAATGCGAACATTTTACATTGCCATCTGTGAATTTCAATGTGGATAAAGAATGACTGTAGATTAGTCTTAAATGTGGATGGTGTATATTTTTGAATAGTTAATATCTGGATTACACTTTGTTGACAGAGATAGCATTAAGTGTTGAAAACTGGAAATTAAAACTTTCTGGCATTCAATTTTAAAGTTTTCTTACAACATTTTGATGTTTAAACGAAAGGTTGAATTCATATTAGTATAGACAATTTTGCAAGGACTCCAAAAGTAAAGTTATAGTTGATTTTGTAATGTTCACATGAATGAAAATACTACAAATATGTCTAGTCATACAGTGAAGGGAAATGTTGGACAAATCTGGGTTTTGTTATTTAAATTGCATAGTCAAACTTCAGACACCTTTTTATTGCGAAAGTAGATAGACACTTGGACAATATCAAAAGGTTGATGTTTGGCATACATGTTTAAAAATATATCTGACATTTTTACTTAGAATATCAAAGAAACCAAGGTAGAATACAACAGGAAAATATTTTTCTTCTAATTGCTATGATTATTTATGTAATTAATGAATGTTATTGCATATTAGATTGTATTTTAATATTATGCTAGTATGCTGTGTGAAAATTTTGTAGTCACTTTAGCATTTGCTCAATGAGTCATGCAAGTTTTGTCATGTTTGTGCTGTTTTTTCATGAACCAAGGAAGGAAAGGTGAACAACCACTCTTGTCTTTAACTGCCTTTCTCAGTCTGCATATGCTTATCGCTATACTTGTTGGTGTTCTGCCAAGTCATAGATCAGAATGATGTTGAGGAATGTCATCATGCATTTGATATACTTAATTTGGCTGAAATTTCTTGTAAAACTAATAAGTAGTGGTAGATGTTATCACAGATGTACAAGATCTTACTAATGTTAGATTCCTGCTGGTTCAATCTGTTACAAACGCCATGATTGGCCACAAATGACTGATCATGGTCTTTCTGTGAGATTTCATGGCACCTAGCATAATGTAAGATCTTTTTACAGCTTAGTTCAGAAAATGTTCTGCAGTATGAAATGTATTCTTGAAAAATGTTTTTGTTCTTAAACACACATAGACTTAAAATTCTTGACTTTCTCTTTCAAGACACTGAAATTAATGCTCTGCTTCCTATGCCGATATTTGCCGTTTTAGTCATTTGGACTTTTTGAGCAATCAGGACTGACAGTCATCAGAAAATCCTAAACTATTTGCCATTTGAAATGGTTAGAATTAGTTGACAGCAATATGCATTATATAATTAGGTAACAGTGACTCAATATAAAAGACAGAAGTCAAATGTTAAAAGAAAGAATGCACAGCTTTTTATATCTGTCTAACAGTTTCCAGCTTTTCATTTGCTTTGTTAGTTATCTGTAGACTGCATACAACATGAAAGATGGAAAATGCTTAGATGTTAATGTGGACCTTTATTATGTCTAGTCCTTGCATCTAGCGATAATGCATGCGGTTTTGAAAGCTTGCTCACATATGAGTTGTGTTCTGAGAAAACTGGGTTTAATGCATGTGCATTTGCAGTCCGCCAAGGCTAATTAGGGACGACTTTTTCCGCTTTTATAGTATTTTTCGTTGAAAGGAAGTCTCTTTTACACGAAAATCCAGTTAAGGCGGAAGGTGTCGTCCCTGATTAGAGTAGAGTAATCTGGGACGACACTTTATGCACATGCATTAAACCCAGTTTTCTCAGAACGCGACTCATATAGACATATCTAGTTGTGTACACTGTGTGTAATATGCTCGGATGGCAATGTGATTATCAATCATTGAGGATTGATCCATATTAAAGGGCGAGATTAAATGGGAAATGTGTTACAGCTCTCAAAGTGCTTTCAGCATCTATCTAGAAGGTAGCCATATTTTGTGTGAATATGTATAATGCTTATGATGCATATTAGTATAGTACTTGTTTTGATTCTGGTCACCTCTTTTTGTGTTATAAAGCATTTCAGAAATTAATTTAGCCTCATTCTGTGAAAACTGTGCTTAATGCATGTGCATAAAGTCTCATCCCGAATAAGCCTGTGCAGTTTACAAAGGTTAATCAGGGACCATTCTTCATGCTTCTAAGGTTTTATTTGTTTAAGGGATGTTCCTTCTAAATTAAAATCTTGTTAAGACGTAAAGTATCGTCCCCGTTAAGTCTGTGCTCAATTAGCTTCAACCACATTTATTGCATACAACAGTAATTTGTCTTCACATTTTTCTGCATTATCTGTAGGAGACAGAACTTTGATGACTCCACTTTAATTCTATATTTTGCTTTTTGTGTGCCTTAAGTTTAATTTTGTAGATATATTTTCTATGACATAATCACACAGAGGTTAATTCAGTTGATAGTCTGTGAAAATATTTAGGATTTATGTTGACTGATATTGTTTTGTTTTTAACATATTTAAAAAATTTATTTGAAATTTTGAAATTAACAATCGGTAAATTGTATTCAAGAACACATTAATATGTAATTTTATGCTTCCCCAAAATTTATTTTGGGGGATGCATATAGTCGCCGCTTCGTCTGTCGGTGTGTGTTTCCGTCCGTGCACAATTTTTGTCCGGGCTATTTCTCAGCAACTAATGACCAGAATTCAATGAAACTTTATGGGAAGCTTCACTATCAAGAGGAGATGTGCATATTATCAGCGGGTTCTGGTCGGATGATTTTTAACAGAGTTATGGCCCTTTGAAATTTTCTATAAAAAAGTTATTGTCCCCCCAACTACTGTGCCCTCAAGACGTTTCCTTTTATCTGAATATATAGTGCAATATTGTGACAAAAAATCTTTGGCGAGCATCACCCGTCTCCGACGGTTTCTTGTATATTTTGTTATCCATACATTCAGTTAGATAACATGCATGTAAGAACCATCATACACATGGATTCATTAATGCTGATACAAATCATAAAATTAAAAAAAAGCTGACTTGATCTGGTATTTTATACAAAAATCCCTTTAAATACAATTGTCATTGAATAGTTTGTCTCTGCATCATAAAAAACACACTGTATTAAAAATATTAAAGCATTTAATATCACTCACGAGAATCTCAACAGGCATGAGTATTTCTTTGTGGTAACTTAATCACATTGACAATCAGGTTGCCTCCCTTTTATGTCAAGGGAACTAACCCTGTAGCATGTTTCAGGTGGACATTCTGATTTTAAATGAGATGGCTATGCCCCTGACAGTGTCTGGGGTCAATCTCATCCTGCCGTTTCTGTTCTCCTTTGTGGCACGCTTTGAGGCATACAAGCAACCAAAGAACCAGCTCTATATCAACATGACCAGGTGTGGACAAAGTTATATATGACGATTTTTGTTCTGGGAAAACAAAGCTTAATGCTTATGTGTAAAGTGTCATCCCAGATTAAACTGTGTCGTCTTCACAGATTTATAAGGGAGAACAATTTCTGCCTAAAACTTGATTTTTGCTAAGAAGAGACTTATTTTTTTAGAAAAAATGCTATATAAGCTAAAGTCTAATTGTCATGCCTGATGAGCCTGTGCGGACTGCGCAGGCTAATCTAGGACATCACTTTATGCAGATGCATGAAGCCCCATTTTCTCAGAGCACGGGTCATCTGCTGTTTTGATTACAACCTATTTGTCCTATAATAATTTGTATTTAAAGACATAAACTACGATTGGATATTTTCTATATCACAGTATTGTAAGAATCTGGAATGAGACATCAAAATTGGAATTGACATCATTGTTTATTTTGTGTTCTTAATGTATTTCTGTAAAATTATACTTTTAGATTTATAAGCTCTTTTCCATGACTTTTTCATTAAAATTGAGTGTGTTTTTAGCTTGCCTTAGCACATAGTGCTCTTTTTTGTCAGTGCTTTTGTGCGTTCATCTGTGTGTTGTGTGTTAACTTTTTTCTTCTAATGACTTCTTCTCCTTATATATGTTGATGTTAAAAACTTGACTTTGTTCTTATACTGTCTTAGATAAAATAAAGTCATTGTCATAAAGAGTAAAAAAGATCAAGATAAAAGTAACAGTTATAAAACAAACATCATAAAATCTACATATAAAAGTTTAGGTTCTAAATGTGTCAGGTCTAGGGCTCTCTTGTTTATAATGCTGACTGTCATTTAGAACTGAGTTCATGCCTTGGTCAACTATGCAGGTATCTGTTTTACGTGTAATTAAAAAAAAACACGAGGTAAAAACTGCATATATCGCATTTAAAAAACACATTTTATTCCAAATAAATGTCTTGTTCCAACATCACATAATAGTTTGGTCTATTGCATTTCTCTGTGTATAGCTATTGCCTAACTACCACTGTGTTTCAGGACTATGCTTTTGAAGGCTGCCACCCTGGGTGTTCTCGTGTACTTTTGGTATCAACGGTTGGAAACTACTGTCTTGGTAAGTGTTGCCCTAACAGTAATACCCTGGTCATTATGCCTAAAATTTGTCACATTGTTTGTTAGCATAACAATTGGAAATTCTTCTTTTATTGATCTTAGACTGGAAAGGCCCATTAAGGAAATGTTCACTCAAAGTTATCACAACTTTTTTAAACATTCTTTTGTGAAAAGAGCAATCTATGAAACACAATCTTAATAATTTAAACAATTGAGCCTAGCTGTACAAAAAACAAGGTTTAATGCATGTGTGTTTACTGTTAACACAGATTAGGCACAGTTAAATCAGGGAAGACTATTTCTGCTAAAACTGGATTAAAGCTAAAAAGAGACTTCCTTTGAACCAAAAATACAAAAAAAGCTGAAAGTGTTGTCCAGGCTATTCAGCAGGCTGTTACTTAACTTTACCCCGATAGTGTTGTCCAGGCTATTCAGCAGGCTGTTACTTCACTTTACCCACATGCATTCGTTGTCCAGGCTATTCAGCAGGCTGTTACTTCACTTTACCCACATGCATTAGTTGTCCAGGCTATTCAGCAGGCTGTTACTTCACTTTACCCACATGCATTAGTTGCCCAGGCTATTCAGCAGGCTGTTACTTCACTTTACCCACATGCATTAGTTGTCCAGGCTATTCAGCAGGCTGTTACTTCACTTTACCCACATGCATTAGTTGTCCAGGCTATTCAGCAGGCTGTTACTTCACTTTACCCACATGCATTAAACCCAGTTTTTGCCAGATCAAGACTCATTTTTATCTGCAAGCACGCTGGCTCCAAAGGGTGTTTGAAATGCACATGTGTACATTTCAGTGTCGTGAAACATTCATAGGACAGCAGATCTACCGCCTTGTCATTGTGGACTTTGTCTTCATCCTGCTCACAACATTCTTTGTAGAGTTTGTCAGAAGGTAAGACAATTATGATATGATAAGGAAATTGTGCATTTGATGCTGATAATAATTATGATGGTGGTGAATTTGATGATAATAGAGATGTAGAATTATGCCAACATTGATGTGTTTCTGATGAACACAATGATAATGATGTTGCAACTATCAAAATGTGGATATTCCAGGCACAACTTAAGTGCGTTTCTTTTTACCATATATATGTACCACTTATAATAACAAACTACTGCAGTGCCTTCGGCATTGTGATTGTCCTGTGTTACATGTGTGGTTTTCACTACATAAGATTTGTTACTGGCATTGTGCTTGCTGTACTGGTGCACATGTGAAGCATGACTGGCATTGTGCATGCTGCATGTATTTCTAGGGGGTTTTCTGCTATGTACAAACTCCCGTAAAACTGACCAGATCTCAAAGCAATTGGACCCGCTCCCAAACAGAAATTATTTTATTTGTTTTTTAAAGAAAAAAGTGTCAAATGATTATTATATTTCAATTTATTGCATTAACATCTAACAAAGCATATTACTATAACCATGGCGCGGAAAAGGCCTGATGTGTTAATATTTGTTGATAAAAACAATCCCAATTCAGTCCATTTTGTTGAAAAAAATCCATTTTGGCAATTTTAACAATTTAAAAAAATCACAATGTCACCAGACTCCTTTTCCCAAAATGGCTTGAAAACCCCCTGATTTCACTAACAATGCATTGTACAAAGATGTTAAGATATGATATGTTTGCTATTGATGTACTGTTTCCCATCACAATCTCATGGTGACTGTTTATAATAGGTATAACACACATCCATGTATAAGGAGCACCGGTTTTAAATGCCAATTTTTTTTTTTAACCTTTTACCACTTAGATACGTATTTTGATGCATTTGTAGTCCCATAGAAAGTTAAAGATCTTTCTCACTAGGTTCAATATTTAAAGGCTTTATTTCCAACTCTTAGATACTGATGAGCTGCAAACAGAATAAAACCTGAACAGACTGCAAGTTTCTCGAGTTACTCGCAGGCTGTTCTGGTTTTATGCTGTTTGCCTATAGCCATTTTCACTTTGCTTCTAAGTGGGAAAAGATTAAGACAAGAAAACTAGCAAATAGGACCGAAAATGTCTGTAATTTTACTAATGTGCATTCAATTAATCCATGTTATTGGAAAGCTTGATATTGTTTTCAAAGAAGGAAGTGTTTGTATGACATGGAGCATTGCTTGCATAGCACTACTTTGGTAAAAAAGTTTGCATTGTACACAGTTTTCTTTGGTATGGATGTATTATCAGCTAAGATTACTTTTGTATGGGGAAAATGTGATTTGTTATATGTTTTTTTTTTGTCATTATTAACATACACTTGAGTTTGATGCATGTGCTGGTTCATTTTGTTTTTAGCTCTTCTGGTCGTAGGCCTGAAGAGCTTATGTCATGGCGTGGTTTCCATCGTGCGTGCGCTAGACTTTTTCTTGTTTACGCGATAAAGTCCACAGTTTTGATCCGATTCTTTTCAAACTTGTTCAATGTCTTTATATTCATGAGGACTCGAGCCCTACTGAAAATGGGTTACATCAGAGTAAAAAGTCCAGAATTATCTCCCCTTGAATTTGAGAAAATTGTGAAATAAGGCTTGTTTACACAATAAAGTCCACAGTTTTCATCCAATCATTTCCCAACTTGCACAGTGTCTTTATCTGAATGCTGAGTCAAACCCTTTAGAAATTGAGCAATATCGGAGTTATAAGTCCAGAATGATCTCCCCTTGAATTTGAGAAAAAAATGAAAATTCAGTTTTTTATGTGATGAAGTCCATAATTTTCATCCAATTCTTGGCAAACTTGCACCGTGTCTTTGTATCAATGAGGACTCAAACCCTTTTTTAAAAAGAGCAATATCGAAGCAATAAGTCCAGAATGACTTCCCCTTGAATATGAGAAAATTTTGTAATCCTGCTTGTTTACGCAATTTATTCCACAGTTTTCATCCAATTATTTCCAAATTTGCACAGTATCTTTATATCAATGAGGACTTGAAGCCTATTGAATATGAGCTGTATCGGAGAAATAAGTACACCATAATCTCCCCTTGAATTTGAGACAATTCTCCTTGTTTGCACGATTAAGTACACAGTTTCCATCTTATTTTTTCCAAACTTTCACAGTGTTTATAGCAGTAGAGCGATTCAGGCCCTCATGGGCCTCTTGTTATGATGTTGTCATCAAATATACAGTCAATCTTGTTTTAAGAGACCACTAAAGGGAGTAACCAAAAGTGGTCTCTTAATATAATGGTCTTTAAATTTAAAAAAGGCCATTTGTGATGGATGCAGACCTTTGATTTTAAATCCAGATTTAGGATTATCTCCTTTTGACACAGCGATTTCAGCTTTTGTAATCAAATGAATCTAAATATAAATAAAATGAATAAAACAACTTTTTACTTAAAATAAGTTGTATTTGTTATGCCCCCCTTCGAAGAAGAGGGGGTATATTGCTTTGCACATGTCGGTCGGTCCGTCCACCAGGTGGTTTCCAGATGATAATTCAAGAACGCTTAGGCCTAGGATCATGAAACTTCATGGGTAGATTGATCATGACTCGCAGATGACCTCTATTGATTTTGAGGTCACTAGGTCAAAGGTCAAGGTCACGGTGACCCGAAATAGTAAAATGGTTTCCGGATGAAAACTCAAGAACGCATACGCCTAGGATCATGAAACTTCATAGGTAGATAGATCATGACTTGCAGATGGCCCCTATTGATTTTGAGGTCACTAGGTCAAAGGTCAAGGTCATGGTGACCCGAAATAGTAAAATGGTTTCCGGAAGATAACTCAAGAACGCTTACGCCAAGGATCATGAAACTTCATAGGTACATTGATCATGACTCACAGATGACCCATATTGATTTTCAGGTCAAAGGTCAAGGTTACGGTGACCCAAAACAGTAAAATTGTTTCTGGATGATAACTCAAGAACGCTTTTGCCTAGGATCATGACACTTCATAGGTACATTGATCATGACTCGCAGATGACCCCTATAGATTTTCAGGTCACTAGGTCAAAGGTCAAGGTCACAGTGACAAAAAACTTATTCACACAATGGCTGCCACTACAATGGACAGCCCATATTTCTCTCTAATTCTAAATACAAAGTAAATGGTTTGCACGTAGAATGGGTTTTTCTGATTCCAAACTCATTCGCGATTAAATTTACATGCACTTTTACTGTTCGACACTTCCAATACTCGAATTTTTTAATTTAACGTTAATACTTTCCGTTTTGACATTTTAATTTCTGCATGTAAGCTTATATATATCTGACATGATTATGGGTCATAGGGAAATAAATAAAACACCTTGATTGAAAACTAAATAAACACGCCTGATTGGAAAATTTGCTAACACACACTAATTAGCATTATAACAATTACATTTTTTAATGACCAGATTTCGCTACATGTTCTCTCGAGAACACTGTGAAAATGTTTGTCGCGTCGGCGCATTGTTTCTGCAATAAAATTGGCGATAAAATTTGCCACTTAACGTCCCAGATAGTAAACTCTTTAACCCGTAGACTGTTGGCAATACCTCACTATATTATTGGACACCAAAAATTGATAAGCAGTCAGCATTAACACCGGTCAGGACCGGTCATCGCGACAAAGGAAAATGGCTGGTGTGAAATCAAAGGTGTAATTGTTCATGTTATCGGCTTAAATAAGCAATTAGCATTGATTTTTCCCTGAACGGTCAACAGATTTACCACTTTTACCTTAACGCGGTCGCTTAATTCAAGACTTGGGCATCAAAAAACACTAAAATCAGCGGTCGCTGGTCGCGTAAGACAAAAGTCGCTTAATACAATATGAAAATATAGTTAAAACGCTCGGGCGTGATTTAAAGTGGTTGCATAAGACTAAAGTCGCTTAATTCAAGTGGTCGCAATTACAAGATTGACTGTATTTGCATTACTATTTTTTTTATGTTCTTGCTTGAACAGTCAAGTCGGAGGGATATAGAATTGGGTCTGTCAACCAGTCTGTTTGTCCATCTGTCAGTCACAAAACCTTTTATGGCCTTTTCTCAGAAAGTATATAAGATATCAACATAAAACTTCATAGGTGTATAGATATCAATGAGGAGAAGTGCCATGCATAAGAACCATAACCCTACACTTTCTTTAATAAGAGTTATTGCACTTTATTTAGTTTTTTTGTATGTCAATTTGTTTTTAGGGTTATATCTCAGATACCATGCAAGATTTCAACATGAAAATTCATGGGTGTATTGATATTAATGAGGAGAAGTGCCATGCTTAAGATCCATAACCCTACTCTTTCTTAAATAAGAATTATTGCCTTTGCTTTTTTTAGCGAGGCTGTTTTAGGAGAAAACCTGAGGTATTGTCATAGCCAGCTTGTCGTGTCGTCCGCCCATGTCGTGCTAAAACCTTAACATTGGATCTACAATCAATGTGCTTCCACCTACAACTTTGAAACTTCATATGTAGATGCACCTTGATGAGTTCTACACGCCACACCGATTTTTGGGTAGCTAGGTCAAAGGTCAAGGTTACATATGACCTCTAAAAAAAATTCTGACAAGCTTTTGCAGCCGAGCATGGCACCCATTATGTGTTGCTCTTGTTGTATTGTAGCTTTTCAGGGCCTTATCTTAGATATGATGCAACATTTCAACATGAAACTTCATGGGTGTGTAGAAATCAATGGGAAGAAGTGTCATGCAAAAGAACCATAACCCTGCACTTTCTAAATTAAGCGTTATTGCCCTTTGTTTTGTTTTTTTTGTATGATGTAACTTTTCAAGGCTATATCTGAGATACGCTACGAGATTTCTGGGGATATCAATTCAACGAATTTGCTTGCTCCACCATGCTATGAGTAATATAGGTTTTTCCAAATATTTTATTTTATTTTATAAGAAATTAAGAAATACTATAATAAAGTTTGTTTAATACAAAAGTCTGTGAACAAGTCCCTTTAATGCATGCCTAGTAAACCAATTCCTACATATATCAGCACTCCCAATAAACCAATTCCTACGTAAGAACTCCCAATAATTGCTCATTGCTAATTTAACAATGTCAGATTGATGAATCAAAACTTATTTCTGAAATCCAGCTCATGCTACTAAATTAAGCCTTTCTCTGGGGAAATAGGGCTTAATGCATGTGCATAAAGTATTATACCAGATAAGCCTGTGCAGTCCACACAGGCTTATCATAAATTTCCGCTTTTCTATGAAAAAAAATCAAAAAAGTATCTTCATAGACAAAATCCAGTTGAGGCGAAAATTGTTGTCCCAGATAAGACCGCACTTTACACAAATGCAGTTAAGCCACATCTTCCGATAAAGCAGCTAAAATTAATCTCTCCTAATCATTTTTATGCCCCCCCCTCCCCCTTCGAAGAAGAGGGGGTTTATTGTTCTGCACATGCTCTATCTTCGTTTATATTTCATTGAATACTATCAAAATTTCAGTATTTGAAGCAAAGTGATTACTCTACATGCTGGACTATCAAACAATTTCTTACAATATGTCGAAGTAGTTTTATTTTGTTGAAATGTTTTCTATTCATCCTGTTTATGCTGTTTTCCGACCGAATTTTCTATTTTTGGGGGAAAAATCTACCATTCTTCCGTGATGTTTTTCGTTGCAATAGAAATTGATGCACCATTTATAAACTCGACCATGCGCCTTGTCTAAAAAAACTTATCTTTATGATATAACTTTAAAGAAAAAATGAGGAACTTACCTCTCGCGCGTGGCTTTTTTTGTTATCTGGTATCGACATACACCTAATGATGCCTGTCTCGAAATGTCTTATTCTAAATTATTGCACTCGCACAACTTTATATCAAAAGGCCTGATAAGGCCTCATAAGGGATAATGCATGCGCGCTTGTTATGAAAAAATTGTCAAGAATATTTGAAAGGCCACACACATTATCACAAAAAAATTGCAGAGTTATCTCTTGAACATTAAAAGTAACGGTCAAGCAAAACAAGCTGTCTAGTACTCGAAACTAACAAAAAAAGTGTCGGTCCGTCTGTCGGTCTGTCCGTCGGTCCGTCCACCAGATGGTTTCCGGAAGATAACTCAAGAACGCTAAGGCCTAGGATCGTGAAACTTCATAGGTACATTGATCATGACTGGCAGATGACCCTATTGATTTTCAGGCAACTAGGTCAAAGGTCAAGGTCACAGTGTCTTGAAACAGTAAAATGGTTTCCTGATGATAACTCAAGGATAATAAGGCCTATGATCATGAAACTTCATAGGTACATTGATCATGACTGGCAATGAACCCTATAAATTTTCAGGTCACAAGGTCAAAGGTCAAGGTCACAATGTCTTGAAACAGTAAAATGGTTTCCTGATGATAACTCAAGTATTTTAAGGCCTATGATCATGAAACTTCATAGGTACATTGATCATGACTGGCAGATGACGCCTATCGATTTTCAGGTCACTAGGTCAAAGGTCAAGGTCACAGTGACTCAATATAATAAAATGGTTCCGGATGATAACTCAAGAATCCTTACGCCTAGGATCATGAAACTTCATAGGTACATTGTTCATGACTGGTAGATGAACCCTATAAATTTTCAGGTCACTAGGTCAAAGGTCAAGGTCACAGTGTCTTGAAACAGTAAAATGGTTTCCTGATGATAACTCAAGGATAATAAGGCCTATGATCATGAAACTTCATAGGTACATTGATCATGACTGGCAGATGACGCCTATCGATTTTCAGGTCACTAGGTCAAAGGTCAAGGTCACAGTGACTCAATATAGTAAAATGGTTCCGGATGATAACTCAAGAATCCTTACGCCTAGGATCATGAAACTTCATAGGTACATTGATCATGACTGGCAGATGAACCCTATACATTTTCAGGTCACTAGGTCAAAGGTCAAGGTCACAGTGTCTTGAAACAGTAAAATGGTTTCCTGATGATAACTCAAGTATAATAAGGCCTATGATCATGAAACTTCATAGGTACATTGATCATGACTGGCAGATGACGCCTATCGATTTTCAGGTCACTAGGTCAAAGGTCAAGGTCACAGTGACTCAATATAGTAAAATGGTTCCGGATGATAACTCAAGAATCCTTACGCCTAGGATCATGAAACTTCATAGGTACATTGTTCATGACTGGCAGATGAACCCTATAAATTTTCAGGTCACTTGGTCAAAGGTCAAGATCACAGTGTCTTGAAACAGTAAAATGGTTTCCTGATGATAACTCAAGGATAATAAGGCCTATGATCATGAAACTTCATAGGTACATTGATCATGACTGGCAGATGACGCCTATCGATTTTCAGGTCACTAGGTCAAAGGTCAAGGTCACAGTGACTCAATATAGTAAAATGGTTCCTGATGATAACTCAAGAATCCTTACGCCTAGGATCATGAAACTTCATAGGTACATTGATCATGACTGGCAGATGAACCCTATAAATTTTCAGGTCACTAGGTCAAAGGTCAAGGTCACAGTGTCTTGAAACAGTAAAATGGTTTCCTGATGATAACTCAAGGATAATAAGGCCTAGGATCATGAAACTTCATAGGTACATTGATCATGACTGGCAGATGACCCCTATTGATTTTCAGGTCAAAGGTCAAGGTCAGTGAAAAATAAAATATACACACTATGGCTGCCACTACAACTGACAGCCCATATGGGGGGCATGCATGTTTTACAAACAGCCCTTGTTTTTTATTGATAAACACCTCTTTGTAGTTTAAAAGTGACCTCTTCACAGATTCAAAACATTACAATTTCCAAAAACTTGTCATTAATCTCAAATACAAAATTATTTTCAAACAAGCAAAGAAATGAAACGGATTTCTGAAACCTGGCATTGCTACTTAATTGAGCCATGCCCAGGGAAAACTGGGCTTATTGTATGTGTGCCATCCCAGATTGGCATTTGCAAACTCCATTGTCTGTGACATGTGATTGAGTGTTTGTTATATTTCAGACTCATGAAAGAGAATTGTTTCAAGAGCTGGGGCTACCCGGAGTTCGAGATTGGCAGGAACACCCTCAACCTTATCTACTCCCAGGCTCTCTGCTGGTACTAACTGACAGTGGTTAATTACTGTGTAGGGATTAGAAACTATTGTGCATACATATTGGGCTCTGCTCTGTGAAAAGGGGGTTTAATGCATGTGCGTAAAGTGTCGCCCCAGATTAGCCTGTGCAGTACGCACAGGCTAATCATGGAAGACACTTTGCGCTTTTATGATATTTTTTGTTTGCAGAAAGTCTCTTCTAAGCAAAAATCAAGCTAAGGTGGAAAGTGTCATCCCTGCAGTCTGCACAGGCTAATATGGGACAGCACTTTCTGCCAATTCATTAAACCCCCTTTTCACAGAGCATGACTCATTTATTTCCTATTCATGTCTTTTTTTTTCAAAAAGTTAACTTGTACTGCAGGCCTTTCTACACAGTTTGCACTTATGTATGTTGTTTCCAAAAAAAACAAAAACATTTTGATTCATGATTTTATTTCTTTTTTATATCGGTATGCCATATTTAATGTCTTTAAAAATGTACTTGCAATCAAACTACCGTAGACTACAAATGTCCCATATGTGAATTAACCAACATCACATTTTATATTTCTTGTTTCAGGTTGGGTACATACTTTTCACCAATGCTGTCCCTAATCATGATAATCAAGTTGTTTATCATATTTTATGTTAAAAGGGTAAGTATAATGCAGGATTTGAACAATTCAATAGTGTGTTTTTTTCAATATAAACTTTAATCCATATATTCTTGTAGCATTAAATTGTTACTAATGCTTACATGGATTTCTGTGTATTTATAATATTTAATCATCAGCCTTAATAGCTATTGGATTATGTTCAGTGCTCATTCTTCTTTTGTACTTTAAATCTGACAACTTGAAGCAAGGTGTACATGGGAAACCTTGCCGAGCTGTGTAATCAATTCGGAGACGAGTTGGATGAATTCAAGCACTCAAAGACACAAACCTAATAACTTATTTATTCCTATCACACAATTTAAATATTTGTGTTGTGTGCAAAATGATTTTAGACTATTTATTGTCAAAAGAAGTATAAAATTGCTTGAAAGTAAGTGAATCAAACTTGTGTGTTAATATGAAATCGATATGTGATTTTTGCCACTCAAAATGGTCCTTAAAGATTTCTTGCAAAAGTGGTGTAAAACAAAAAATCGCTACACCACTCGTAATCTTTCTTCAGCAAGTAAGCTGTTGCACACGTCAGTAGTCAAAAGAAGTTTTCATTTAAATATAAATCTTTGAACTTTTCATCCAAATTGTTTAGATAAAAATAAACATATATGGCTACCAAATTTTACTTTCAATAGTTGTTCATACGAGGCTGATTTTTTATCGTTATATAGCTCTCTTCATTGGTCTTTAAACCATTTTTCCATAGTAAAAAAAAAAGAAAAAAAAAGAAAAAATAATTGAACTAGCAAATGGCTAAAGCTCTACGCACCAAAGATTGTATGGAATTAACACAATATGTTATTCAGTATGTCATAGTTACACATTTTAGCTTCCAATATGAGCTGCTTATATGCACACAGCCCA
Organism: Dreissena polymorpha; assembly: GCF_020536995.1. Lineage (NCBI taxonomy): Eukaryota > Metazoa > Mollusca > Bivalvia > Myida > Dreissenidae > Dreissena > Dreissena polymorpha. Next base: position 39,407,189 of record NC_068356.1, read on the forward strand.
AGCAATATATTTAACAACATCATTATTATTTTCCTTTCTTATGCAGTTGGTTTAAAAAGGTAATTCTTTCGGAAAGACTTCCAGTGATCAATTAACAAAGAAACGACCTGTTCACCAACGAAATTACCCTTACAAAATTATTTTGAAAACTACATCTACCCTAAGACTGCAAGCAAATTACTAGACCTAGTCTGTATTGTTGTTGAACATATTAAGGCAGCGTTAATTCTTGCCCACAAGTATCTCAATAAAAATTGCATTAAAATGCATTATGATACACCAAATCTTTCTGTTTTCAGTTATGCCATATATTCCAAACACATTTTATTCTAACTATATTAATTAAATACATGTACATTCAAATCACAGAAACACTTCATATTATAGTCTGCTTGTGTTTAACGTGTTTGAGTTTACACACAATCATCTTAATTATGTAGGACTAATTTATTTATTGCATCAAATGCACATTAAGTTTGGTGAACTTTGCATTTGGTAACTTTTATATTGGCAATGTGACGCCCATAAGCCTACGCTTTTAATTTATTTCTTGCATAGTTGTTTGATGTATATCTTACAGAAACATATTGAAGGTAATCATCAGATGCTTGGTGTTTTCCTATAATCAAAAGAAAAACCGTCAAAAATGACCCAATCTTAACCTGTAATACTCGCTCTCTGGAACAAATGAAGTCAACTGTAAAATTATGTACCTGTAGGGTCATACAATGATTAAGGGTTGAAGATTAAAGCTTAAATTTATACAACCCTTGAGTTTTCTTATGAAAAAATATTAAAATGGTAGGTTAAAAGTGTTGTTTTTTCAGTTATTAGGATATTCATGTATGTTGCACATTGCATTAAGAAGTTTCTTTTTTTAAATATATATAAAATGATGCATAATTTAAGTAAATTTCAATATAACAGTTTAGTTACTTTCACTATGGTCTGTATTGTTCATAAATCTCTCCTGTTCTGCCTCCCAGTTCAGTGTGGTGATGAACTGCAAGCCGTCGCTGCGTCCCTGGCGTGCATCCAGGGCCCACACAATTTTCCTCTCCTTCCTCCTCCTGTTCTACCTGCTCACACTGGGAGCCATAGCCTACGCCATCATCTTGTGAGTAACCTGGTTACCATAGTAACCAATTTCCAGGTTTTAAAGTCTTTTCAAATATTTTTTATCTCATTTTAGAAAATTGGGTTGGATAATACAAGGTTGTGCATAGTGCACTGTAAAGTATGGTATAATGGTGTCTATTAGCGTGTTGTATCCTTGAGACTTTATGATTTGTTGCATAACCATCAGTCTGCTTCTCACTGACCCCTTGAATAAGTCCTGGGACAGTACAAAAAAGCACACCATATACATGTATATTCTTACTTCTAACATTTAAAATTTCCTTAAATTGCATATGACTGTGAATATCTGTACAATTCTCAAATACGTTTGTTATTAAGGAACAATTGAGCACATTGCAAAATATTATTAGATTCCTGTATTTTAACATTTTTATTGTAAAATTTAATGTTAGGTACATGAAGGGAATAAAAGGACATTAAAAAAAAAATAGTCCAAAGACACTATTTTATTTCTTATTTGAGCCTCCTTCTGGGTAAACTGGGCTTAACGCATGTATAGTATTGTCCAAGATAACCCTGTGTGGTCTACACTGGCATGTATAGTATCGTCCAAGATAACCCTGTGTGGTCTACACAGGCATGTATAGTATTGTCCAAGATAACCCTGTGTGGTCTACACAGGCATGTATAGTATTGTCCAAGATAACCCTGTGTGGTCTACACAGGCATGTATAGTATTGTCCAAGATAACCCTGTGCAGTCTACACAGGCATGTATAGTATTGTCCAAGATAACCCTGTGTGGTCTACACAGGCATGTATAGTATTGTCCAAGATAACCCTGTGCAGTCTACACAAGCATGTATAGTATTGTCCAAGATAACCCTGTGCAGTCTACACAGGCATGTATAGTATTATCCAAGATAACCCTGTGTGGTCTACACAGGCATGTATAGTATTGTCCAAGATAACCCTGTGTGGTCTACATAGGCATGTATAGTATTGTCCAAGATAACCCTGTGTGGTCTACACAGGCATGTATAGTATTGTCAAAGATAATCCTGTGTGGTCTACACAGGCATGTATAGTATTGTCCAAGATAACCCTGTGTGGTCTACACAGGCATGTATAGTATTGTCAAAGATAATCCTGTGTGGTCTACACAGGCATGTATAGTATTGTCCAAGATAACCCTGTGCAGTCTACACAAGCATGTATAGTATTGTCCAAGATAACCCTGTGTGGTCTACACAGGCATGTATAGTATTGTCCAAGATAACCCTGTGCAGTCTACACAAGCATGTATAGTATTGTCAAAGATAATCCTGTGCAGTCTACACAAGCATGTATAGTATTGTCAAAGATAATCCTGTGTGGTCTACACAGGCATGTATAGTATTGTCCAAGATAACCCTGTGCAGTCTACACAAGCATGTATAGTATTGTCAAAGATAATCCTGTGTGGTTTACACAGGCATGTATAGTATTGTCCAAGATAACCCTGTGCAGTCTACACAAGCATGTATAGTATTGTCAAAGATAATCCTGTGCAGTCTACACAAGCATGTATAGTATTGTCAAAGATAATCCTGTGTGGTCTACACAGGCATGTATAGTATTGTCCAAGATAACCCTGTGTGGTCTACACAGGCATGTATAGTATTGTCAAAGATAATCCTGTGTGGTCTACACAGGCATGTATAGTATTGTCCAAGATAACCCTGTGCAGTCTACACAGGCATGTATAGTATTGTCAAAGATAACCCTGTGCAGTCTACACAAGCATGTATAGTATTGTCCAAGATAACCCTGTGCAGTCTACACAGGCATGTATAGTATTGTCCAAGATAACCCTGTGCAGTCTACACAGGCATGTATAGTATTGTCCAAGATAACCCTGTGCAGTCTACACAGACTAATCAGTGACAACACTTTCCACTTGTATGTAATTTGTCGTTTAAAGGAACTCTCTTTCAAACAAAAATCTAATTTATGTGCAAAGTGTTGTCCCTGAATACCCTGAACAGACTGCACAGACTTATCAGGGACGACACTTTACGCACATGCATTTAGCCCAGTTTTCCCAGAACAAGGCAAATCTAAACTTAACGATTTTTCAAATACTTTAATGTTAGTACTGGTGTCTCTGGTTCCCAGCCTGAAACCTTGAGCAGAAGAAAATTTTAATTTAAAAATGTAATTTTAGGTAAATTATGATGATATATGACTAACAAATTTAAAAAACGAAGATAAAAGGCAAGATATAATTTCTTATTTAAACTTTACGATTTTTCAAATGCCAGCTTGAAGCCAAGCGAGATGTGCGGTCCATTCCGGCAGCATAAGACATCGTACGAGGTTGTGGTGCTGTTGATTGACAGCTGGAAGGCAAAGTATCCGGTCCTGGTGGACATCATCAGCTTTGTCTCATCCTCAGGCTTTATAGCCGCCACGCTGGGTGTCCTCCTGTATGTGGGCTAATCTGTGATGACTATTTATGCAGATGCGTTTTAACCATTTTCCCTGAATGAGGCTCAATTATGCAATTCTTTTAGTGTTTATCTTTTCATTTAACAGTCTATTTACATTGCAATCTTTTAAACAATTCATTATGAATCTGATGTTTGATTTAATACCATTTTGTGAACGGAAAATAATTAGACTTGTTGCTTTAATTTTTCATTGAGTGTTCAACGTAGATTTCAAGTTCTGCTTTCATTATTTTGATTGAATTTATAACTAAATTTTTCTATTATGAGTGTTTGTATACCTGAAAAACTCTCTGAATATACATAAGAATATTATAGAATGAGGGGTAAAAAATATAGACATCCATTTATGTCAGTTTATGATTAGATATGCTTTATATTATATGACTTATGAATATAACCATATGTATTCATAGCGGATACACTTGGCACTCTTATATGTATGTTGCCTTCGACATTGCTAACAAACTATCTTAGGAAAAGATTTGTTTAACTGATTTTCAAATCGATGCTATGTCTCAGGTCTGACAGTTTGTGTCTGAAGTATTTTTTAATTGAAAATGTTGTAAACAATTGGTTATATAGCAGATATCGTATGGTGAGTTAATTTTGCATTTGAAGTAAAACTAAATATTTCCTTTAGGAGTTTGTTTAAAACCCCAATGAATACATATACATGTATCTCATTTTTAATGTTTCTTTTAAATGAAAAATCTCACTTTTTATGCGGAACAAAGATTTATCATTTAGGTAGTTTTGGTAACCTAAGAATACATTTAAAAGGATTCAGCATATTAAAGGAAAGATTTTATTTGAATGTAAATATAAATACAATCAAAGGTTAAAGGAAAATTTTATTTTGATGTTTTACTGTTTTGAAACAAATGATACTTTGAAACAATTTGCTTCTGATCACTTGACAGACAACATATGGGCTGTGCTCTGTGACAAGGGTGTTAAATGCATTTGCATAAAGTGTCATCCCAGATTAGCCTTTGCAGTCAACACAGGCTAATAAGGGAAGACACTTTCTGCCTAAACTGGATTTTTGCTAAGAAGACACTATATTTTAAAGAAAAATACTATTCAATCGGAAAGTGTTGTCCCTGATTAGCCTGTGGGGACTGCTACGGCTTATCTGGTATGGTACTTTTATCACATGCATTAAACCCCCTTTTCACAGAACACAGTCCATATTAATTTTCAATTATCCACTAATGCCACTGGAGCCTTTTTGATGTCATCTAACAAATTGTGTGATGTAACCATCCTTGAGGCTGCTATCAACTTCAACTGTTATTGTATTGTTTTCACAGGGTTCTTACATACTATATGCGGATAGTGATGGTGGGACACAAGGAGATGGTGAAGTTGCTGAGAGATCAGCTCCTCATGGTAGGTCCCCTACAGAAATACACAACACTCACAGAAAACAACATTTTAAAAAGAATGCTATTGTACTATACATATTCTTTAAATATGGGAAAACAATCATAAATGTCATAAACTTGTTTTTGATGACGTCATAAAAAATATGAACTAAACAACATCATAAACATATATTTTGAGAAAAAAACTTGCATAATTTGTGCATAATTTATGTAAAATGACAGTTTAGTTGATATTTTTCATGGTTAAATGGTGAACACATGTTTGTAATTATTATATAGGCATTTGGATTTCAAATGAAAGTTTTCCAGCACTGCTAAATGGATGTATCTTAAAAATGCATCTTTTAATTTTCTTGGATCAGCATATCTTTCAGCTTGACTTTATTAAACTCAAATTACAATTCAAATGCTCAAATGTAATTAGACCTTGTGCATTAATATTAAATCCACAGTTTCCTTGAGATATTAATTGATCATGACAGACTCTGCAGATTTAGAGTGTCTAAAGCATCATGTGATTAAGTCAACTTCAGGTTAAGGAAGTATCAGACGTGGTTTTAGGTTTTTGAAGTGTCAAATTAAATGTTTTACATTGAATGCCATTTCAACCAGTCCATAAATTCAAACAGCAAGATTCCGTCTGTGTTCGCCATGATGTTATGTCCATAGTAAATTCTGACGCTAGTTTTGCGTTTTATTTTGGTTAATATTGCTTTTGTATCATAAACTGTCATTAAAATTATAAAACTGCAATACTCCACTTTCAATTCTTTGTCTATTGTAAACCTACGATGCTAGTTTTGCTTTTTATTTTGATTAAAATTACTTATTTGCGATATATTGATTGTATATGCAAATGTATTACAAGTGTGTTAAGTTTTCTATTTGTATATACTGATGTAAAACTTTGTCCACATGGGCTTTTTGCCTTGTAGATATACCGGTAATTTGAAATTAACTTAAAACTTTTTCACTTGGGCTTTTGGCCTTGTGGATATAATTATAAATGAACCTACTCTATTCCAGGAGGGTCGTGACAAGTCCTACCTCCTCAACATGCTGCAGACAGCCCACAAGAAGGGCTCAGTAGGTGTCAGGAGCCCAGGTGGACATCTCCTGTCTGCGGGCTCAGAGGCATCGGGCGAGATCACCACATCCCCAGGTAGGAAATATGAGCCTTGTTCAGGGAAAACTGGTCTTTATGAATGTGCGAAAGTATCGTCCCAGATTAGCCTGTGCAATCCGCACATGCCAGTCAAGGACAAAACCTTACGTTTTATAAAAAAAAAAAATTAAAAGAAGTCTCTTTTGAACACAAATCCAGTTTAGGTGGAAAGTGTTGTACCTGATCAGCCTGTGCAGACTGCAAATCAAGTATGGGACCACCCTTTACACACAAGCATTAAGCCCAGTTTTCTCAGAATGTGGTTTAAATAGAGATATATGGATATAGTATGGATTTGGATATAGAATTTTTAGTGCAAAACTATGATATCTGATGTAGAAAAAAAGCAGATAAATTTCATACCTAAAAAGAGATAACAGGCATTTGTGAAGTTTTTTAACCTGGCTAAGAATGCCTTAATCCTGCTCCTAGTGATTTACCTTAATCATGGTCTTAGTGATTTACTTGAATCCTGATCTTAGTGCTTTACCTGAATCCTGCTCATAGTAATTTACCTGAATCATGCTCATAGTGATTTACCTGAATCATGCTCATAGTGATTTAATTGAATCATGCTCCTAGTGATTTACCTGAATAATGCTCATAGTGATTTACCTGAATAATGCTCCTAGTGATTTATCTGAATCATGCTCCTAGTGATTTATATGAATCATGCTCCTAGTGATTTACCTGAATCATGCTCCTTGTGATTTACCTGAATCATGCTCCTAGTGATTTACCTGAATCATGCTCCTAGTGATTTACCTGAATCATGCTCATAGTGATTTAATTGAATCATGCTCCTAGTGATTTACCTGAATCATGCTCCTAGTGATTTACCTGAATCATGCTCCTGGTGATTTACCTGAATCATGCTACTAGTGATTTACCTGAATCATGCTACTAGTGATTTACCTGAATCATGCTCCTATATTTAGCCAGGCTAAGAATACCTGAATCATGCTCCTAGTGATTTACCTGAATCATGCTCCAAGTTATTTTCCTGAATCTACCTGAATCATGCTCCTACTGATTTACCTGAATCACGCTCCTATATTTTGCCAGGCTAAGAATACCTGAATCAAATCATGCTCCTAGTGATTTACCTAAATATACCTGAATCATGCTCCTAGTGATTTACCTGAATCATGCTCCTATATTTAGCTAGGCTAAGAATACCTGAAACATGCTCCTAGTGATTCCCTTTTTTCCTGAGCAAATAAGTGTGTTTAAAAAAACAACAACACTAACTTGGCATTCTATTAATCTCATTATTTTTTATCTTTGTTTGAAATAAAGCAAAGAAAACACAATTACAAGTTGTCAAATATACATAAGTTGTTATATCTTTGATTGTTCTAATTGTGTATCAAATTATCATAATTAATTAGTTTCTTCTTTTTAACAAATGCTATTATAATTGTAACTATGTTTGATCATGTCAGCGTCATTCCAAAAGAATAAATGCCCATTAATCTGTATGTATAATGTGTTTGTATGTTAACATGTACATGTATAGTTAAGCATAAGGTAAAAAACTAAAAATGGGCCAATGATAGCATCTTGTTGTAGTAAGGCAAAGTCAGGATGTTTGGTTTCCTTTTAAATAAAAAAAATGTATATAATGTACATTGGTATAATACTATTTTATTTGGTTAGTATATGGTAAGACATTACAATATTATAAAATTCTATTTAATATATTAAAATGTTTGAAATTTGTGTTCAAAATTAACAGTAAAAAAAACTTTGTTATTCATACCATTAGGGTATAATGTTTTAAGTCTATGTATCCAGTAAGTTTCTTTACACAGTTTACACAGGCTTTCTTTACAGATCAGCACAGTGCAAATGACTTTTCCTTATTGCCAATTGATGTTGTTAGTAACAACATAAATCGTCTGTGTAAAGAAACTGACTGGATACATAGACTTAAAACATTATACCCTAATGGTATCAATAACAAAGTTCTTTTTAACATAAAAGACTAGATCTGCAATTTAATTTTATAATAATAGCTTACTTTTTTTTTCAATTAGTATTTTTATATATAAATTTATAGGAAATTGTGTATTCTTGAATCCGAAAGTTAAGCTTCATTTAATTGACGTTCATTTTATTGACGTAAATTTTCCCGCAATTTAATGTACGTTAAGTCAATGACGTAACATCTGCTTTCTGTTATTATTTGTGTTATCCTGATGAAGGCTTAAGCCGAAACGTGATAAATAGGGAAGAAAATATGTGTTTTTGTTGGATTTATCATACTATATTAACAGTAATAAATCATGCATATCTATATTATGCATGGTGTCTATATATACATGTAACTATGATAGTTCCATTTGGCCATGAGTTTCACAGACAAGAAAAATAGAACAAATAAAAATGTGATAAGGAATTATCTATGATTTAAAATTACATTTAGATTCATTCCTGCAACCTCCCATATTTAAGCTCTTGGGTATTTTGTCTCAGCAGATGTTTATGATCTCCCAGATGTTTTGCTGTAGCGTCAGGCGATCAGTAGAACTTACCTTGGTAACACTGTTGCTAGCATGATCGTCATAGAAACTTGCTTGACTTGTTGTATGGGTACTGTGATGACATATTGCCTGTGTTAGATAGTTTGAGAAGTTTTATTACAGCACATGTAGTATTTTGAAGGCTTCATGATGTATATGTACGTAATTCAATATACTGGTATTGCCAATGTTATCATAGCATGGCACAACAATGGCCTTTGCACATTCCTTGATCTTTCTGTGTTTATTTCAGCCTACACTAAATAATGCCATGAGAATTTCTTTCATTAAATTAAGAATCAATGTTGGGTCCATTTCGGAAGGGTTTTGGAGGGGTGTCACCTTCTCATGGCATTAGACAGTTTTACATTTAAGGACCTTTTTGTGCAATGACCAATACTTTAAAGCGTCTAAATACTCTTTAATTAAAGTTATTTAAAAATATACATATATTTAAACAATTATCTCAGAATAAATATAACTGTTCTGATATAAAAACTTAGTTTCTTACAAATGTTTGAATAAAATTTACTCAATAACTCATTATTACCTTAAAACATCTTTTTGCCAGTTTCTTCACTTTTTAATCGCAAAAAGGGCCATGTTAAACAAACATTTCCCTGGATTGTAATTATTGAGATTGTTTAACTACTGTAAATTTTTAATATTATAAAAGGATTATTTTTCTCAAACAATATTAATTTGTGTAAACTACACATGTTCTGTTTTCCTAAGTTTAAAATAAGAGAGATGAATGTAATAGCTTCTTACTGCTTCAGCAAATTATTAATGTGTGGCCGATTGTCTCAAGTTTCAACTTGGTAATGGAATTAATTGCCAATCAAGTAAACTTGATTTTATTGATAAGCTGTTTATTTAATACCAAGTTCTCCAGTTGAAAGTAGGATGTCAAAGTTCATTGTTTTACATTTATGACGCCTTGGGTGGCTTATAAAGGTATGTCGGGGAACTAAGAGGTGAAGAAAGACTTACATGGTTTAAAAAGGGATGACCAGAGCATCTTGCTATAATGACCAGGGGATACATTAGTTTGCAATGTTGTACTTTTTTTTAAAAGAAGTTATGCTGTCATTATACATTTTCAGTATCAAAATATACCTGAATTTAATTGTCAGTGTTTAACACTTAAAAGCATGTTATTTTCAGCTGTGTTTGTTTAAATACTTAAATGAGCTGGAGCTCCACTGGTAGCATGTGGCATAATACCCATTTTTGCATGAGTCAGCTCATATAAACATATTTCTGGCATTGGTGATTGCAGGCATATTTGCTTCAAATTCATGATCAGAACAGTCGTTATTGCATGTTGTGACATGCATGCATGCATTGTCTAGACTACTGGTGCATTAAATTTAGCTTTCAGTGCTTACAAGTTCCAGTACATGGTCATGAGTTCTTACCATGAATTAATTGTGAACTGTATGATATTGTACCAAGTGTTTGCTACAATTTCAATTCTTCTGCATGATTGGTATTTGGTATATAGAAGAAAAAAATGTTAAGCATTTGAATTAACTACCACAGCAATATATCCAACATATATATGTTTGCGTGGTGGAAGTTTTAAGCATGACAAACTGAATTCTGAAAATAAATATATATAAAAAGGACTCAGTGAGGATATATAAGTGTTTGATAATTCTATGATGGCATTTCATTTTCTGTTGTTTTTTTTATTCTCTTTAATACTTAGTCACAAGACTTAGTTTCTTTATCTTTCTTTTAAGTGAGCTTCAAAAGCTTTTTCAAGAGTAATAAATATATATGAAAATTCAAGTGTCAAGTCCGGTCACAATCCTGTTTATGTCATGTCTTATTTCCCTTGCTTTAGTCTGGAAACTTATCTTCACACTGTTTTCCAGGAGGTCGACAGTTTGCCAAGACGCGTTTCAATTCAGGAAACTCCCCAACCCCGACTCGACAGCGCCATAGGGAGGGCAGCTATGGGGCAGCATCACCTTAGAGAGACATGGTAGCATGGCACAGTATCAACTAAGAGAGCCATGTTCACAACATCATCACCTTAGAGAGACACGTTCACAGCAGCTTCACCTTATAGAGACCTTAATAGAGAGATATGTTCACAGAAGCATCTCCTCAGAGAGACATGGTAGCATGGCGCAGTATCAACTAAGAGAGACATGTTCACAGCATCATCACCTTAGAGAGACACGTTCACAGCATCATCACCTTAGAGAGACATGTTCACAGCATCATCACCTTAGAGAGACATGTTCACAGCAGCATCACCTTAGAGAGACATGTTCACAGCAGCATCACCTTAGAGAGACATGTTCACAGCAGCATCACCTTAGAGAGACATGTATCATCACCTTAGAGAGAAAAACAGTTTGAAGCAAGAAGATCTTTGCTCTAAATTAGAATTTATAGATAAAATCTGTAGAATCTTCCAAAAATGATTTTTAAGGGATGGTTTACTGTTATAATTTGAAAACCATCGATTGTTTATATTCATTTTTTGCAACAGACTTGAAGGTTTTGTCCACCAGGAAAATGTTTTCTTGAAAAAAAAGAGATCTGTTAACAGTTTTACTTTTAATTGAAATATTCTGTAAAAATCTTAAAATATGATAAATAAAAAAGCAGTATAGCATTAAATACATGCATGTTGTAGAAAACAAGTCCTGCTAGTGACCCGCTGTGAAACCAGCCATGGGACCAGCCATGGGACCAAGGATGAACGTCATCATCTGTGCCTTCATGGCACATAAGTAGTTCATTATGGATAAACCTGATCAACACTTGATAATTGTAGAAAAGAGCAAATTTACTTTCAAATGTGTTTTGTGCTTTTTAAATTGAAACCTGATTTACATACATTGGACCAGAATGATTTTCCAATCTTGTTTTTGGTTATAAAAGCTTGTTTACATGGCACAAGTGTGTTATTTACTATTGTTTGAATGCAATTTGGGGTAAAATGGGCCAAAAAGTACCTGTAGGCTGTCAAGGACTAACTGACTTATTGTCACAATTCTCTATGTATTATAAATAGTTTTTGGAACATTAGAAGATTTTTGTCAAAGCTAATTGTTGATGGCTGTGATTTGTTGCTGGGTGTGAGTTTATTTTTTTGTTTCTTTTAATGTTTTTTTTCTATTGCAGATATGTAAATATGCAACAGCATGTGTTCAAGTTCACATTTTACTTTATATGCCATGTATGGTTGCTTCACAATAAAAATGCACATTTGAATGTTGTCAATACTGGTGAAAAAATAAGCACTATGCTTTGAATATGTTTAATAATAAACTGACATAAAATATGTGTAAGTTCATATAAAGTGCCTGATTTTGGTCAGGGATACAACATCAAATTTATTTGAGTCTATTGTCATGTTTCTTGTATACAAGCATTTTTTTAGTCTTTGTTATTTGGTTTAATTATCATTTTTAATGAGAGTTTTTTTGCAAATAGATAAAGTTTAGCCATATATTGATATATAGAAATAACATTTTTAGCTCGACTATTATATATAAAATATATATAGTGGAGCTATCCTACTCAACCCGGCGTTACCGTTAGCGTCTGCGTTAGCGTTAGCGTGCAAATGTTAAAGTTTTCGTACTACCCCAAATATTTTCATTGTGCCTTGACATATTGCTTTCATATTTTGCATACTTGTTTACCAACATCACCCCGACCTATAAACAAGAGCAGACAACTCTATCAAGCATTTTGTCATAATTATGGCCTCTTTTCCACTTACAATATGCAGCAAAAGTTAAAGTTTGCGTACTACCCCAACTATTTTCGATGTCCCTTTACATATTGCTTTCATATTTTGCATACTTGTTAACCATCATGACCCCAACCTATAAACAAGAGCAGACAACTCTATCAAGCATTTTGTCATAATTATGGCCCCTTTTCCACTTAGAATATGCAGCAAATGTTAAAGTTTTCGTACTACCCCATTTATTTTCATTGTCCCTTGACATATTGCTTTCATATATTGCATACTTGTTTACCAACATCACCCCAACCTATAAACAAGAGCAGACAACTCTATCAAGCATTTTGTCATAATTATTGTCCCTTTTATACTTGCAATAATACTTATAATATGCATATTATTGATAAATCTATGTTAAAGTTTGCGTACTACCCGAAATATTTCCTATATCCTTTGACATATTGCTTTTATATGTTGCATACTTGTTTACCAACATGACCCCAACCTATAAACAAGAGCAGACCACTGTATCAAGCATTTTTACATAATTATGACCCTTTTAACACTTAGATAATTGAACATTTTGCTTAAATTGCCATAACTTCTTTATTTATGATCACATTTTATTATTACTTTTACAAAACAACACTTACCTGAATACCACGCCCCTACCCAGAATCCCTCCCCTCCCCCAACCTCCCTAAAAAAAAATTTTATTTTATTTTTTTAAACATCATCTAATAAATTACCACACCCCGCATTATACCCCCCCCTACCCCCCCCCCCCCAAAATTTTATTTTTTTTTTCCTTTTTTTATTTTTGAAAGATCGTCTAATAAATGACCACACCCCACATTATACCCCCTCTCAACCCCCCCCCCCCAAAAATTTTTTTTTTTTTCCTTTTTTTCTGTTTGAAAGATCGTCTAATAAATGACCACACCCCACATTATACCCCCTCTCAACCCCCCCCCCCCCCAAAAAAAAATATTTATTTTTTTCCTTTTTTTCTGTTTGAAAGATCGTCTAATAAATTATTGAATATGAACAATTTCCCCATGATGGCTTATGTTATACTGTCAAGCACTCGAATAGTCGAGCGCGCTGTCCTCTGACAGCTCTTGTTATTGTTGGCGATCATAGCAAGTTAGTATCCATTTTTTACAGATCTAAAGTTCTTATAATATTAGTAGTTTAGTGTAAATATTGCATAGTACGTTAGGTAATTTAACTGTGCAAATTGTACATAGGTAAAATATTTAAGAGAGGTCAGTACATGTATATTTGTGATTTTACAATTGTATTAACTACCTAATAAATAATAACATTGTACTGTCAGAATTCCAACGTTTATATGTATTATTAATTCATGTTTGTTATAATATTGGTTAACTGAAGTGCTATTATAGACAAATATGTTTTTAATAAGATACAGATGTATATTTTATAAACATTGTAGGCATTATCTTGTTTTCCCAGTTACCATTACAATATCTCATGTTTTACAAAGAGACACAAATTCATTATTGATTCAAGTTTACAATAAGGGTATATGTATATATACATGTACATATAAAATTTAAGTTTTTTAAAGATCTTATTTACAATAATCTTGTTATAAATTTTAATGAAAATTATTTAAAAAACAAAATACATGTACAAACTATTGTTAGTTAGAAGATGTTTTATTTTATTAATTAAATATACAATATTTACATCACACTGGGTTCAGTGTCAACCAAAGAATAAGAAATATCTTGCCCTTTAACTTGTTGTTGATGTAAAGAATGTTTGCAGTCCTTCATTAATTCTTCTTCATCGTGCAAACTGAAGACAATCAGTCAATCAGGGTCCTAGGGTGCGAGCTGTGATAATGCAGTAGTGATAGCATAAATAATTAGTTTGAACTGTGTCCTATCTTTAACCCAGTTTATCTCACTCAAGTGTTTCATGAGGTAAATGACAATACCATGGCCACTCAGTGGGATAGTCTTTTATCTATGCAACCTAAATTGACATGACGCCTTATCTATGATCGCTCCGCCCACTAGAATTGATCCACTAATCAGCGATCGATTAATCTGGCGCACTCGTTAGCAACGACCTGTCCGCCATTTTCTAGACAAGCTACATGTTTAGGTTCACTTTTATTCCAACGAGTTTCTTTTGTTTTCCTCTTTAAAAAAACGATTAAAAATGGTTAAACGGTGTCAATGGGGATTATGTAACTCGGACAATCGATATCCTGACAGATTAGTTGGTGACATTGAAAGATAAGTGACATGAATTAAATTTATACCATTTCCAACGCGGCAATGCAGTCTTGACAAGAGCGAGTGGAAGCTTCAAGAATTACCGAGATCCCCTTTATAGAACATTAATTTATTTCACAAACTTGAAATGTCATATAAGCAATAACTAAGCATTTTTTAGTATTTATTATGTCACGTGTGCATGCAAAATAATTGAGAATTTTGGTACCCAATTCGTGTAACTTTACGAAATCCCCGTTAAAAATCGCGTTTCTGTATGTGTCAGAAACAAGTGAAAACCATTTTGTTATTATTTGAATAAAGACATATCGTTAAATGCTATTGTAAAAGAGTTATTATTACTGATATTAGTTAACCAATAAATGCGGTAACTTCGGGGGAAGTCGGTAACTGCGCGAGCGTCTGATATTGGTAGCCTTATTAATTTATAATAGCCTAACCGTATTCTATTTCGTACAACGCTAATTTTATATCAGACAATGTCCAAACTTACTGTGTTGTTTTTGCGCTTTAAATTATAGTGATTGATAAATGTCCCATAAGCAATGTTTAATATGATTAACATCACTTTTATACGCAATAACATGTGGGATTGAGGTACCCACCCGGCGTCAGAAAGCGCGTAAAACTTCACAGAATTCCCAGTTATAAAGCGCTATTTCGTGTCAAATACACGGGTAGGGGGGAATGTTTCGGTAATAATTTTGTTAATAACACGGGTAAATACCGGTGAAGTGTTAATTTATTGCAAATACCACCATTACACGTAATAACAGGTTCGATTTTGGTAGGCGCGCAAGCATTTGAGAGCGTGTTTAATGTACCGATTTACCCGTTATAAATAGCTGATGTTCTCTTTAATCGTATATTTTTTGCATTTGCAGAATAACTAAATGGCAACAACCCCTTTACAAGTGTAATATGGTGTTAAACAAGTCCATAAAATCATCCGGAATATCGCGTAAATCTATATGCAGTCTATAGGCAAAGAAACCATTTTGGTGTTAGCTTGTCTAGGTTTTCTTCCCGCTGAGCCACGTGATTAAGTGGGCGGAGCGATCACTAATAAGGCATCATGTCAATTGCTTCACCACTGATGAAAATATTTGTTTCATATGACAACAAATTATTTGATTATACAATCCTTAACTAAAATCAACACTTTTTCATCTTATTTTATATTTACCCGGTATGTATGGCAAAAAATTGTCAAATGTGGGACAATTTTTATCAATTGTGTACATTTTGTATATTTTGACATCGTTAATATTACATAATATGATACCGAACATTATGCCCAACACTGTTTTGGGTAAATAGTGCTTTAGTTTGTCCTTAATTATATTCTGTATTAAAGTTATTTTTCTATTGATTAAATGATAAGGTTATTTACCTTTTGTTTTAAACTATATTTCAAAAGTAGTCCAAA
Source organism: Dreissena polymorpha (assembly GCF_020536995.1). Taxonomy (NCBI): domain Eukaryota; kingdom Metazoa; phylum Mollusca; class Bivalvia; order Myida; family Dreissenidae; genus Dreissena; species Dreissena polymorpha. Next base: position 39,423,258 of record NC_068356.1, read on the forward strand.
TAAACTTGAAACCAAGTCAAAGTAAAATTATCAAACCTGATCATCTCACTCAAGATGCAGTGAAATGATCAGGTTAGCATTCACCATAATTCTGCACTCATTCATCGAGTAGCATGAAATAAAATATAGTCTTGTAAGTAAGATACCTTGCTTGAATTAAGATGGAAAACATCATTTTTGTCATCATGTAACGTATTGTTTATTATTTATTAGCTCTCATCAGCAAAATGTGCTCATGGTGAGCTTTTGTGATCACCTTTTGTCTGTTGTGCCTTATCAAAATTTACCTTGTTAACACTCTAGAGGTCACATTTATTGTCCAATCTTCATTAAACTTGGTCAGAACTAGTGTCCCAATAATATCTAGGACAAGTTCGAAATTAGTTCTGGTTGGTTGAAAGACATGGCTCCCATGGGGCGTGGAATTTTTCCTTATATGGCTTTAGTAAAACCTTGTTAACACTTTCAAAGTTATATTTATAGTCCAATCTTTATGAAACTTCGCCAAAAGCTGTGTCCAAATAATATCTTAAACTAGTTTGAAAATGGTTTCATTTGGTTGAAAAACATGGCCGCCAGGTTGCCGGGCAGTATTCCTGGCTGTAGTAAAACCTTGTTAAAAAATTAGAAGTCACATCTATTGTCCAACCTTCATGAAACTTAAGCAGAACATTTGTTCTTATGATATCTTGGATGAGTTTGACAATGGTTCCAGTCTGTTGAAAAACAACGCCGCCAGAGGGTGGGGCATTTTTCCGTATATGGGTATAGTGAAACCTTGTTAACACTCTAGAAGTCACATTTTTAGTGCAATCTAAATGAAACTTAGTCAGAACACAGTTTTCTAATGACTTCTTGGTTGAGATAAAAAAAAAATCTTCTGGTTTGTTGAAAAACATGGCCTCTGGGGGGGGGGGGGCAAAATAGTTTAGTTCCTTTGGGTCTCAAGTGAGAACCATAGGGCACATGGCCCTTTTGTTTTGTATTGAGTTGGTAAAATTGGTCATTATAATAAAAAACATATTTATGTTTCGATTTTTATTATCTTAAAATTGTAGACGTGAAATAATAATATGCAAACAAGTGTGTACCTCATTACTTGTTAAATGCATAATATATATTTAATCCTTTGTTATAAGTATTGATTTCATTCTTTTCTTTGGTTGTCATTGCACAATTTTGTTTTTGTTTCTATATGTTTTTAAGTTCTTCATTATCATATAATATAATTCATAGCTTTTGGAATCACTGCTGCAAGCAAATCAAAAAGATTATTATCTGATAATACCTACAGCGTTCAATTCACTAAAACATTTGACTGTTATTTTGATAAAATCAAAACAGATTATGCCTTACAAAATTCTAGTTTTTAGTGTTACAATGCTGTATCTACCTATTACTCCTAATCAATCATTTGCTTTGCATTTGTTGATTTAGTGTTACTAACCACTAGGAAACCTTCCATTTCAGCCTTCTGTAGGTTTTTCTAAGTATTATTCGATAACATATATTATTGCTCAACATGTATGCAGTTAATAAGTATAAATCTTTCATTTTATGTTGTATCATTCTCACAGTTGCATTTGATGACAATTATTTAAAAGATTGAACGTTAGAAGTCTACACAATGTCCCTTAAATTTAGTATTGTTGCTTTAATGTCCTTGAAACATATTACTTGTGTAATTGTTTTTATATATTTATTAAGTTTTAGATGTTTACATGTTCACCTTCCAATCAATGTTATTATGCAATAAACAGAATATTATCTTTTATTCATTTATTTTTCTCATGACCATGCTTATACCAATTTTATTCAACAAAAATGTAAATAAATCTGGCCAACAAGATGAAAAAAAAACAGCAAAACTTTGATGTAATGTGTGTTCTAATTTGCTTTCGGTGTCATTGATATGCATGTTTAATCTCATTCATTAAAATAATGATTTGATCATAGAAAAAAATATTTTTTCACTTGATGTTGTGCCAGTTGAGATAAAATCTATAAAAACCCAAGAACTAAAAAATATTTTGCTGAATTAAATAGATATGTTTCACAGAAATTACTGAAGGGTCATTATATTCTTAAGAAGTAATTCAGCTTTACAATGTTCATTCAAAATCTTGGAATTCTCTTCTTAACTGTAAGTTAACTAGATGCCTAGGGCAAAATGATGAGCGCATTTTAATGAACACCACTTGTATGATTTTAAAATGAGTCTGGCCTTTTAACACGGGACCTGGCAATGCACGCCACCTATTCTCTCAAGATGGTTAAACCATTGAAGAGTGTTAGTGTTGAATTGCCATTTGAATGATGTTACTGTCTGAAATTCCCGTTTCATGACCATATTTTGAGCAGCGACCTTGATGTAAAACTTCCACCTTTGTGCGAATGACAAAGGCTATGCCCTCAACAAATTATGTAAAAATTGTCTTATGTATGAATCTGTTTTTGTCTTCACAAATTTTACTTTGCCCCTGTTTGAGCACTCTGACCTTTTAGATAGTTAAATGGCTGTGGTGCAATACATGGGGTCAGCAAGATGAGCATTTGTCTCAAACTATTAATTATTTAACAGCTAATTCATGATGAATCTACAGTCCACCCAAGCTTTATCATATCGAAATTTGATATTTGATCAATAATTAAGACCTTAACCAAGGGACTTAACGGGACACACCGATGCAATATCGTGTATAGCTATTTGGCACTTGATATTTTCTTTGGAATGGTTCTTGAAATTCGCTTTAAAGCATGGCATGTGTGTACTACCAGAATCAGAATAATTGGTAAATCATTTCAGCGATGGCAATTGCAGACACAAGGATAAAGGCAAATCAGTGTACATATTAATAAATGTAAAAATAAAACGCCATGGTCATGTTGGCTCTTAGCGCTCGCCTGGGATCAAGGACACGTATTGTTTTGACTTTTGTGCCAAATTATTTCAAAATCCCATACTTAACGACAAAGCTATCACTGGAACTGGAACCCTCAAACTAGAGAGGTAACGAGCTAAACGCGACGATGGACGCGTAGCGTGGCCTTTTCGTTATTTCATGATATGTACAAACGATCGGAACCTTTAGGGCGCTCGGTGAGACCGGAGGCCAAGGAGCAGGATGCCTCAGGAAGCTCCTAAAAGTTAAAGCTTAATAACCAAATAAAAGACTTTTCCTGACAGACTTACTTATGACTTGATGTTCATGGCCTAGTTTAAGTCAATCATATCAAAAGTCATTAGATTAGACAGACATACACATTACTTTTCAAACAACTGACGTCAGCCTCCGCACGTGACGTCCTGCGCGTGGAAACGTTTCTGAGAGAGGCGTTCACGCTGTGTTGGTTAATGAGCATACAGAATCAACTGTGGTGTTTGACCGCACTGTACAGTTCAACACGGTGTTATATCGGTCAGTGTGGCCAGACATGTTTCTACACGAGGGTGGGTCCGTCTTGCATAAAGGAATCGTAAGGGATTCAACGATTGAAAGTCAACTGAACGAGTTTTATGCAGGTATATAACACTTGGTCGTTATGTCTATAGTGCTTAAAATGTGAGGACATTATGAAATAGTTTTTGCTAATAGTGAAGTCGAATTACCCACAGGAATACGTGTTCGTACCTAGGAATGAAATCATGAGTGTGAAGCACGTAATATGTGAAACTTTAAATTTACACTCATAACCGTAGATTCTTCGAAAACACGTTATCATATATTACGATATATTTCAAATGCATTGAAGTTAAGTTACATCATTTTTACAGTTCACCCATTTTTCTATGAAATTTATTCGCACGAGGTTTTCAATGTCGTTCATAGATCATCTCAAATGAATGACGCCTACCTCATCCATACATAAGAAAGCAGAACCGACGTCAGATGCGTTTTCCGTGTTTACAAATGTGGCTTATAAACTTGTTATAAGTTTTTTCTATGACATGACCTGGTAACCTAGTTTTTATTTTTGACGATCATGGTCCAGATTTTACCTCGGCTTAGACCTCGTCCATCTAAACATTGCGAAGCTACAAAACTATGCACGTGGCCTTGTCCAAGATAGAGGCAGACGTTCTCATAACAAATCTTAAACGGCAATTGAAAGAATTAAAGCAGTGCAGCAGATGTTAACTGCGCCAGACAATCGTTTCACTTGTTTTTAAAGTTGGTATTTAAAAAACATAACCAAAGTGAAGCAATAGCGAAGAACTTTATATTTCCAAAAATAAGCACACACACAAATAATCACACACATTTACTCAAGAATATTCCTTACTCGAAAATCATGCATTCACGTACAAATAGTGATATACACTGGCCAACTGTTCTTACTGTTCACTTAATACAATTGTGATTGCGATGTAGATGTTATTGTTTTACACTTGTATCGGCCGATTCCATGAATGAAATATTTTTTTGCTCCGATAAATGTTTACAGCGTATGTCTTGACACGATATCCAAACGAGCGCCGTATTTAGTGGAAGATTCATTCTTAATGTTTATAGTTCTACAAAGCAACTAACGTGGTAAAACATAGCATAATTTAATATGTGTCAAGTTTACTTTTTGTAAAAATATATAATTGTTCAATCTTTAATAAAATGAATATGTTTTTGTTTCAACAAATTCACCGAAACCATGTATTTAATTCTTTTTAAATCATTTCAATATGATACAAAAACAACTTGAAGTTATTTTATTTCCTTATAGAAATGCGTTGATGTTACATTAACATATAAATATTTAGTTTCTTTTAACATATACAAATAAACGAATTAAAATAATGGAATGTCTAATAGTACTATATTATCTGACAACATGTTACGGTAATATTACTCGCGTAAGCTATATTAAGCAATCGACCATTTAACAGATGTAATAATCAATGATTATTTGAGTACCTTTTCAGTGGTGAACAATATCATATGTTCGTGTGATCCAGTCGATTTACTACAAACCCTTGGTCAAGCAACCTCGAATGAGCGATTGGTCAAAGCGATATAATTCAGTAAACTTAATTATTATACAACCATAAAGATCATTATGTAACTTGGTGACATTCTGAACATAATAAACGGCCCTATTAATTTATAAATATGTTAATGATACACATGCACTTGTGTGATTCTTGATATTGAACATTTTTCACGCGGAGCTAAGAAAATATTATTAATCAAATAATAATCTATTAAACGAGTGCGGGATATGCTTTACTTCCTGTTCTGAATAATTCGTATACGGACAGAGCAAAACAAAACTAGTTTCGATTTTAAACGTGTGCTGATTTGATTTGTCGAAGAATAGTCTAATTAAAATGTAAATATTAAATCATAGTTAGTTGTTTAATGTAATCTAAGATTGAATTCATTGTACTAGAATAACAAAAGTGACAGATACAGGTGGCAATAGGATATATATATTTAAGTAGCGTGAGAACGGTACGTAAATGCTCTTTTTTTTACTCGATGTTCAGCGTGAAGGTGAATTCCTATATTCTAACTTTGGACGTATCTTACTGTTTAGTGTTCAGATATATGTAAAAAGTGCTTGAAAGCCTTTGGATATTAATATGCGCCCCATGACCTGAACAGCGTAATTAGGGTTTAACGCGTTTTCTCGTAGACTTTTCATTGTCCTAATATAATGGAAAGCTTAAATTACAATTACCGAAAGGTTACAAAATGTATTTCATTTTGATGAAGTCCCAAATAATATATGCTAATTATCTATAACTTGTATATAATATATTATTATTATTGTATCGTATAACAATCTCTTCGACGTATACATAATGCGTCTCTAACTACTCCTATGGCACTACTCAAATGAGGCCTTTGAAATAATGACTCAGTAATTATCTAATCGATACACCTCGTTAAATCATGGTTTATATATTTTTTATTAAACACTAGTGTCGTTGTTCACCGCGTACAAACTTTAATAATTATTGATTAGATAATTATGTGTTAAATGGGTTCATTGTTTGTAAGATCAATTGAATTCATCATGCGTGAACCCACAACTCCATTGAATATACAAATTGTAATAACTAATTAATTTAAGAATGAATATCGTCAGTTAAAAATATTTTCAGAAATATAAAGATGCTCCAGTATAGATGTCAAATGTTCAATAAGAATTTTTAGCAGCTACATCTAGTTGATCATGACCGGTAATTGTTTAATCTCTTTTTCAAAAGAAACAATTATTGCCTTAAAAGCTAAAGGTGTAAGATGTTTCATAATTCAGAGCCGTCTGCAAACCGTACTGTTAACATTATAAGGTAATAAAAGATTTGATTTGCATTTGACGTTTAATATTTTCTAAAAGTGTTGACTAATTAATAAAATGTCAAGCAAAATATATTCCATGTTAATAAACATGTTAGTTCTTGAATATAAACACTGAAAATAATATTATATTTAGTTTTGCTTTAAAACGACATCATAGGAAAGAAAACAAGATATGTGTTTGTCAGAAACACAATGCCCCTATTGCGCCGCTTTGAAGCCATATATTTGACCTTTGACATTGAAGGATGACCTTGACCTTTCACCACTCAAACTGTGCAGCTCCATGAGATACACATGCATGCCAAATATCAAGTTGCTATCTTCAATAATGCAAAAGTTATTGCAGACAGACAGACGGACGGACGGACGGATACGGACGAACGAACGGACGGATACGGACGGATGGACAGACAGACAGACAGACGGACAGACAGACAGACAGACACACAACAATATGCCCCAATCTTTTGATCCGGGGGCATAAAAACAGCACATACAATGCATAGTTTAGCCATGCAGGTACATTTGTTTGAATGCTTAAATGTCGCAAAATATTTATTGATACAATTTTCACTGGATTCATTCACAGATCTGTACGCGGAAGATGGCATGGTTATATGAGAATCCATTCACACTAGAGAGTTTGGAAAGAAATAAGATGGAACTGACTTTAGGTATTTTACAACTATCTTACGCCTTTAGAAAAGCTAAAACAGATCTCGGATGCTTACATGGTTCATCACGAAACTATGATGACATTGGACAGTTTGAGCACCAGCCTCAATCGCAGAGTCAACGACGAAATTCAATATTGTACGATTGTCGGCAACCGATCAAACTTAAACCGCGTTATTCATCGTACGGAGATGAATACAGTGGGTAAGTATATTTTCACTGCACATACAACTTAAATGTTTTTGCATTATAAGCGATTAATGCTTCATACATGTCATGTATATACTGTAAATAATATATAATAAATTGTATTGTGTTATTATACAGTAGGCAATTGGTCACTTAAATAAAAGACTAACGGGTGTTAATAAGAAGTTATCTTAAAATTATGTTTCTTGAGTTCAATAATTAATTAAAGGGATCTTTTCACGGTTTAGTAAATTGACAAAATTTAAAAAAGTTGTTTCAGATTCGCAAATTTTCGTTTAAGTTATGATATTTTTGAGGAAATAGTATTACTGAACATTTACCATAGTCTAATATAGCCATTATATGCATCTTTTGACGATTTAAAAACCTAAAAATTATAAAGCGTTGCAACGCGAAACGATTGAATAATTTGGAGAGTTCTGTTGTTGTCGTTTAAATTTACGAAACTACGAAGATTTCTTATATTAAGTATAAAATACGTCCTGCATGAACACTTTAAGATACTAGACCTCTTAAAGGGGCCGTCCAACAGATTTTGGCATGTATTGAGGCATGTCATTAAATGCTTTATATTGATAGATTTGAACATTTGACCTAAAATCTCCAGTAAAAAAACAAGAATACAATTTAAAAAAAGGAAAACAAAAGTAACCCTCAACAGGGCTCGAACCACTGACCCCTGGAGTCCTGGAGAAAAAGTCGGATGTTTTTTTCGGCGTAAGCTGTATTAAGCCAGCTTTTCACCCTGACTTGACCTTTGTTAGTGTTCAATAATATTCAAATAAAATTTCCCGCGGCTAGGTACGAATGAATACACTTCATTTATTCCATTGGCTGATTTGAGTATAACACCAGAACATTGGAAACATATCCGCGTCTTTGTAACACTGTTTTACTGCATGAAACAATTTTATCTCTAATGAAAAGGCTCAATAGATAGAACAGTTTTACAATCAATTTTCGACATAAATACAGTGTGTGCGTTCACCTTTTATTTTCAGAGAATTACCAGCGCAAAAGCGTTTATACTGAAGGCTATATTCTCATATTTAGTACTTACTTGCATTGCATTTCAACCCGCGAGGTTTCGGGTCAATTCGCGGCCAGTGTGTGAAAGTCAGAGTTTATATACAGTTCATCACCGGAGTTCGCAGAAGGGGTTGCGATCTTTTTATTGAAGGAAAAAATTTGAATCTATGCTATTTTTGTCTGATGGAGTAAATAGTTCGTTAGTCGCTTTGTCGATATATCAATATTTTAGGCACAGCTGTTGCCTTGGTCGTGTACAGTTGGCGTAAACAAGCCGTCGTTTCAGCAGAGAATTGTTACCTAACTTTAATGCATCGCATTCCAATCCGCAAGATATCAAGGTCAGTTTGCGGTCAGTTGCAGAAATCTTATAAACGCCGTCTCGTAAACTTTGTGCTCTTGAAGTCTGTTTTGATCAGAAAGATACTAAATAACGATATTCGGCGATATTATTGTGGTATGTCAATCATCGATTTTTAATATGTTTTCAACATTTGCATGATAAGGACCAATTTTGATAAAATTAATTAGAAATATTTATCCATTTAGACCAGTTTATTAAGCATGAGCACAATAATTCACTACACTATAATTATGCAATTAAATAAGACTCGAGTATTGCCGGCTGACCTATATGCTCTCGTTTATTTTCATGTTTCTTGTGTTTTTCTATTCTGTAAATATAGATATCTGAGTAATAATATCACTTAAAGCAAAATAAGCCACGAAATCTGGCGCAACACCCCGTAATTGATTTGCTTGTGATGTAGCTAAGAACTGCGCAGAAAAAGGCATCCGCTACTTTTTATCTCATAGAGATAACTTTTGATCGTTCATAAACATCGACCACAATCAACGCCGTATATCTTTTTTTAAAGATATTTCTTGTTACCTATATAATCAATCCTCGTAGTTTCCCAAAATATAACTACTACATAAGAACTTGCCAAATTATTCAATCGTTTCGCGTCGCACGACGCTTTATAATTTTCAGGTTTTCAAATCGTCAAAAGATGCATATAATGGATATTTAAGAGCATGGTAAATGGTCAGTATTACTATTTCCTCAAAAATATCATAACAAAAACGAAAATTTGCGAATCTGAAACATCTTTTTTTAATTTTGTCAATTTACCAAAACGTTTTACGGTCCCTTTAACAACTTCGCGTAAGATCGCCTTTATTACGTACATTTCTGATGCCTTAGCGGCCTCCGAGTAAATACGTAAAACTACGATAATATTGTCGAAATCAACACAAGATATTTTTTATATAATTTTCTCTTGATGATTGTTAATGCCTCTGTGGAGTACATGAAAAGCATGCGTTATAAAAGACACGGTTCGATTCCCGTGTTAGGCAAACTATTTTTATGCTTTGTTACTTATTGTAGACTATTCCAAACAGTATAGTGTTGTAAAAAAATAAGTAAAAGACATTTTTTTTAATTCGACCAAGTTCAAATATGGATACCCTTGCAATTGAAGATAGAACTTAAATTGTATGCATTAAAACTTAAATTATTTTGTTTCAAATAATGTAACGTCAGATACAATTTCTGAGCTCAAACTTTGTTTTGAGACGTAGTCGTCGTAGTCACACCCATGTATATCATATGATATGTCAAAGTGTACCATACGTCGAGCCAACCAGCCGAGAATACAATATAGTAATGTATCAGTCCCTATTTTACTAAGTAGCATATCGCGATGCATGAACTGTCTTAAAAACATGTGTAGCTCGTATTTAGTCTCATGTAAATTTAGTTCACCCCAGAGTTTGTCCCAGGAGTTCAGCTCGGGAGTGCGCTACAAAAGTACTGGTCGTCCCGCGAGGGATACCCGCCTGTTGGATTTTAGCCCAGATTCAGAATGGTAAGTTTATAGTAGTAATGTCGTACAGATACGTGGCCTCCAGTACGGCGGCCCGTCTTTATTGTCTGTCTAACTTGAATTTTGTGTTACTCACCATAATCAATTTAAAACAAAAAGTTTTACGCGTTGTGTTCGCTTTAAAATGAATTACGCTACAGTATTTTTCTGCCGTTGTTTTTTTCTGATTAGAGATAACAACGCGTGTGTGCTTATATTTTCTTTTTTTCGACTTGTTACATCTCCTTTGCTATGATGAATGCATATACAAGGTATTATGTATAAATATATAAACACTTTTTGCTTTAAAATATTAAGGTTCAAAAGAGTGAATGGTTATGCACAAATGGATAGAAAAGATTGACGATTGGCGACTTGGAATGTCCGATGTAATAACTCTGAACTCGTTGGTGGGTAACTCACAACTGACTTTATTCATATATCCACACAGATATAAACCACAATACAAATAACTCATGACTGCATGCTTTAACAAGACAATACGAGTTGTGTCCCTTACATTACAATACATGACATCCCCTTTTCTTTCTTTAAAAAAAAATTACAAATACATGATACATCAACTAATATATCGTTACATATGGGAATAGATATGCGAAAGAAAGATAATAATATAACCTGTCCGAACAAATTATAAACTTCTCTTTTAATTAAAAGATAGTGAGAATTTTTCCTTTAAACCTCTGAGTTTAAATTGTTATTGAAAATAGAACATTCCATATGAACAAAATTCACTTTTTTAATGAAGAACTGATTTTAAATTAAATATTGGAATGAAATTCATAAAATCAAATTAACAACATGTAAAAACAAAAGTATTCACTAAAATACATGTTCTCTAAGTTTGCACAAAATTGTCCCTGTTATCTCAGATTCAGGCTATGTACAGAACAAACTATGTTTAATTGTCGGGTTTTAGCTGGGAAATGATAACAGACTATGATCACACCGAAAACAAGCTAGAAAGTAGATACACCCAAAAACAATGAAGTATTGGATTTCTGTGAGAAAAGAATTTTCTGAACATCTTGTTCTTAGGAGAAAAACAAAACTGAATCTTTAAACATTAACCAAGATGTTGATGTGATAAAATAAATGTGTACAAACAACATCAAAACGAGTACTTGTTTTATATAACAAGCTACATTGCCAAATACAATGATAATAAAACAGTAATATATAATATAATATAATAATATATAAATATATTGTATAATGTTACATTATATAATAATACAACACAGACTTTTTTCTGTTATTTCCTCACACCAGTTATTATGTAATGGGATTATTATGCCCATGTCACACTTTAGCACACATAATCTTTGAGATAACTTGGTGTTTTCACTGCTCGTCCTGAACGTGTACGGATTTGTTCTGTCGCGTTGTTTCGTTGCTGTGCTGAATGGCGTTGCACCGGTTGCTGCTCTCTTGGCAACTCTCTATTGTTTGTAGGCAAACTTCTATCGTTCCTTGCCAAATCTCTGCCGTTCTGTTGCAAATCTCTGGAAACCATTGGTAATTTTGGTATTGTTTCCTCGTGTGTTTCAATGACATGTGGGGATTCTTTGGTTTTCATGAGCATAGACGTGTTACGCCGATACTCACGTCCACTTTCGCCAGCCTTAACGATGTGCGAACGAGGATATGGCGAGTTCCGAACATATTCTGCAGGTCTCCATCCTGTTGGTGTTTTGATTCGTACTGCATCATTTGGCTTCAGGTCTTCTTTTACCTTTGTGTGCCTGTCGTAGTAAAATTTCTGTTTGCATCTATAATCATTCATTTTTGATGCAATCTTTCCTGTTTGGTCAGCTTGGGGTTTCCGCAGTCCTTTTGATATCGGTATGAGAGTTCTTGCTCTACGACCCATTAGCCTCTGCATCGGCGAACCTACTACGTCATCTCGAGGAGTGTTACGCAATTCTAGCAAGCACAAGTAAATATCATCACCTGTCTCAAAGCATTTCTTTGTGATATTCTTCACCGTTTGAACAGCTCGCTCAGCTAACCCGTTTGATTGCTGATATAGAGGAGATGATGTTACGTGTTTAATGTTGTATGAATCCACAAATTGTTTAAATTCTTGACTTGAAAATTGTGGACCGTTGTCGCTCACAAGCGTATCCATGATGCCATACCTTGCAATGTTAGCTTTCATTTGTTTCACTATTGTGCTTGTTCTTGTATCGTGTTGCAAAGGTGATACTTCGATGAAGTTTGAGTAATAATCTACCATGATCAAATAATGAAAACCATTGACTTCAAATAAGTCTGTGCCAACTTTGCTCCATGGTAATTCTGGTACAGGTTGCATAATCATAGGCTCCTTTGCTGGCTTGTTTTTGTATGTCAAACATACACTGCATTTGCTTACTACATCTTCTATTTGCTTATTCATACCAGGCCAATATACCAACTCTTTGGCTCTTCTCTTGCAATTCACAATTCCAAGATGTGACTTGTGTATAGCCTTCATTGTTTCAGATCTGAGACTCATTGGAATGCAGACACGCTGTCCTCTGTATAAAACGCCATTGTACACTGACAATTCATCTCTAAATTCCCAAAATGGTTTTGCTTCATCCTGCAATTCATTGCGCGTTTCTGGCCATCCTGATATGATTATTTGTTTTACTATCTGTAGCTGTTCATCATCTGCTGTTGCATTTGCTATCTTTTCATGATTTGTACATGCAAATGTTTCTGCCACGAATACCATCAGCTCATCATCCATTGTTTGTTTCTCTTCTTCATTTAATGGCATTCTGCTTAGGCAATCTGCAAGTCCCATTTCCTTCCCTTTCTTATGAATCAACTTGAATTCATATGGCTGTAACTTCAGCATCATTCTTTGTATCCGTAATGGTGCTGTATGTATGGGTTTCTTCAGTATGCTTTCAAGTGGTTTATGATCGGATTCCACTGTGATCCTTGTATTCCCGTACAGTAGTTTGTGAAATCGCTCACAGCCAAATACTACCGCTAACATTTCTTTTTCTATTTGAGCATACTTCTGTTCTGCTGATGTCAGAGCACGAGATGCATATGCTACTACCCCATTGCTTTGAATTATTGCAGCTCCTAAACCTCTCATAGATGCGTCCACGGTTAACGTAACCTGTTTTGATACATCAAAGTAACGTAAAACTTCTGTTGACGTCAGCGCTTTCTTTATCATTTTGAAGGCTTCTCTAGCTTCCTTTGTCCAATTCCAATTTTCCTTATTTTTAAGGTCTCGTAGAGGAGCATTCAGTTCACTCAATCCAGGAATGAATTTAGCTACATAAGAAAGCATTCCTAGTATCGTAAGCAATTCACTCTGATTCTCGGGCTCTTTCATTTTTACAATCGCCGCAATGCGTTCCTCTGTCGGTTTCAGCCCCTCTCCTGTCAGTTTGTGACCAACGTAACTCACTTCAGGCTGTGCAAATACACACTTATCTTTGTTGAGTTTTAGATCAATGCTCCTTGCTTTTTCCAGTACAGCTCGTAGCCTCACATTATGTTCCTCTATGGTATTTCCATGGACTAGAATATCGTCAACAACGATCTCTACACCGTCCATTGCTCCAAAATGCTTCTCCATTTCTCTCTGGAACACTTCACTGGAACATCGTGCACCCATTGGCATTCTAAGGTATCGGTATCGACCGTATGGTGTGTTAAATGTTGTGAGCTTTGAGCTCTTCTCAGTCAATTTCACCTGAAAATAACCCATGTTCGCATCCAATGTGGTGAAATATTTGCTTCCATGCAATCTTGTTGCAACTTCATCAATTGTGTTCATCGGATAGTGTTCACGCATGATCGCCTTGTTCAGATCAGTTGGATCAATACATATGCGAACTTTGCCATTCTTTTTTCTCACGCACACCATGCTATTTACCCATTCTGTCGGCTCTGTTTGTTTTGTTATTATTTTGCATCGCTCAAGATGGTCTAATTGCTCTTTCAATTCACCCCGTATAGCTACTGGAACTGAACGAGGTGCATGAACCACCGGTGTCACTGTCTCGTTGATCTTGATGTCATACTCTCCTGGCAAACAACCAATTTGATCGCATAAAACATCACTGAATTCTTTGATCAGTTGCTCTATTTCCATCTGGGTACTGTTTACTCTCATGATGAGGCCTAGTTTAACTGAATCATCTCTGCCCAATAGATTTAAATTTCTTTGTCCATCAATCACTTGAAATGTTAAATTATGTTTCACGTTCTTGTATTCGCATGGTAAAGTTATTTTGCCCAATGCCTTGCTCAGCGTTCCGCTTACACCATTTATGCGGGCATCACTCTTTAATATTGGGAATTCCGCACAAAATTTCTCAGCGATTTGTCTCGAGAGCACGTTGCATTGTGCACCACTGTCTATCTCCAAACGCAAATGCTTGTTGTTGACCTTCATGTTTACTGTCCACTCATTGTATTTCATTGCCATTGTTTTGTACTGTGTAAACATCATGTGTTGATGTATTTTGTTCGAACATATCAGATAGTTCGTCTTCTTCTGCGAAGTGAACACGAACGTTAGCACGACCACGACCATAGCCACGGCTTGGCCTAGTGCCACCACGGTGCTGCCAACGACCTCGAGTTGTTGCACGTCCTCTACAATAGCTAGACGCCTTAAAATGTCCCTTTGACCACATACATCGCATCTTTTGTAGAATGCTGGACAATTTTTAAGCGCATGCATTTTGCAACACTTTTGGCAAAATGGCATGATACTATTTAAATTGTTTTGTCTTCCACCACGTTTGCCATATTTATCCGGACGCGCCACGTGTACAGCTGGATGTTCTTGCAAAGTCTTAATGTGAGCGTTTGTGAGTTCGATGTGACGACACGTTTGAATAACCCTTTCCAATGTTAATTGATCTGCTGGAATTTCCATAAGCTTTTCCGAACACTTTTTGTCGTTTATCCCATTAATAATCATGTCACATATGAAACCATCCTTGTGCGCTCCATATTGGCAGTACTCAGCTTTTCGTTGTAATTCTGATATGTAATCCATAACAGATAATTGACCTCTTTTGGTGTTCAGAAATTCCTGCCGCTTAATGTTTCTGAAGTTGTGGACACCAAAATGATGATCAAATTTTGTTAGCACAGTGTCCAAATCATATCTATCTTCTGCGGGTCTGTGTGCAATACCGTTGTCTTCATCTGCCAACACTTCTGGCATCCATATAAACGAATCATAAATTTTGACACATTCACGACCCATATTGGATAACAATACTCCAACTTTTCGACGCCCTGGTTTGTCATGCAGACCTAATGCGTCCAGGTGAACTAGGAAATTACGTTTGTAAATCTCCCACTCTGCGGCTCCTGCATCTGCTGAATTAAATTCCTGCAAATTTCTAATTCCCTTTGCAGCCATACTGCTCCCAGTTGTCTAAAACTTCATCAATAAATGTCTAGCATCTATTGTTTCTTGTATTCCAGCTATTTATTCACAACCATTCTGACACCATGTAATAACTCTGAACTCGTTGGTGGGTAACTCACAACTGACTTTATTCATATATCCACACAGATATAAACCACAATACAAATAACTCATGACTGCATGCTTTAACAAGACAATACGAGTTGTGTCCCTTACATTACAATACATGACATCCGAGTCCCCTTAATTATTCATAAACTGTTTCTTAAAATGTGTTTTTGGAAGCAGAATATCGTGGCAATAAGAAATATGAGAAGACAGAACAGAAAATCAAAATGTCACATTTCAGTTTTATAACCTTAATATTATATAATAGTTAATAATGATTAGACATAATCAGTTTTACAGTATCAATTTTATGCAATCGATTTGTGCTTTGTAATTTTTATATTTGTAAACGTGCGTTTGATTAATTAATGTAAAAAAGAGATTTTGTTAAAACGGTGTTATCTACAATAAATACACCCAGTATATTTATGCATGTAAGATGCATATTTACCTCTTTAATCAGAGTTGTTCTACAATGTGAATCATTTCAAAAGGAAATTGCGTATAATGGCGAATGAACAGCCAACATTGTTACACTGTTGTTAATAGCAATAAATAAAGGACCGCGTTCTATAGCAAGTTGTTTCTTCTTCGGGTGGAGGTAAAGTTTCACATTGTTTATATCTTCCAGTATCCATGTAGACCTAGTTTGTATTTCATACATATATATGCATACTTTAATATACTTATTTACTTATCATGAGCTATAGACGAGTAAACGCGTGACGTCACGCGCACCTGCAAAGTTAAGACTCCGCCCACTGGTTGGCAAATAAACGCATAGAGAGACGGTGAACTTAATCATCGATTTTATTGATAATCGTGCACGATATCAAATATAATTCTAAAAATTATATCTGAATAAAACATTAGCATTCAAGGAAATGCATTTTAGGAACGATTATATTATTTTTATTATTTGTTTTTACTAAAAATGAACTCGGGAGTAGAACACGATCTACGAGTTCGGTATGTGGTTACCACAAAGATCTTTCTGCTTAGCACATCATTTTAGATTTAAAAAGCTCAGAAATGTAAATTCTTTAAGAATAAATTTAATTTAATAAAAGAACACAATTAAGAATGAAAACAAACAGATCGATTTTATGTACCGGTACGCAACATATAGTTCTGATTTGAACCTTAATATGTCTGTACAAACTTACCATGTTACACATTAAATCAATTCTCTCGATAAGTGTAATTGTTTTTATTTAATTGTTCACACCAATTTTAACACTGTTTGTTTCATCATTTTAACCCGGTGTTTATTTGCATCTTTGTTCATCACAAACCGTTTATCTCATTATGATCGGATACTGTCCAGACAGTTACACAGTAAACATGGTGTCATAAACCCAGGGACCTATACTTGGGGTGCCTGCATAAACCACATGTGGCAGATGATTGTATGGTCATTAAACACAATTTATGATACCTCCATGTCATCTTTTGGCATATTGAGCAGTCATTTAAGCCGCATTTTAAAGCCAAAATACGTAACAGTTGCTTTAATAAAATATGTTATCATATTTAAAAAAAATGAAGATATTAGTCCGAAATGGATTAGCAAGATTAAGTGTATATATATTAGCCAGTTTAATCATAATATACAGTGTTTAATAAATATCAATTTAACATTTTGTGCAATTTTACAGCTACACAATTAATGTATTTAACGATTACCGGCAAATATATAATCGGCAATTACGTGTAAACATTGTACGTTACAGCAGTGCACAAAACACAATCATGAAAACCAGTAATCAAAAATACTTACGTAAAACAAATTAAATATATAGTGTTATTTATCATAAAATGCTTGATTGCAACATGTATCACTCCTTATTACTTAGTAAAATAAATTCAATATACATGCAAAGCTAGTTCATTTTGCACAATATGCAGGTTTTTCCCATGTGTATGCTTAAAATTATTAAAATTGTCATTCAATGGAAACGAAACGAAAATTTATTCAATGGAAAATAAAATGATAATATTTAACAATTCCGCTTTTTTAGGGCGTTGTTTTATAATTGATTAAATGCACCACTTACACATTCGATCGCTGATGAACAATAACAATATCAACACCACTTATAATTGTGATCAAATAAATATATGTTTCATTATTTTTGAAATATCATTTATAAAAGTCTTACTATAATAAAGAATACGGCTTATTTATTTGTTTTGTTTTGTGAGATTTTCAGTGTTAAGTCTTCCGATCACGTTTACTCTGATGCTAATAACTAATTCGTATTTTTATAAAGACGAAACTATATTTATGAATAAAAAATTATTGGTACTAAATATGATTTATTTGCGCTATTATTTAAGAGATTTGATGTTTATTTCGGATTATTTTATCGTTTTATTGACTAAACAAAAGTCCTTTATACATGTTTTAGATTACTGTAACCAGTGTTTTTGTCAACCAGTCATTGCGCATGCGCGGAAAATCCCGAATGTAAACAATAACAATTTATTCGTCTATTACTGGGTTTTATATGTGACCCTCTCTGAACAGTCTCCACGAATCGGACGTGAACGAAACTTCCCATTCAGAAGAAATAAGCATAAGTACTCATAAATTGCAACAAACCGACGATACTTTTAAGAAATGGACCGAAGAATTGGAGCAAACAAAAACAAGGAAATAAAAATCAAAATTAGCCCATTATTGTATGAATTCAAAGTTTTTCGACTGAAAACAATATCTAAGAAACGCAATCAAAAGCGACTGCTAAACAATATAGTTATATTAAATAATTTCACATTCATATTTAACGTAAACATTATGTTAACATAATTTTCGAACAATAAATTCTTGCTTTGATAACCCGTCCTTTATTGTACGTTATGGTATTTTTATTAAAACATGCATGATTGATATACCGATACTAATTATTGTGAAGGTCAAACAATGCAAACCGAAAAGCGCAAGATGCCGACCAGAAACATTCACACGTAATAGTTGAACTAAGAAAACAATTGGAGAAAGTCTAACGAGGAGACATTAACTCAACAGTTAAAGCAATCACGGTGAAACAGCGTAGAAAGCAATCGAGGAATTGGATAACACAAAAACAAGGCACTTATATGATAAACATATAATGCGTACCATGTCTTTAAATAAAGCGTTCATGTTATAAAGATGTCCGTCTTTTATTTGACTATTGTATTTTGTTTCACAATTAGGCTTGCGGAAACAGAAAAGTCTAAGGAATTGCAAGATGAGGGACTTTCGAAAGAAACAAGCGATCTAAGGAGACAGTTGGATGAATCCGAGTTCAAAGAACGAGCAGCAAATCATCAACTGCAGCAGACCCAAGATAAGTTGAAGAAAACAAAAGATGAATTTGAGGAAACTAAAACAAGGTATTATAGTCTGGAATATCCCTTGGCATCTTGTAATGTCAAGGCATCCTAAAAACGAATATATGTCCGTTAATGAAAAAAAAATTCTTAAGCTTACGCCTTCTTTGTTTTCAAAAACATTACTTGTTGACATACACAATTAGGAGTATTTTTGCAGTTATTATTTTTTTTTAACAAACAGGTCGTTTTCTTTGAATAAAATAAATAGTTTTACTCTCAAACAGACTAAATGAAGCGCTCCAGGGAAAAGATACAAACCTTAAGAAAATACAGAAGGAAAACAGTGATCTAAGGAAAAAGTTGGGGGAATTCGAATCTAATGAAGCGTCATTCAATCAGCAGTTGCAACAGGTGCGCAGTAAATTAAAGACAACAACCGCAGAGTTGGAGGACACCAAAACAAGGTTTGTTTATTTAATTTTCGAACAATAAATTCTTGCTTTGAAAACCCGTCCTTTATTGTCCGTTATGGTATTTTTATTAAACCATGCATGATTGATATACCGATACTAATTATTGTGAAGGTCAAACAATGCAAACCGAAAAGCGCAAGATGCGGACCAGAAACATTTACACGTAATAGTTGAACTAAGAAAACAATTGGAGAAAGTCTAACGAGGAGACATTAACTCAACAGTTAAAGCAATCACGGTGAAACAGCGTAGAAAGCAATCGAGGAATTAAATAACACAAAAACAAGGCACTTATATGATAAACATATAATGCGTACCATGTCTTTAAATAAAGCGTTCATGTTATAAAGATGTCCGTCCAATTGCTGTTGTGTTGGTCTCAAACGGTATTAAGATTAAGTAATGTGTACCAACCCAACCCCAAGTTGTTTTGATAAAAATGCAGCTTTAATAATATTTGATTATCGTAAACGTATTCTGCGACTGTTCATAACTTGTACTTTATTGCACATTCAGGCTTAATGCAGTGCAAAACACTATTAAAGTTCAGGAAAAGACTCAATTCTCGTACTCAAAAGAGTCACCGGAGATAACTGACCTAAGAAAACAGTTAAAGACTGTAATATCTATGGAGGCTATCGTCAGAAATCTATTGGAAGAGACCGAGGAGAAATTGCGTAGAACAAGAGACGAATTGGATATAGCTAAATCAAGGTACAGTAAAACACATCAACAGAAATAATACATGTATATGCAAGTACATTGATTTCATTTTGAAATTCCCTGTTTAATTTATACGTTTAATTTGTTATCTTCGTTCTACTTGGTCATATTGAAGGTTAACGGAGGTCCAAGAGATGAACATGCATAAGGAAAAAATAAACGCACAAAAGCTAAGTGACATGGCAGAATCATTGAAGAAATCACAATATTTGGAGACAAAATTAAAACGACTGCTACAAGAGGCCCAGGATCAGTTAACAGCAACACAGCAATCTCAAGGCAGAAAAACAAAGTACGGTAAAGTAAAACATACTGCACACTTATCAAAATACCTTTAAATGTGTATAAACCAATATTTATGTATACTTTATAAACTATATCAAAATAATTTTAGGTAGTGCCTATCAAATCCTTTTCTTTCAGTTTATTTTACATCTGTATATTGTTTCGCAATAAGGATTGCGGTAATCGAAAAGTGTTCGGAATTGCGAGATCAAGGGCATTCGCAAGAAAACAGAGATCTAAGGAAAGAGTTGGAGATTTCCGAGTTTAAAGAACGAGCATCAAATCATCAGCTGCAGCAGACCCAAAATAAGATGAAGAAAACTGAAGATGAATTGGAGGAAACAAAGAAAAAGTAATTGTTTGGAAATGTAGTCTGGAATAGCGCTTGTTAACGTGTAGTCTCAAAGTACACTAAAACATAATATATTGACAGACATTTATAAAAGAAACGTCATCTAAAGCGTTCTTGGTATTTAAAACAAATGTTTTCGCTGACAGAGATTAAAAAGGGTATTTTTGTATTTTACATTTGTTACAAACAAGTCACTTATTTTTTTTGTAAAAACAACAATATTTTTACTCTCAATACAGACTAAATGAAGCGCTTCAGGATAGTGAAACAAACCTTAAGAAAATGGAGAAGGAAAACAGTGATCTAAGGTCAAAGTTGGAGAAATCGAAATTTTCCGAAGCGTCATTAAATCACCAGTTGCAACATATGCACAATAAGTTACAGTCAACAGCGGCCGAGTTGGAGGACGCCGAAACAAGGTTTGTTATTGCTTTTTCTTAAGATATAGTTTTTTGATCGTTTTTTGCAAATGCGTGTTCAAAGCCCTGTTTGAACTATCCGTGCTTCAGTGTAAAATCTCATTGTATCCGCACACTATTGTAAATAGATTAATAAAGCTTATGGTACAACGTGTAATTGCGTAGAACAAGAGATGAATCGGAAATAAGCTAAATCAATATTCAGTAAAATACATAAAGTGAAATACAGAAATAGTATATACAAGTGCATTTATTTCAAATTGATATTCCCTGTGTAATGAATACGTTAATTATGTTATCCCGATTAAAATGTATACTTTGTTTTCCAATCTGGAGGCTAAATAACGCAAATCAGATAATCGTTCATCGTGATCAAAGAGACACACAAAAGCAAAATGACATAGCAGAAGCTTTTAAGAAATCACAATTGATGGAAGCAGAATTAAAACAACTGCTACAAGAGTCCGAGGATCGGTTCAAAGCAACACAGCAATCGGAAAGCAGGAAAACAAAGTACGGTAAAGTAGAAAAATACCCACATATCCAAATCGCGTTAAATTTGCGTATGCAAATTTAAATGTAGACTTCATATACTATATCAACATAATTTTATGTAGTATTTATCTTATCGGTGTGCGATTAGTTTATTTGACTATTGTATTTTCTTTCACAATTAGGCTTGCGGAAACAGAAAAGTCTAAGGCATTGCAAGATGAGGGACTTTCGAAAGAAACAAGCGATCTAAGGAAACAGTTGGATAAATCCGAGTTCAAAGAACGAGCAGCAAATCATCAACTGCAGCAGACCCAAGATAAGTTGAAGAAAACAAAAGATGAATTAGAGGAAACTAAAACAAGGTATTATAGTCTGGAATATCCCTTGGCAACTTGTAATGTCAAGGCATCCTAAAAACGAATATATGTCCGTTAATGAATAAAAAATTCTTAAGCTTACGCCTTCTTTGTTTTCAAAAACATTATTTGTTGACAGACACAATTATGAGTATTTTTACAGTTCATTTTTTTACAAACAGGTAGTTTTCTTTGAATAAAATAAATAGTTTTACTCTCAAACAGACTAAATGAAGCGCTCCAGGGTAAAGATACAAACCTTAAGAAAATAGAGAAGGAAAACAGTGATCTAAGGAAAAAGTTGGGGGAATTCGAATCTAATGAAGCGTCATTCAATCAGCAGTTGCAACAGGTGCGCAGTAAGTTAAAGACAACAACCGCAGAGTTGGAGGACACCAAAACAAGGTTTGTTTATTTAATTTCTTTAACAACAGTTCTTCAATCGTTTTTTTAGCAAATGTGTGCTAAACAACCATGTTTTGAAATTTCCATGCTTCAGTGTAACATCTTATTTTATTATACAATATTTTAAACAGACTAAGTAAGCTCATGGGGCAAAAGTTGACAGACAACAATCCGAACATCACCGACCTTTCCGACCAGAATCGCCCAATGAAACTTGGTGAGCGTTTCTCGGAGTTGTACGACAATGAATGGACAGATGCTTTTGAAGTTTTGCGGTCGATTTATAAAGACGAAAAAACTACTGTTTTAACGCTTTTAACAATTTTAAAGGTAACAATTACTGTATTGGAAGTAGTTCCTTTACTAAGTTAAAATAATGGTCGCGTGTATGCAATAAAGAGTTAGCGTTATAGGGTTTGATTTTCTTACAATTATTGCGACATATAATTATCTGTATAACTTATGTATTATGAATAATAAAAATGTTTTTGTAATATCGAATCATTTTAAATATTTGGCACTACAAACGGTTACTAATTTTTATTTCTTAATGTATCATGTTTGTATGAGGAGTTTGTTGAAATGTTTCATACCATTGCGCAATACAATGTGTTACTACTATCAAGAACAATAATTACGCCAAATAGTGCAAATATACCACTTGGATCGTTTATTATAATACTTCTCGTGTAACTAGGAAGCCGATAAGTTTTGCAGAGCAGAAGCCGAGAAGCAAATAGAATGTCTGAGAAGAGATCTAACATTACAATTAGAAACGGTAGGAGTTAATTAGATTAAATTTTAAGACAGCTTTTTTAATGTGTTCGACTTTTACATTTAATATTTATGTATATCTGAAGAAATCTCAGTATTATTTGTTCTAGTTCGAACGAGTGTTCCTGATTGATAAGTAAGCATTCCAGTCATAAATAGTACATATAGGATCATGCACGAGTTGTCATATCATACCATATTTTATTAAACGAGTTCAGGAATTTTGTTAGTAAGCGAGCCTTAAGCGAGCTTACTAACGAATTTCCTGGACGAGTTTAATAAAATATGGTATGATATGACAACGAGTGTCAGATCTTTTTTATCACATGCTTTTAAATGAGCAAATTAAATAAATATTTACGCAAACATAATGATAAATCTCGAATATTGTTTACATTTCCTGACGT
The DNA here is from genome assembly GCF_020536995.1 of Dreissena polymorpha. Lineage (NCBI taxonomy): Eukaryota > Metazoa > Mollusca > Bivalvia > Myida > Dreissenidae > Dreissena > Dreissena polymorpha. The sequence continues at coordinate 39,446,888 of NC_068356.1, forward strand.
CATTTGGAATGGCTCGGCTTTTACAAAGCAAAATAACAAAATGCGATTGGTCAATAAACGAAAACTAAGCCAATGAAAACGCTTAAAAATGTTGTATTACACATGTGTAATTTAAAGAAAAATATGTAATGGTTGTATTACATTGGAAACAGGGTATAGCATGTGATGAATATCCCTAACGTTACATATCAATAAGGTATTTGAAAAAAGTATGTATTATCATTTAGCCCTAAAGTTATTGATGTAGATTTTATACTATAGTATGTTGTCTTTGCATGCTATAATTAAACAAAACAAAATGAGCAAGCAAGTGAGTTTCAAAAATAAATATGGATTTCTCCGAAAACTACGAAAAAACAACATTCTAAACTCTCATTTGACTTTTATTCCAGGATGGATCAAATATTCCCAGTTTGATAAATAAACAGCTCAAGGATTTCCGCAAAGCGCTGGGATCGGACGCAGGGCAACGACTGTTGGCGGTTGGCTTAAATTTTCAGTTGTTTCATTGTTCTTTGTTATCCGTTTACATTACATTTGCATTTCACAATTTTCGATTTAGATTTTGAATTGCATTTTATGCCTTTAAATGTGTTTCAACTATGCTAAAGTGATTTATCAATTTAAGCATAAAAACGGCGACAATTCTTTATTGACTGTTGCATTTGGGTAAGTTTCTACATCTTTGAGAGATTGACTGTAGATTTGGGTAAGTTAATACATCTATGAAATATTTTGTTTTAGATCTACATTAAAAAGCTCTCTCAATCCAGCTCCGCGTCCGCACGTGACGCCTTGCGCGTGGAAACGTTCCTGAGAGAAGCGTTCACGCTGTGTTGGCTGATGAGCATACAGGATCCACCTGTTGTGTTTGACCGTCTTCTACAGCACGGAGAAACGTTCAACATGGAATTGTATCGGGCTTACACAAAGGGTGGTCCGCTAGTGGATTTTCAAGTGTGGCCAACACTTTTCCTACATGAGGGTGGAGCCGTCTTGTACAAAGGGGTAGCTCAAGGGTGTGAAAAGTGAACAGCCGGTCATATTGATTAGAAAAAATAAATGAATTATACACCGATTGTAGTAAAATCTTAAATAGTTCATTACATAAACGGATCGAGATCTTCTTTTATCTTATACTATTGTGTTATACAAAATAAATTCATGAATGCGTGCGCACTTGATCATACACTTTTACATGGGATATACTTGTATATTATACTGAATACTGGTTCTCTATTGTTTGAAACACTTTTCACTTTAAACACACAATGAACCATACAGTGTTTGCTATCAATGTAAGCCGAGCTCTTATGCATAAAGAAGGATTGGTATATATTATAATCCGTTTTACATTTTATTTGAAGTGTTGATGTACTTTAATCCGTATTTTATTTTGTTTGAAGTGTTGATAAATTTTAATCAGTATTTTATTTTATTTGAAGTGTTTTTATATTATCATCCGTTTTGTATTTTGTTTGAAGTGTTGATATATTATAATCTGTATTGTATTTTATTTAAAGTCGCGAGTCCTTATACTTGTCTCACACGTTTTATGCGAATTACCTTTGTAATAAGTTAGGTGTATTTTTTAAGTGTATCGTTAATACGCTTCTTAGTTAAATTGATTTAAACGTTGTTTATATTTTGGTCTATGCTATGACGATAAAAAGTTTGTGTTAGTGTTATTTATTTGTCAAAGAAGCATATTATATTACCCGAGCATCGCTTAGCATTTCTATATATTTATTTAGAGTTGTTGTGGGCAATGTTTATTTTGTGGAGATCATTTCAGGAATATTATTTTTGCATAAAAAATACAACTATCATTAACTAAAATGCGTTACTTGGACGAATACCAACTATTTAGTATTGAATTATAACATTTCCCGAAACCACTGTCGCGTCTTAGACCACCTTAATATGTAGAGACCTAATCAATGTTTGCTCAATGACAAGATTGCTGCTTAGCAAAGCCCAGCACTGATTGCTCCTATATATAACGTGAAAAACATTAACGAACTTTCGATAAACGTCTGGATGCGTTTCCTCAAGGTTGCTAATTTCCTGCAAATAGTAATAAGCAGATCGCAGTTAATTGAAGTGCCCAGCAGCAGCAAAAACGGATAGACGGACACTGCCTGCAAATGCATCAGCCAACATCTAGAAAGATTCGCTTTGATCAACGCCCTTACCATACGCTGATAATGCTGCCATAATTGGCTTGTATGAAGGTCTGGCAAAGTTCATGTTTCTTCTTCTCTGTAGACGACTCGAAATTGATTACACATCTCAGAACATGTAGCATCTGCTAGCGTCGTCTCGCCTATTAGAAATAAGAGTACAATTCCTCGGCTTGATCAAGCAGTATCTTAATATCGGGACATTCCTGTGTCATTTCGGCTATAAGCTTGCTGTGTAGGCACTTGCTAACAAGTAAATAGTCCCGCAAATCCCTCTTTCCATCGCATACTTATCATCATCTTTAGGACGACCAGATTTTCTTCGTTTGATATCGGGAAAATGTTGAAACTCTATTGGCGCAGATTCGGAAGACGGAACACTTCCACTACATAAATGATGATAACGTCTGCTGCATGTAAATCTCGTTAAAGGTATTCAATCCGTCCCTATACAGTAAGTCCCGACTCATCCGAACGTGAACTGCAGACCTCTAAAATAGTCGCCACAAATTGGTCGGCACGTACCCAGCTTAAATGCCTTGTGTCCAATTCAACCACACAAACACAGAGTATGCAGTCTTTATCTTTTTCAAAACCTCAACTTGATTGCCTTAAGCTTCTCTTCTGTACATAACTACAATTTTGCTTTGCAACATTACTTTTAATGTTTTTATCATATGTGTACTGCAAACGATATGTTTTACGAACTTTTATACCAGCCTTAATAGCAAGATCGTCCTCCCGCTTCTATATAGCTTCATTTATTCCCTTCACTCCCTTCCACTGAATAGCAATCCAATCATTCATGGAATTCTCAATCTCCTCCTTGCATATTGGACACACATTTTTCTTGACTGTCTTAGCACTTATTATTAAATAATTTATGAAAACAGAGGCACGAATTACATTATACTGGCAATGCTGACGAAAGCTTTAGACAAACAACATGTGTGAGCACACGCAGGACTGATATGTTTCTACAATTGTGGTCCGTATTTTTATATTTTTTTGTTTATGACGCTAAAGCGCCAATATCGGAATGGATACTTTATAAAAGGTTTCACTGGGGATTTTTTTTTAAACAACTTGAAAAACTGCTTATTACAAAATTACGATACAAATTATAACAAATAAATTATTATGCTCTTTTGTCCCAATACCCAGTCACCACCATTTGCTTATCTTTAATGTTTATATCTTTAAATGAGGAAATTGCAATAACGCTGATGCATTTGGAAAATGATAATGGTAGACTGATCTTTGACTTACATGCCGTGTATGAACAATCAAGATTTTACGAAAACACATCTTTTACAACTGGGTAAAATGTCTAAAAGAATGAATTTTTTTACAAAATAAATTGCATTCAAAGTTAATAATACCTACATACGGATAGATAAACCTAATACCTCACTTTAATAGCACTGTGTTATTGTATGTTTAAATTGTGTCTGCTTATTTCAATGCAAATAAAAGTGTGCACTTATCATCAAGGGAGGGAACTTTTCAAAACGTTTTATATAAGACACTGGCTGTTTCATGTGTTGATGTTATGCGTAGTTATTATTTCACTCATGTGAATAATCAAAGTAATAACAAACACTTATGTGCGCTATACTATTTAATGATGTTACTACGTTTGTGGCTCGAGTGAGACTGGCTTATCAGCCTACTGTACAATGTAATAGTAAGGTTATCAAGCATGCAGCTATCTATAGTATGTATCTAGTTACAGTGTACGACATCCTTTGTTGTGTAAAGAGGAAATTTCTCTTCAATACAAATATGTTACAACATATTAACAATCAATCATATTTATGTTTATATTAATAAGCACATAAAACGACCAACATATATATATATTGAACTTGTTAATACTAATAATTTGATGTGTTGATCAATGTAACATACCCATAAACATAAACAACATTCTGAACATTTATTTAGTCCATTCATTTTCTTCGTATCGCTGTCTCGGCTGCACTATTCTTCCTGATCGTGTCTGTTAAGGGGAAATGGGCTTATATACAGGTAAAGAGGGATGTTGAATATTCATTGCACTATTGTTTGTTGGTTGTTTGACCTGTTTATCAGTGCTTGAATGATATTTTGCAATCACATCCGGTGTAAAATCTGATACCCCTGGGAAATCCTCATTGGTTCTGATGAGGTAGCGGCGATTTCTCCTGTATACCTGACCAGAAGGTGCTTGTATTATGTAAGAGTTAGCATTATGTATTTCGTTAACCTTACCTGGTTTCCAGAGTTTTCCTACCTGGAACCTCACACATTCATTCAAATGTAATCTGGGGAGTGGTTTTTCGGTTTTTTCATATTTGTTCTTTTGTTTTGTTTTTGGAAGTTTGAATTGAAGATCAGACAAAGTTTGGGTTAACGACTTTGGGAAGAAGCTGGGGAATCGTTGAAGCATAATTGACCTAGTTCTCCTACTCAACAGCAACTGCACGGGTGATTGATTGCAATCTGAGAGTGGAGTGTTCTTATACTCTAGCAAGGCTAAGTATGGTTCATGGCCACTGTCTTTTGCTTTCTGTAGCAGCCTTTTTACAGTCTGCACTGTCCGTTCAGCAAGTCCGTTTGACTTTGGATGATGTGGACTAGATGTGACATGCTCAATATGCCATAATTTGACAAAGTTTCGAAATATGTCCGATGAATACTGAGGTCCGTTGTAACTGAAAGTACGAATCGGGGTGCCATGGGTACTGGAGCGTGACTTCAGTTTTCTGACAACTGTTGTGGACAACATGTCCGGAAATTTGTCTATTTCAAAGTATCTGCTGTAGTAGTCAACTACGAGCAAATAGTAATTTCCATCAAAATGGAATATATCTGTGGCAACCTCCTGCCATGGACCTTGTGGAATTTCATGGGGTGCATGTTAACTGTTTTTTTTGGTTTGTGTTTCTATGCGATAAGCAAATTATACAGCTCATTATGTACTCAGTAATTTGCTTGCACATTCCTGGCCAGTACATAACATCTTTGGTTCTTTGTGTGCTTTTTTCAATACCCATGTGACCTAAATGAACTCGTTCTAACATGTGTGGTCGGAGTCGCTTGGGAATGATCAGTCTCTGCCCTCTAAAAATTAGGTCATCGGCTGCCGAAAGTTCGTCCCTGTGATTGAAATACTCCCGTATCAAGTCAAGGCAATCTGACCTAGAACTTCGCCATCCTCTAAGTATAGTCTGTTTCAGGGCAATCATCTGTAGGTCAGTTCTTGTCTCGTTTCTCATGTTTTCAAGACTTCGGTCAGTAGAGGTCATGCTCGAGAGCACCGGGTGAACGTGTAGGTCAAGACCGTCGATTTCAGAACAGTCTGACATTGGCTGTCGTGACAGGAAATAGCCGATGGGAACTTCTTTCCCGCTCACATGTCTTACATCAAGGTCATATTTTTGCAAACTAAGCATCATCCTTTGCAAACGAGGTGGTGCTGCATGTAATGGCTTCTTCATGATCGCAGACAAGGGCTTATGGTCAGAATAAACAATAACATGTCTGCCATATATGTACTGGTGAAAACGCTGGCATACGAACTATAGCTAGCATTTCACATTCAATGTTTGCATAATTTCGTTCTGTCTGTGTCAATGTGTTAGATGCATATGCAACTGGCTGACCATCTTGCATGATCGCTGCACCTTCACCGTTCAGTGAAGCGTCACATTCAATGTAAACCGGCTTCTTGGGGTCAAAGTAAGCTAACACCGGGCTTTGTGTTATGAAATGTTCGTGTATTAAAGATTTTAATGATCGTAATCTAATATTAACTAAAAAATTGCTAAAACAAGGCTTTTTGTATCATAACCTAAGAAATAAATTTGCTAGATTTTACTCTATGTATGGTGATTTAATTTCAAAATATAATGTTTCTTTAAAATGGCATTTAAATAATGGAATCTCCCATCCATCATTTTACGGAGATGTTTTGAAGCGTGTCCGCAAATTAAAATATGTTAAACCAAATGTTCATATTAAAATTTTCAATTTAATTAACTTGTTTTTATCAAAAGGATACGATGCTTATGTACTTAAAAACACGTGTTTGATGGTTTTCGATTCACTATATCTTTCTTCCCTTAAAATTTGGAATCATTAGTGATATAGGCATTTTTCACTGTTGAATAAAATTGTGTCATTGTGTCGTATGAACAAATCTGCATGAATACTACATTATAGGCATTTTTCACTGTTGAATAAAATTGTGTTATTGTGTCGTATGAACAAATCTGCATGTAAACTACATTTGGACTCAAATCGTACATCAAATCATTTCTGTCTTCAGTTGTCAAAACACCTATAAACTGTTTGATTCCAATAATGTCGCTTTAATGGAATTACCATTTTTATTCATTTGCTTCTTAATATTAAATCACCTAAACTTGTTTTATTAGTAGCACAGCCCTATTTATATTTTTATTTAGTACTGCCCTTGGAATTTGTTCACGTCATTATGTCATTATGGATTTTTGTGACGTCATACGACCGACTTTCCCAGTTGTAATCTACATGCATAGGTCATTGGGTTTATAACGTTCCATTTTATTTATATTTTCTCTCTGATAGGCGTTTCTTGTTTGATTTAATTATTTTGTATTTGTTTAGCAGTCACATAAACAACCAAGCTATGTAACATGGAATTTTTACACCCATTATTGCTGCTTCTTCCTGTATTTGCGCGATGATTATTTGAGATATTAACTCTATGATTCTATATTCTCAAATCTTTTCTATAAAGAAGGAATGTAGTTGACAATTGTTAGTTTTATTTGATCGTTCGTCAAAAAGTTGTAATTCTGTTACTCTTGTATCTTCAATGCAATTGAGTAATTAAATAGTAATTAAATTGAATGCGTTTTAATTCCCTTTTATTATTGTTTAATTTGAGTTACAATGCTATGACGTTAAATTTTATTTACACTTAAATGTATTATGAATATTGCTGGGCCAAGTGTGAGGTTGAGCGCTCTATAACCAGGTTTAAACCCCCAATGCTTTGCATTGACCGTTCCAAGGCGGTGACCCCAGCTTTATTCATATTTTGTGTTTATGTTGGTTTGTATTGTGCTGTATTGTGCTGTTTTGTACTGTTTGGGCAATCGGTCACTTGCCTTAAATAAAGGACCAACTAATTGTTTTTAATGAAAATTCAATACTGCTCCAGCAGCTGGAGTTTCACTTCTTTATACTGCTTAACTTTGGAAAAGGCATCTGATTGTGGCTGATCCCATACAAATTCAACGTCTTTTTTCAGAAACGTTCTCAATGGGCTTGTTATTTCAGCCAAATTTGGGGCAAATTTCTGCAGATAAGTAACCATACCCAAAAATGTTTCAAGTTTCTTTGGGGCTTCTACATTGACACATGCCTCAATCTTAGTACAGTCTGGTTTCAGTCCAGATGACGTGACCAAAGAATGGTACTTCGGACAATCCAATACGACATTTGTCTGCATTAAATTTTATGCCATTTTCACGTGCACGTTGAACCGTAGCAATGAGATTTCTGTCATGCTCAATTCTTGTACGTCCACTTATTAATATGTCGTCAACTATTGTGCGTGCACCTGTCAGGTCCTCGAATATCTCATCAATTTTCTGTACAAAAATGTCCTGAGATGATTTTATCCCAAAAGGAAGTCGAAGAGATAACGATATCTGCCAAATGGGGTACTGAATGATGTCAGGTAGGATGACTCATCGTCAAGCCTTATACTCCAGTAAGCATGTGTAATGTCTAATAGACTGAAATATTTGCATTCGGCTAACTGTGACGTCACGTCGTCAAGTGTTGGCATAGGATAATGTGGTCTACGAAAAGCGTCATTCAGTGCTTTTGGGTAAAGACATATTCTTAACTGTCAAGTGTTCGGCTGTTCAACCCCTACAAGTGAATTTACCCAGTCTGTGGGTGTATTGACCTTAGCAATTATGTCATTGTTTTCCATTCTGTCTAGCTCCTCGTGTAGTTTATTGTGTAATGCCTCCGGAACTCTCATAAGAGGATTAAGGACTGGTACAGCATCTGGCTTCAAATGAAGCTTGCAAGTGTCAGGGATGACGCCGATACCTTCAAAAAGGTCTTAGTAATCTGGTAACACACTTTCTGTATGTAACTCTTGGGATGGGCTATCAACAGTACATGGCAGCTGAATTAACCCTCGATCTGTTGAATTTCTCAGGCTTAAGAGAGGTACCGACGGGGAATCTACAACATGAAACCACGTGTTCACAGTTTTGTATTTGTGTGAACATCGCAACTCGATTTTCCCTACAACTGGAAGTCTCTTGCCCGTATATGCAGTCAAAATGTCAGTAGAGGGTTCCAATGGGGAGTGAATGTTCAGACCATTAAACTCTTTCTTCGGCAGAATGTTTACTGAACTTCCAGTATCATTTTTTAAACTAATGGGTCATTGATTAGGGCCAATTGGGAGACGTACAATTGCACGATCGGTAGAACAAAATGTGCTGACCGTGTCAATATTGAATCCATGTACATCCGCTATTACATCATGACTTATTGTGTCATTGTCCACAGTGTGTATATTTTTGTTGACGATGCTGCTTCATCATACCATGAAAAAATTCTTCACAATGGCGACATATGTAAAAGACCGCGCCAGTCCGATTGGGATAGCTCGAGTTTTCTAATCGGCATATCTCGCTGATTAACATTGATTACATTCTCCTAGCAGGGTTGTCGTTCGTGCCTCAACATACAACAATGGCCGCGCCCATGAGAGAATGTTCACGCTCGTGTCAAAACTTCCTTACATCATAAATCGGCTTGTTTGGCTATTTAGAAACTGTCATTTATGATATATGAGTTATTTATTAACTAAATCTCCGCTTATATCAACAATGGATTGAATTTGAAGTATTCGATGTGAATGAAGGACTATCTGGATTTTGAAAGATTGCACGGATTGACACGGTAAAACTGGCGTACTGGTATTTTTAGTTATCAATTTAAGTCGTATTTTGATTTATAAATTGTATAAGAGCATTTTGCGACTTATTGAACGACTATGATACCCGATATCAATATATCATATGGGATTTGCAGATAACCAAGCAGTCCTGAAAACATTCATTACAAAGTCTATACTCAAATTATTGGTTTGTATTATTTCTTCTTTCTATTTCAGTATTTGATATCATTTATAAGTCAAATGAACTGTGTCACAGTAAAAGAGACATAAAGGCGATTGTAGCCAGTTTGGATCCAGATCAGCCTGCAGTCGCTTGAAAGCTGTTTGCTTAAAAGCGGTTTTCTGGCAATAACAAATAGTTTAATTGCATACTGATTAGACTTCCCTTTTCCTGTGACCTGGCTCAAATAATAGTATTGTCATTAATCAAATGATTTTATTTAGAACATTAATCAAGTGTTATTTTCTGGTCCCTCTGGATCAATGACTCCAGCACTTTCTTGTTGAGAATTGAATACTGAGTCTGCTTAAGGCGATGCAAGGGGGCGTGAGAGATGTTGCATCTTCCATTATCTCTCATTAACCGACTCAATAAAACCGATCGGCAATATTTGACTTAATTTTTGGATTGGTTGCTCTAGAGGGATCAAAAAATTTGAGAATCTGCCTTAAAGCCTAGTGGTAGAGTGTCCTCTTTGATTGCAGGAGGTTGTGCTGCGGGTTTGATCCCCAGAAGCATCATTGAAAACTAGCCAACTTTGTTATCTAAAAGGCTGCTAAACCTGATATACTAAGATAATGTGAATTTTCTCTCACATGATGGTCATCAGTTATATTATATAAAAACTCACAGCAGTAGTTAACAATGGGACAATAATTAATGAACGCATCTTTCATTTGACTTTGAGTTTGACATGGCCTAGATTGAAATATGTGACTTGACTTTACCAGCACTCTTGTGACAGAGCTAAAGTGTAAATGTACCATTGAAGATCACCTAAATCAAGATTTGCTATTATAAAAGTGTGGACATTTTTAAGCTTGTGACAAGTGACAAGTTGTGTGCCTCCATAGCTCAGTGGATAAGGCGCTTGCTGAAATCCAGAGGTCTCGGGTTCGATCCCGGGTCGGGGCACATACATGCCAGTCATGTTTCAGCGGAATGCTGACTGACAAATAAAGGCTTAGCTCGGCATTAAGACGTGTTTGTTTTAAGGCATTAAGTAAGCAAAAAGGGTCATTACCGAGTGGCCACAACTGATGTATGACTGTTTTAAAACAAGAACAATCAGTGTCCGATATAGATTTCATTACATAGTTCAATACAAATTAATTTCAGGAGCCTGGTAACAGTTTAGCGTTAATGTTACCAATGTTTCAGACCAGGGCATTGATTTTAAAATCTAGGACATGCATGGTCAGATGATGTCATTAAAGATTATACATTTTTTCAAACATATAACAATGTAAACATGTATCTGTAACTAATGTAGATGTTGTAAATAGTAAAATGCACTTAGTCAGAAGGCATTTGACTTGTCTGCTGGTGCGTTGGCACACCAGGTGGCTCTGGTGCAATGGTTTGATGGACTGCTTGGATTATTTATATACTTATAAGGTAATTACCTTATATACAGTATATCAAACTGTATTATTTCAAATATGTTTGCATCTAGTATACTTATATTGATAATATTTACAAAATAAATGTATATGAATGATAAACTTGACGGAAATCATTTAAATGATACTGAAATCATGACAGTACTTTATACTGATAATTATTTAATATATGTTGCTTGATACAATCATGTACATCTATATCAAATGAGAAACAGTCTTGACAAAGTAACGTAGTCAAATAATAGAAAGTAATGGATGTCAAAAATTCAATGACGCTCCTCTAAACATAATACGGTAGTTAAAGTTAGATTTAATAGTTCAATTACTCAATACTTAAAAGAACTTAGTATGAGCTATTACTTATGTCTCAAAATTCAAAGGTTCAATACAAAGTTACTATTGTTAATGTTAAATTTTACTTTTTGAAGAAAAACGTGATATATGTTACCTCCTTAAAGATTTGACTTAGAATGATTTTTGTGACCAAAATTTGGTCACTTTATATAGCCGCGGCGTTCCACTTGTGACCAGAAATTGGACACTGTGGCCAAAATTGGTCACTGTGACCAAATATTGGTCACTGTGTGACAAACAACGGGTTAAAATGGCAAGTTACAAACATGAATTTATTTATATGAAATGGGATCTGTGAAAAGTCAGATCGATATGCATATGCTTACTTGTTATGTTTGTTAAAACGCACTGACTATTGGAATGATGATGCCAGAACAAGTATTTACAGAAAAGGTAAAACATTAGATTAAAAAAACCCAGTTCATAATTTATCAGTAGATTAAATTTGTACTTAAATATTATTTTTTAGTGTTAAAAAGCTATAGTACAAATGTTCATGCTAGATGAATTAAGAGCCTTAGTCAAGCTGTATTTAAACATTTTTAAATGGTAAAATGTTCTGAAATGTACACATTTTCTCTTGAGCACTGACCAGATATAAAATGTATACCATTTAACCACTTTTGTATGAAGCCCTGACCAGATCTCAAATTTTTATCCCGTTTCTCTGGCACCCTGGTCATCTCCTGTTGATCACTTAACAAAGACCTATCAAAATGGCAAATTATATGCAAAGCAGTTCATTATATTCAATGGTTGAATGAAATACTTCAGAAAATAATTGACATCCTTTTCACATGAAAATTTAACTTTCACAGTCATGGAAAAAGAGCCTGCACAACACAGATCAAAAATACTTTTTATTTGTGGATGACCCCATATCTTGATACTCTATGTGCATAAATATCTCAAGTCTTCATGAAATCAGGACATAATATTATGTACTGAATTGACCTGGCTATAGTTATCAGATTATTATAAGCTCAATAAGTATATTTATATCACTATTTATGCTTTGTGTATTGTAAACATATATACACAATCATGCAGTTTCATGATAGCAATAAATAATAACAAAGCCACCCATACTATAAAGGCCATTGGCAAAGCCTATGGTAAAAAATGTGAACACATTGAGTGTAATCGCCCTCTCGTGCCACCAAGTTCAACACATTGACAGGTTGTCATTTTTGTCAGTTCCACTTTCACTTTCATTTTGTGATATCAAACTATCAACAATTATGTGGCTGAGAAAAATATCGCCATTGCTTATTTAATATATGTTATGTACATTTCTTCAATAAACTTACATCAATAAATGATTTTCTTCATTAATTCAAACATTCCTGACAGGCTACCACTTTGTTTACATATTTCGCTTGCATTTTGACGCGCGTAGGTAGGGCCGCATTACCGCTTACGAATGTGTATGGCGTACCATTTGTGTCGAAAGTCAACAAGATTTACTAGGTGACAAGCGAAATGTACGTCAAAGTACACTTTTGTATGAAATACACTTCAAAGTATATATTTGTACGTCGAAGTACAATTTGTACTTCGACGTACATGTTTGTACTTCGACGTACATATTTTCTGAACAGCCAATCAAAACACTTGTCTCTTGAGCCGCTGTTCCTTCAGATTTATTCATAATAAATGTTTAAAATCTCTTTTACATTGAGGACTAAATAAATAAAAATTTCAAAATTGAAAAAAAAAAACAAAGAAGTTTAAAGTATTTAATGCATTGAAATAGATTATATACCCATTTGATGAAGATTCAATGTTACCTATTTAGCTCACCTGATTGCTCAGGTGAGCTTTTGTGACCGGTCTTTGTACGTCGTTTGTCCGTCCGTCCGTTAACATTTGCTCGTAAACACTCTATAGGCCACATTTCTTGTCCCATCTTCATGAAACTTGGTCAGAAGCTTTGTCCCAATGAAATCTCGGCCGAGTTTGAAACTGGGTTGTGCCGGGTCAAAAACTAGGTCACTAGGTAAAAAAAAAGAAAAACCTTGTAAACACTGTAGAAGTCACATTTCATGCCCAATCTTCATGTAACTTTGTCAAAATGTTTGTCTTAAAGATATCTTGGTTGAGTTCAAAAGTAGTTCCGATCTGTTAAAAAACATGGCCGCCAGTGGGCGGGGCAGTTTTCCTTGTTTGGCTATAGAGAAACCTTGTAAACACTCTTGAAGTCACAATTTTTGCCCAATTATCATGAAAGTTGGTCAAAACATTGGTTCAATTGATGTCTCGGACGAGTTTGAAAATGGTCGAGATCGGTGAAAAAACATGGCCGCCAGTGGGCGGGGCATTTTTCTCTATATGTATATAGTGGCAGTTTTCCCTATTTGGCTATAGAGAAACCTTGTAAACACTCTAGAAGTCACAATTTTTGCCCGATCATCATGAAAGTTAGTCAAAACATTGGTTTTATTTATATCTCAGACGAGTTTGAAAATGGTCGGGATCGGTGAAAAAACATGGCCGCCAGTGGGCGGGGCATTTTTATCTATATGTATATGGTGAAAACATGTGAACACAGTAGAAGTCACATTTTTGGCCCAATTTTCATGAAATTTGCTCAGAACATTTGTTTCCTTGCAGATGAAATAATGATGAAACTTGACCAGGATGTTTGTCTGGACAATATCTAGGTCAAGTTTGACATTTGGTAAAGATTGAATAAACCGACTCCTATTAGGTGAGCGAACTAGGGCCATCTTGGCCATCTTGTTTAAAATTAAAATTATCAAGCATAGTGTGAGTATTTATTGACCATGCGAGGCAGAATATCATTGTCCTGCGCATTATTGTGTAGGAACTTGCCAACGGTAACCAAACAGTAACCAAACGATTACAGTACAGTACATCAGTAGCTGTTCTCTGATGTTGTTGTCGTTGGCGATGCGGTTGCATCGGTCTCTGGTGCACTGGCCTGGATCGGCACGCCTCTATTTCGTTGTTCATGGAGCGCAGCTGCACCCTTGAGTACTCCAAACTTTGCGCAGTCTGTAAAATTTGAGTGGGGTATCAATATGTGACACATAGTTTTTAAGAGAGTTATGAACGCACACACAAAAACCTGACATAGATATACCTACATTTTGGAGACGAAGTGACTTTTTTTGCATACATAACATAATCCGGAAAACTATTCAAACTGTTCAGGTCATGTTCATACCATGTTTCAAGTAAGCAATATATTGTGAATGTTTTTAAATAATCAATAAAAACTTAAATCCATTTTTTTAAACTTATGTGGTGTGGATAAATCACTCAAATACTTCTGACACCATGTTTCTTGTGTTTATGTAATGCGTAGTTGTTATTTCACTCATGTGAATAATCATAGTAACAAACACTTATGTGCGCTATACTATTTAATGATGTTGCTACGTTGGTGGCTCAAGTGAGACTAGCTTATCAGCTCACTGTACAATAGTTGAGACTAGCTTATCAGCTCACTGTACAATAGTAAGGTTATTCAAGCATGAATTAATCTATAGTCTGTATCCAGTAACACTTAGCAACACTGGCTAAGTCCCAAACAGGACAGTGAGACACGTATAGTAAGACACAAATAGTTTTACAATACTTGAACAATATGTGCTGTCTGAAAACGTGATTTTGTGCCAGTAAACATGTTGTTTAAAATGCTTTCTCAACTAGGCTTATGAGCCTCTTCAGCCGCTTGGTGGAGCGATGTTGATAAACATATTGGGCTTACCTTACAATGGCTCACTTTTTCAATCATCACGTTTGAGTCAGTAGTTATGCACATGTGGAAATTGTGTTAGCGGCGATGTGGACGCCATATTGAATGTTTAAGTTGCGTAATAGACTTACATCATTTTTAATTATCTCATTGTATTCTTAGTCCCCTAAAACCTTAGTATAGACACCAAAAATCATCAAATTTGAGTGGATAGTCACATAGTTGTCTTCATTTATAGGTATCGGCGGCCATCTGTTATAAAGGTCCTCCAACCCTACCAAGATCAGTAAAAATACCATTTGTTGAATTTATTTCATATATATTGACCCGACTGAAATCGGAATATTCAGAAGTTCAGAATATGAAAAACACACTGTGAATTCAGCAAACACTCCTTTTGTCATCGTGGTTCACATTCAATTTTGACAACATATGTTATTAAATAGTTTAATTGTTTGTGTTAGTAACCGAGCCTTGGTCGAGCTTACTTCATGCGATATTCTGGATGAGATAAATTAAATGTGGTAAGAAATCACAACGATCTTTTAAGCGCATTTATGCTCTTTAACGACTCAAACTAATTTAACGCAATCTGATACTTTCTAATAGCGTGTAACTGACGTGATGTCGGTTAACGTTGAAGATTTCATGTCGCCAAAATAACGTTGTACGATTGGTCCGATTTTTCATATAAAGAAAATGTTAAGTTGCCACATGTTAAAGACACACATATTTGTACTTGTTGTTTTGTGCGGGAAACACTGTTAAACATGTGGGAACTGAAAAATAATAGTATATGTTAGTGAAATTTATGTCGCCTAGCTTAATACACCTTTTGAATTGTGAAATATCATTAGTCGATAGATTCTAGTGACTTTTTGGATGACTATGAACGCTGCATTCATTTTATACACGATGCATCCACACATATATGGATTGTATATAGGTTAAGGATAAATATAAAGTTTATCTATAGACAGATAGAAACATGGCCGCGAGAAACGTGTCGTAGCATTAGCTTGATCTTTGTAGTCGACACCGTGCGTTTATATATTAGGAAAAAATCATGTCAGTCTGTAGATCTACACTTAATCTACATAACACAAACGTGCAAGTTCGTGGTTTGCCTTGCCGTTATAATGTCATGGATAAAAGCATAAGGGGTGTGATTTTAGAGTCGCATGAGGGCAGAAAAATGGCATACCCCTTTAACAGGGTTTAATAAACCTCTTCGCTGTACATAGATATAACAAAGTTAATATCTCTTTATTAAATTATTTAGCCATTGACAAGGAGATAATTCTGAATGGACAACTAATCATACCCCTGAAGCATACACTGTTTCTGTTTGAACAATGAGAATAAATCAATAAATACATGAAAAGGAGAAGATTAATTTATATAACAGTTATTAATTGAATCAATGCTTCATCTAAAGTGAACGTTCAATTTTTATAAAACAACTACTGTACACACATAGTAAAGTGTGTCATGTTGCACCACACTTTGTTGTCAACCATACTTAACGTACACCTTTGGAACGGACTATGCTATCAACCAGATTGCTACCCGCAAAACATAATGTTGGCCCCTAGATCAGAGTTTTCACTCACACTTATATTTGAAGTATAACACAATTTTAATGTAAAAGAGGCAGAAAATTTCCAATCAAGATACACATGACTGTGTTGAAAGCAAAACAAAATGGCAACACTAAAACAGCGGTGGAAGATTGACAGAATTTGAACCAATGGAGCCTGCAGCATTGTGAATGTGTAGGACGAGATATTTTTCGAATGTTAAAATAATAGAACGAACGAAGACCTTCAGCCAACCACTTTAAAGGGAATTCAGGGAAGCTGAAACTGCATATTTCTGCCACGTTTATAAACTGCATTACTATTTATGGATATTTCTCTTCACTACGTACCGATATTAACATCAATAGCGACTTGCTTTGCATTGACCGTTCCAAGGCGGTGACCCCAGCTTTATTATTTTATGTGTTATGTATGTTGTTTTGTATTGTGTTGTTATGTACTGTTTTGGAAATCGGTCACTTGCCTTAAATAAAGGACCAACTAATTGTTTATAATAAGATTTCAATACTGCTCCAGCAGCTGAAGTGTCACTTCTTTATATTCAATTTCACAACATTTTGATGTGTGCTGCGTGGATGCAGTAGCGTGTATCCCCGTACACATCCTCGATGTTGTTATATTTTCAGCCTTCAGATGCTGGTAGCGGTATTGTTATTTTTATTATTTTTAGAAACCTTGTTTAAGACCTTTCTTATATTTAGATTCTTATACATTCTCTGTATTTATAAAGTAAACTTGTATGTTCATCCATTGAGAGTTATGCAGGTTATACTGAATTTTTACAGACCATTATCTGACAAGCTGCCTTTTACTCTTTTATGTATGTTGACTTGGCAATGTGTAGTAATGTAACTATAAGATTGGTGGTTTCGCTAAATTATAAAACTATGAACAGATTAATAACAAAAAACCCTAAAGTTGTTCTCTCCCCATTAAAAATTCCGATTGCACGTAGTATTCATTTGCCGTTTAATTATATACAATTACTTTTTTCTAAACCTACAGTCAAAATAAGTTTACTTCGAACATCTTTCATTGGAGATACGTTGCGGCAGAGTTCTAGTTCGCAGCGTAATCAAGCTCCGTGTAATCGGTATCCTACAATAAATAAATGCAACTCCAGGAAGTGTGTATGTTGCAAGTTGTTAAATATGTCCTCTTTTATTCTTTCATCTGTTAATAACCGCAAATTTTCAGTTAACAACAACAACAGCTGTTGTTGTTGTTGTGCGCCACTTATAGCTGATCTTTTTCGGCATACGCTGTATTAAGCCAGCTTTTCACTTCTCCTGACCATTGTAAGTGTCCAATAAAATTCAAATAAAATTTCCCGCGGCTAGGTACGAATGAATACACTTCATTTATTCCATTGGCTGATTTGAGTATTCCACCAGAACATCGGAAACATATCCGCGTCTTTGTAACACTGTTTTACTGCATGAAACAATTTTATTTCTAATGAAAAGGCTTAATAGATAGAACAGTTTTACACTCAATTCTCGACATCAATACAGTTTGTGCGTACACCTTTTATTTTCAGAGAATTACCAGCGCCATGCGTTTATATTTAAAGGCTATGTTCTCATATTTAGTACTCACTTCCATATTCTTGTCAACATGTTAACATGTAAAAGTATAAAGAGCAGTGGAAGCGAGGCCTTACTTTAATATATTGCATTTCAACCCGGGTCAATTCGCGGCCGGTGTATGAATGTCAGAGTTTATATACAGGTCATCACCGGAGTTCGCGGCCAGTAAAATAATAGTAATATAATAAATACGCTATACGTGAACTAGGTGACCTGGAATTTTCTTTAGACCAGAAATATGTAGATTCTTAATGTGTTTTCAACAATACAATGATAAATATTATTTTTGATTAATTTAACAATAATTATTCCACCATATTGACCAATGTATTAAGCATGAGCGCGATGATTATCGATACTGTTAATAATCGAATCAAATAGCAATGCCCGACAAACCACTAAAACAGGTTTGTTCGAAGAACGCGCCTATAAATACGGATACTTCTTGTGTAGCCGGTTGACTCGTATGTTTTAATTTCACTTCCATTCTTCTTTTGGTTTTCTGTTTTGTATCTATAGGTTTATGACCAGCAATATGTAATAATGTAAAATAAGCAGCGAAAACTCCGCGTAACATCCCGTACTGCGTGTGATGCAGCTAAGAACTGCACAGAAAGACATTCGCTATCCTTGATCCCATTCATTGAACTATCAACGCCGTATATCTTTTTTAAAGATATTTCTTGTTTATATTGTTATGAATGCGATTTTATGTTAGAATTATCTTAAACTAAACAACTAGATTTAATTCAATGTTTTAACCTTACTAGCAGGTACATTGATGACATACTTAATTTAGATAACCCATTCTTTGAACAATATATTCACAAAATCTACCCAAATGAATTAGTCTTAAATAAATCGTGTAAATCCAATACAGACGCTGCGTATTTAGACTTACATCTTACTATTAATAATAATATGATCAAAACTAGTTTATACGACAAACGGGACGACTTTTACTTTGAAATTGTAAATTTTTTGTTCCTAGATGGCAACATCCCTAAAGGTCCATCCTATAGTATTTACATTTCGCAGTTGGTACGTTATGCCGGAACATGTTCATGTATTAAAGATTTTAATGATCGTAATCGTATATAAACAAAGAAATTGCTAAAACAAGGTTTTCTGTATCATAACCTTAGAAATAAATTCGCTGAATTTCACTCAAAGTATGGTGATTTAATTTCTAAATATAATGTTTCTTTAAAATGGCATTTAACTAATGGACTTTCACACCCATCATTTTATGGAGATGTTTTGAAGCATGTTCGCAAATTAAAATATCTTAAATGAATGTTAACATTAAAGTTTTCAATTTAATAAACTCATTTGTATCAAAAGGATATGATGTTAACGTACTTAAAAACACGTGCTTGTTAGTTTTCGATTCACTATATCTTTCTTCTCTTAAAATTTGGAATATTTAATAGTATTACCATTTTATACGTTTGATTCTTAAATATTAAATCACCTTAGCTGGTTTCATTGGTTATTCAATTTTACAGTACCACCCCTTTAATATTTTTATTTTTGGCGTCGCACCGGAGTGTGGCAACTGGTATGTAATGCTTTTTTTCGCTTATGGGAGGAGAAGTTATTTTACGGATCAATGTATATTTTTTTGTTTTAAGAATATCTTGCACAGTTGTGATTTTTGCATGTAAATTAGTGTAAATAAGTTACTGCATTTGTTCCTATTACATTTATTTCAACATTTATTGCCAATAATGCAAAGCTAATGGTTTTAATTAATAACTGATCCACAACTGATCACAGGGGAAAGATCACAGGGACTGGGCAAATACGCGAAACTTTCTGGCTTTGTATAAAAACAAATGATGTTTAGTATAAAAACAAAACATAATCAAAATCTATTTATTTTGTGATTTTTCTAATTTGCTTATTTAGTGGAGAATCAATGTAGTACGATATTTGACGACCTATCGCGCAAGCAAGTTTATTGGAAGGCGTAGTGGTACGAAAACATACAATGTATTAGTTTATTAATAGACATATAATAACGATCGCTATACACAACTTCACCAAATAGCAGTACATATGTGAATGTCAGCCGGAATAGCTCAGTTGGGAGAGCGTCAGACTGAAGTTGTTTACGCAACAGTCATCTAAAGGCCCCCGATTCAATCCCGGGATCCGGCATGAACGAAACAGTTCGGCGGCTGACAATTTTTTCAGCCAGGTTAATTAATATAATAAAGCTTTATTTTATGTAGACATTTTAAAATCCATTTTACTACGATTTGACATTTTTATTAAAATTAATGGATGCAACGTGGTGACAACGTTAATTAAAATTTCTTACATCACTTAAATATCTTATAAAAATACACGTGTTTTTATATTAACAAAAAAATGCACACAACACATCTATTATCCATGTATTTTTATGGTTGTCTTTGTCTATCATAGGCCCTAAGTACTATCCCTACCACATATAGAGCGCGAAGCGCGACACGTATTATTGATTGTAACAATGAGTTGCGATAAAGGAAGCAGCCGCTTATCAAGGAGAAGCTTTGTCCCAGCAACCCGTTTCCCTAGAGTCAAGCACTCCTCGGAGTTTTTTTTTTAAGAACCACATATAGATCGCGAAGCGCGACACATATTACTATCCTGATGGTATGGGCCCTTTAGCATTAATCGACCATTACGTCCATAGTTATCTTCCTTAGAATTTGAGAAATTTTGAAATCCTTGTTCGAAGTCCAAAATTTTCATCCGATTGTTCCCAAACTTGCACAGGTTTTTTTATCAACGAGGACCCAACCCAAACTCTATATGAGCAATATCGGACCATAAGTCCAGAATTATGTCTCTTTGAATTTAAAAATAAAAGTGAAAACTGCTTGGTTAGGTGATTATGTCAACATTTTTCATCAGATTATTTCCAAACTTACAGTGTCTTCATAACAATGAGCATTTTTACCTCATTTAAAATGAGAAACATCGGGAAAATAAGACCAGAATTTTTTTCTATTAAATTTGACAAAATAAACAATTTCCACTTGTTTAAAAGATTTCACAACTTTCGTTTAAATCTTTCCAAACGTGTTAAGTGTGTTTATATCAGTATTACTCGAACCCTATTGAAAATGATGAATATCGGAGCAATAATTCTATTATGATCTTTTACTGAATTTCAAAGTATTGTGAAATGCAGCTTCTTTATGCAATTTAAATTTTTCATTTAAAAAAAATCAAACTTGTACAGTGTTTTCATATCAATGAGTACTCAATCCCTATCGTAAATGAGCAACGTAAGAATAAGTTCAGAATCATCTCCCCTTGAAGTTGAGAGAAATATGAAATTACGCTTACAAGATGAAGCAGATTTTTTAAAACCTACACAGTTCTGTTCCATTAATGAAAACACAAAATCATAGATAATGGTTATTTGGGAGTAATAACACAACATCATAAATAATGGTTATTTGGGGTTATAACACAAAATCATAGATAATGGTTATACCAGTATCTTTTTCTATTTTGTTTAAAATAATCGGCCAATATATTAATATTTACAGTAGAAAAAAATCGTTCCATGTAACTTAATTGAGTGCCTTTTACACTGAAATTCCCGACGCCCTTTGATGCTTTGCATCAATACTTATCTTGAAATGTTACAGTACTGCCCCTGGATTTTGTTTACGTCATCGTGTCTTCGCTTAACAATTACGTCATATGATACTCTCTCTCTCTCTGTTCCTGGCTACATTGATTTTTATGACGTCATCGCTTTTATAATGCTTCATACCACATACTTTAACTTTTTTAATCTACATGCATAGGTCATTGAGTTAAAAACGTTCAATTTTAAATATATTTTCTCTCTAACAGGCGTTTCTTGTTTGAATTATTTTGTTGCAGTCACATAAACAACCAAGCTATGCAATATGGATCTTTTACACCCATTATTGCTGCTTTTTCCTGTATGTGCGCGATGATGATCTGAAATATTAACTTCATGACGCTATATTCTAAAATCTTTTTCTATAAAGAAGGAATGTAGTTGATACTTGTTCGTAGTTTTATTTCATCGTTCCTCAAAAGGTTGTAACTCTGTTGCTCTGGTATCTTTTCTACTATTGAGTAATTAAATGGTAATTAAATTGAATGCGTTTTAATTTCCTTCTACTATTGTTTTATTTGAGTTACAATGCTATGAGGTTAAATTTTATTTACACGTAAATATATCATGAATATTGCTGGGCCAAGTGTGAGGTTGAGCGCTCTATAACCGGTTTAAACCCCCAATGCTATGCATTGACCGTTTTAAGGCGGTGACCCCAGCTTTATTCTTATATGTGTTTATGTTGTTTTGTAGTGTGCTGTTTTGTGCTGTTTTGTGCTGTTTTGTACTGTTTGGGCAATCGGTAACTTGCCTCAAATAAAGGACCAACTAATTGTTTATAATAAGATTGGAATACTGCTCCAGCAGCTGATGTTTCACTTCTTTATATTATGTTAACATAGAAGTATTGTTACGTTCATATTTTTTTCTTGAAATATGTATTTTTATTTTTTATTTTAAAAAGGTGTAAAGTCTACTTAAATGTAATATAGCATAACAAGCTTATTTTAAATGTATGCTATCATCTAACATACTATTATGTTTTTAAATGGAATGCATATTGTTTGACACCACAACATATTTAACAATGTTCAATACATTGAAGAAACACAACAACAATGCCTTTGCAGGAGATGACAGGTGTCTAGTGAAGCAACATCTACAGTATGAAAGCAGACACCCGCTGACAAGCCTGCGTCCTGACAGTGGGTTTTAAACATGGGCTAGTCATATAGACCACGGTGAAGATCGATTCTGGTTCGTTAATCACCAAATTAGTTTAAACAAACTTTGCCAGATAGTAAAAACCTTGAGTAAAAGTCCTTAATTAACAGAAAGACATGTACACCATTATGGTGATTGACATAAGTCATTTCCCTTCTGCTCGTAGGTTGTGCACCCACTAAAGTCGTTCAGGTTGCTGAGCATAAAAACGTCATGGTAGTCAACAGCTGTCACAGCTTGACTATTCATCGGAAGCAACAGATGGCTAACATCATACACAAGAATTTTTTTACACGCACGGTTTAAATTTTTAATGAAACATGACTTGATGTTGATCATAATAATGAGTAATGGTGAAGCCCTGCAATTTTTCCAAGCAATGGATTCTGTAGTAGAGCAGACATTGAAACAAATAAAACCAATATAAAGATACAAAGGACTTGCAGGATGCTCACAGTCCAGGTGGTTTATGGAAACACCAAATATCGCCTTGCCAACTGTTCTCGCTAAACACATTCACTGGTGCAGTGACAGTAATTTTTAGAATTGATGCAAACTTAAAATTTGTGACAACAGCATGCATATGTTCACATAGAGTTCTATTGCATTCAGCAAATTGAATCATAAATTTGTTGAGCATATTTTGTTAATTGTTGTAATCGTATATTTATGTCATTTTCTTATACACATTGGTTTTCGTATTATCTTTTTCAAGTTATTTCCGATTTTTATATGAAAGTAACCTACAAAGCTGTGTATAAAAAATATTTGCACAAGAAAGTACGTAATAAATATTCTTATGTGTGTTTTTCTTTTTCAATCTTATGATTTTTTAAAATCTTATTTCAGATTCTTATTAAATAAAAGAATTAAAAAATAGTTTATTAAAACACTTTAGGACATAAATAGTCGATGGCGTTCGGTTCTTTAAATCAATTTTCTATTATATGAATTATTGAAATATTATCACTTATTGTTTGAAACGCCATTATCTTAAACTTAGGTTATTGCGTTTGTTGTTAAGTTTGAGGTTATTGTTATGTATGTTACCGGTATGTCAGATATGTTTTTATCTTAAAACAAGAAGACTTATAGTTTCTTAAGAAACATTTTTCCTGCAGAAAGTGTTCTACAGTATATAGTTTAAGCTCTTTTTAAATCGAACATGTAACGGTTACAATTTGGTTATTATTTTTATATATCTTCTTTTGAAAGCGATTGATATCCAAACAGTTGAACGCTTTTGTTTTGTTTTTGATAAGATCTAACGGAAGGTATTTGACTTCGGTTATCTTTATCTTAAGAAAGCACTAACAACATGGAAATACCGAACGATTGACAACCAGAACGATTTCGAAGAAGTGACATATTTACGGAAACCGACGACCCGACTGAACACGCGGACGAATTAAATTAACACCAGACAAAATCGACCGCATAGAAAAACGGATCGGGCATTACCTTGACAAACTTTCCGGATCTTGGGTTGCAATTAATTATGGATATTTTTAGGTGGACACTGCCCTAGTTTCAAGGATCGGTACCAGAGTCACTGACAAACTGTGTGACCTGATATACCGAATAATTTTACATTCGCGACAACGCACAACACTTAATCAATCATAAAACAAAATTTGTTTAAATTAATTCGCTGCGTTTCCATTCGTTATTGCGGCAATGCGGACCAATGTTCGCAAAATTACTCCCCATAAACACGGGTAGAAATATGTGATCACAAAGGAATTTATGATTTGTACACAAAATATTATCTTATCTTCACTAGTTTTGTGTATACCATAAAAGAGATCCGTTTATTTATATCTACATCCTGATTCCAAATAGGTCTTTATAAAGTATGTTTGAATATTGAATATAATCTGATTGTGTGAAAGAGGCGCCTGTACGTAATTTTATCTTATTGCTAATAATTGGATCCATTATTTTATATGAATTATTTTGTATACTATTAATATTGCATACATATTATTTGATGAAATCATGTTTTAGGTGATTTCACCAGCATACATGTCACATAGCCTTGAAGCAACAATTATACGCACGTATACTTAATTATTTGGAGGCATATCAATATTGTAACTGGATATTCTTACATACAATGATTAGTTACCATTGCGATTTAATGTTGTTCATGCATGTTATTGTTTCTCATGTACACGTTTAAATTTGAAAAGAATATTAATTTAACAAACCGGATGTGCAAATATATTATGTACATTTTATAGTTGATCATAACTGTAATTTAAGTAAACTTGTTCGGCTCACAGGATGTAAGATGAAATCTGATCTCTATCCAGGCTGGAAGTTCCTCATGACGCCCTACCTGCATCCAGGTGAGTACTTCTCCGATGAACCCAGCATCCAAAAATCAGTGTTTACCGTGCTAATTAGTTTCTGATAATGCATACATTATCGTGTGTTTTAGTGACTTTGATGTACAATCATATAATTGAACAAAAAACATATAGTAAATATAAATTATTTGTACTTGGATCCCCACAACAACAGAGGTATAGCGACGCATATGCAAAGACAAAATATGTTATTGACAGAACATTCAGAATAATGAAGCGGCGGTTTCATGTTCTTTATTGAGATTCATTAATATTATAGTAAGTCAAGTGTCAATTAGCATTATAATCTTCATGTTGGTCACGCAATATACCAAATATGCTCTGAATTGAGTAAGCTACATTGCAAAATATTAACTTATCGTTTGTAAACATTTAGGTTATTATGAATATAAAGAAGTGAAACTCCAGCTGCTGGAGCAGTATTGAATTTTCATTAAAAACAATTAGTTGGTCCTTTATTTAAGGCAAGTGACCGATTGCCCAAACAGTACAAAACAGCACAATACAAACCAACATAAACACAAAATATGAATAAAGCTGGGGTCACCGCCTTGGAACGGTCAATGCAAAGCATTGGGGGTTTAAACCTGGTTATAGAGCGCTCAACCTCACACTTGGCCCAGCAATATTCATAATACATTTAAGTGTAAATAAAATTTAACGTCATAGCATTGTAACTCAAATTAAACAATAATAAAAGGGAATGCAAAGTTTCCAGATTCAATGTCGCAATTGCAGTATTGTGCAATAAGGCAAACGCAAGGGGTGGGATTGAGGACTTCCCAAATGATTACCTTCAACCTTCACCACTAGCTTGGGGGTAACCCTGATAGACTGGCTAACACTCATGCAATAACTGGCAACTATTTTCGGGAAATTATTTTTTTTTTTCAATATCGGGCTCTCAGAACATAAATAAATATCAAAATGGCTTATGTTATTCTATTGTTAAACACCGAATATTTATGGAATGAGTGATGTATTGGACGTCATCATTGATGACGTTCATTCGAACGAATGATAAAGGGGGCTAAGTTTCGTTAAGTTGGTGCATATAGTCGCGATTTGGGAGTCTTGAATACTGGTCTGTTACTTTTGCTGAAATTTGACATGTATATGGACAAGAATGCGATCTACCTGTTGGCGTAGGCGTTATACCTGGGAAAAATATAGTTTTTGATTAAATCACGAAAAAGTTTCGCAAGTTTTACATAACCGGAATTACAAAATGCGGTATGTGGATATACCGAAATCCCTACCGAAATCTCCGAAATCAAACTTTGATAAAAACAATGTTTCATTAGTTATTTCAGTGTATTTTGCAACAATCTGTATTAAAATACGCAGTTTTTCGATAAATAATCAATATTAATGGAGATTTCGTGGGATCTCGGGGATTCCTGGGGATTTTGGTAATTACGGGATTTTCGGTATTTCTTCTCACCCGTCAAAATGGCTGAATTCGCCAGAATGAACGCTAAGAAAAGTATTTACAAAATAACATCATCACAAACGATGTAAAGTGAACGCTACTTATCTGTTTTGTATATAAGTATACGATCCATTGGAAAACACTAACATTTGACATAAAAAAACGCCAGTGGATATGGAAATCTTCATCGTTCGGAATAGCAGACGGCGTCGACCAATGGCTGCCAATACAGGTTCGAAAAAAACGCGAGAAAGTATTAACAAAATAACATAATTAAAAATGATGTAAAGTGAACGCTAATTCGCTGTTTTGTAGATAAGTATACGATCTATTGAAAAACCATAACATTTGACATAAAAACACCCGTGGATATGGAAATAGCAGACATCACACGGCGTCTCATCTGATTCTACGCTGTTTGCCAAGGCCGATAATATAGTGAATGGAAATGCACAAACTCAGTAACTGGCAAGCATATATGCATTAGTAGGTTGTTTCGTGATTATTTAGAAACGACTACATAATTCTTTTGGTTCAGCCAGTGCAACTTAACAGAAATAAGTATAATAGTTTCTACACCTGACAACAATGTGCCAACTTATACAAGGTAAGTTGTTTACATTATTTAAAATATTACAAGCTTACAGTATACAACAATAAACAGCTGGTACATTGTAATGTCATCGTTTTAATATTAATAAGCCCGTGGTTAATTACCCTTTTTTATCTTATGGATCAATGCATCTCTAACACCTTCAATTGACTTGTTCATGAAAAATATACACCCTCAGTGCATGTTATCCCATACACCATCACTCACTTACTAAGGCTCGATTGGTCATTCTCGGCTCGGGTACTACTTACAAGTACATGTACCCCGGGTACTCTTAACTTTACTTACATGTACCCCGGGTACGGTAAATAAACTTAAACATACCCGCAAATATTAGATTGTATCCGAGTTGTATATCCGCCCAAAACCCGATATCGTTAAACATGCTACCGATTAACGTAAAACAATATTGTTTACCTTAACAAACTTCTGTTTTGAAAAATCTGCATCAACATGCTTTTTAGTATGAGTGTTGAGAGGACGCCGTAGGAATAATCAAGTAATCAAGAATACGTCTCTGTTTCTGCTTTTATTTCCTTCATGTATAATGACGATAAGGATTGACGACTAACATTGACGACAATGATCACAAGCATTTACGACTAACACTGACGACAAGCATTGGCGACTAGATGTAACATTGACGATTCTCTACAATAAATGAAATTAACAATAAAAAATGAATAATAAGATTATAGTACAACAGATATGCTTTTCAAAGTATAATATAATAGCATACACTCATTAGAATAAGAGGTTTCATAAATAACAATTTGAAACATTTTCAATCAATATCGAAATATCTTATACAATATTTATTACACAGCATGAATTAATTGTTAAAACATAATATAAATACCGAATATGGTGTTCCCCATTTAACGGACCTTGCAAACCAAATAATGTTTCTTTTAAACAATCTATGACGGTAAATAGTGAACGTGCGATGTCGCGGAAAATATTATACTTAACGACGTCATACAATGACGCGACTTTAAACAATTTAAGATTTAAAATTAAATCACATTATTGATTTTAACAATGAGTTTTGATAATATAAATGCCATTGAACAGAAAATTGACATAAATGTAAACATAATTAATTTTTACAAAATACCCGACAACAACCGATTTAGTGTTAAAATTCCCGGGTACGTTTTAGTATATTTACCGCACCCAGGGTACGAGCCTTACTATTTGTATTATTATTATATCTCACTAATTACAAGGTACCTTTACCTTGTTGTGTTTATCAACCTGGAATTTATGTAAAATCTGGCTTTCTTTCCTTTTATTTTTCATTCATTTGATTACGCAATTGTTGACGTACCTCGTGGGAAATTATTTGAATCTTTGGATTTCAATGGCGACAAGCTGAAAGTGTCAATTTATTTTAAAAACGAATCTAAGATTTTAAGTATTGTGTGTTTGTCATGCATAATTCAGTGTTTTCCAGAAAAAATTGAGTAGCCAGTTATATGGCCGGCAACTATGCAGTAAAACAAAAGCATTTATGACATTTACTTGATATATATTGGGAAAAGAAGCCGTCATGTAAATGTAAGAGTAAATGTAACCGGCAGAATCGCTGGCTGCCAGTATTTAAAGAGAACACTGATAATAGTAAACTAAATCTCTACGACACGATTACAGCGTTGTAAAATTGTGTTTTGGGTGATAATGGTTAGTAATTCATACAAATGTTATTAAAAAATATTGTGCTTTAAAATTAATTTTGAGAATGGGATGGAAGAACAGAAAATGAAGAGCATACAGGGATGGAAATAAGTGGTTTCCCATGAGCCCGGGGCAAGTAGATTTTGGCCTGGGCAACTCGATTTCAAAAG
The DNA here is from genome assembly GCF_020536995.1 of Dreissena polymorpha. Lineage (NCBI taxonomy): Eukaryota > Metazoa > Mollusca > Bivalvia > Myida > Dreissenidae > Dreissena > Dreissena polymorpha. The sequence continues at coordinate 39,476,006 of NC_068356.1, forward strand.
TTGGTAAACTTTTTTTTTTTAAATCTTAAAACAATTCAGTGCAATAAAAATTGAAAAACAATTGATCACCATGGATCAATACTAGTTAAATAACATTCATTATTTAGGAATAGGACATGATTCAATTCAGGCTCATAATAATACATCATGCATTGAACATGTGTATTGTCAGCAAATGTATATAATTATTTATTATTTTATTAAAAAAATGTATAATAATATTCACATGTTCATATTTCTGGGCTCATTATTCTTTATCTGGGCAACCAAAATACTAAAGATGGTTGCCCAAAATAGTAAAAAGTTAGTTTCAATCCCTGGCATATCATTGTAACTTTATTGTTTAACTGCATTGCATTAAAATTGTGATTGAGGTAAGCTTGTTGTTTATAGTATATTTACTTTTAAGCTCGACTATTATATATGAAATTCAAATATATATAGTGGACCTATCCTACTCACCCCGGCGTAGGTGCGCGCATTGGAATGTTTGCGTACCACCTCGAATATATTTCCTATGTCCATTGACATATTGCTTTCATACATGTATTTTGCTTCTTAACCAACATCACCCCAATGTATAAACAAAAGCAGATAACTGTATCAAGCATTTTGTAACAATTATGGCCTTTTTTTCACTAACAATAAGCATATAATTGATAAATCTATTTTAAAGTTTGCGTACCACCTTTAAATTGCCACAACTTTTTTATTATGCTCTCCCCAAATTTTTTAAGGGGGGAGCATATAGTCGCCGCTGCGTCTGTCCGTCCGTGCACAATTTTTGTCCGGGCTATTTCTCAGCAACTAATGACTGGAATTCAATTTAACTTAATGGGAAGCTTCACTACCAAGAGGAGACATGCATATTATCAGCCGGTTCTGGTCAGATGATTTTTCACAGAGTTACAATGTATGGCCCTATGAAATTTTCCATTAACTGTACATATAACGCGATCTACCTGTTGGCGTATTCGTTATTACTGTGAAAAATCTAGTTTTTGATTAAATCACGAAAAAGTGGTGTTTTTTATTGCGCAATCACTATAAACACGTGGCTTGGCCGGAAGTACATGTAGCCTTAATAGCAACCCCAAGACAATTCACCCCAAGGAGACAATTCACGGGCTAGACAATTCAAATTAGATTTTTCATACCCCAATTTTTCGATTTTCGTAATCATTTTTGTCGTACCCAAATGTTTTTCGTACCCAAATTTGTTCGTACCTAAAAAAAAATTCGTACCCATTATTTTCGTACCCAAATGTTTTTCGTATCCAAATTTTTCGTACCCAATTTTTTTCGTACCCCTTTTTTTTCGTGCCCAATTTTTTTCGTACCCATTTTTTTCGTACCTAAATTTTTGTTCGTACCAATTTTTTTTGTAACAATTTTTTTTTCGTACCCATTTTTTTCGTACCCAAATGTTTTTTGTTCCCAATTGTTTTCGTACCCAATTTTTTTTTCGTACCCATTTTTTTTCGTACCCGTATGTTTTTCGTACCCAAATTTGTTCGTATCCATTTTTTTTTTCGTACCAATCTTTTTCGTACCCAAATTTGTTCGTACCCATTTTTTTTTCATACCCATTTTTTTCGTACCCAAATAAACAAATCGTACCCATTTTTTTAGTACCCAAATTTGTTTCGTACCCAAATTTTTATTTGTACACATTTTTTTCGTACCCAAATAGTTTTCGTACCCTAATTTTTTTTGTTTCCTTTATTTTTTCGTACTCTAATTTGTTTTCGTAACCAAATTAGTTTTTTTTCCTGCCCATATTATGTTCGTACCCATTATTTCTACGTACACAAATTTGTTCATACCCAAATTGTTTCGTACCCATATGTCGTACTAAAATTTTTTTCGTACACAAATTTGTTCGTACCTAATTTTTTATTCGTACCCATTTTTTTCGTACCCAAATAGTTTTTCGTACCTTTATTTTGTTGTTTATCCTTTTTTTTCGTACTCAAATTTGTTTTCGTACCCAAATTATTATTTTTTTTGTACCCACTGCCCACATATTTTTTCGTACCAATTTTTTATTTTGAAATAATCAATTTTCAATTTGATTTGAACTCTCCACTCATTCCATCCCGCGAAACCCTTAAGGTGTCGCAACTCTAGTAAGAAATAGTATGACTATGCACAATGATTGTAAAAAACAATATTATTACATAACAATTAAAAGGCTGTTGTAGCGCAAGAACCTAATGAACAGAACAAAACATCACTTTGTATTTGCAGGTGGATACAAACATCTTATACCAACAAATATACAAGATACAAGAGAATTAAGAGAGATGTTTTACAACTTGTCTTTGGCAAGCTCCATCAGATGTGTTGTTTGCAGAAAGAATTCTCGCTGGGTCTATTCTTTTCTAATTTATTGCAAAGTGCATATTTACCATAAACATTCGCATAGCAAACTAAATTATGTATACAAATTATAATGTCCAGTTATTTTAATGATTATTTTAAATTCAAACCAACTGATGCTACACATCTGAAGTGTCTATAGATGTCTTTTTTGTAATCTGAGTATGGTTTTTGATATTTTTAATCAATTTACGTTGGATGCTATGACTGATACTGTTCCATTTTCAATCTATTAAATGCAATTATGACTCAAAATTTTAAATATATATCAAAGGAAACAAAATAGTTCATCATTCCAAGTGTTCATGGACTTGTCATGCTCTTTAATTATTGTATCGATAGTTACCTCTCAAAGGGCGTCTTTAACTTCTTTAAGTATTGAAGAGAATGCAACTTTCACTCTTAAAATTTCAAGAGTTATGTTGGACATGTGGGAACTGTGAAAGCAAGATACTTATTTCACTAAATCTTTAAAAGGCACTTGAATCAACATCATGAAAACATCCTATCATTTTCATAAATAATTGTTTTTATAAATTTGGAGGGTTTATGTATGTTTGAATCTACGTCAGTGCTACAAATGAAAGAACTGTTTCATTTGCCTAATTAGTTAGGTTTTGTGTATCAAATAACCTTTATAATATGAGCTTTTATTATCGATATTTGAAATTACAAATTTACTTGCATTATTAATTAGGCTATTGTTTTAATAAGCAAGTGTATTTACAGGCAATCTTGCCTGTATAGACAAGCTATCTTCTCAATATATCTTAATTATGAACATTGTTTTTGATAAAAGTGTCTGGTATTGTTAGTTAAGGTTATCAAAGATCGTATTAACTAGCTTCTATATATATAGTAAACATTTCTGTTTATATATTTATTGTTAATCGTACTTAAAAAAAATTGAACATACCTTTTGTGATACTTGGTAATTGTTAACTAGAATTAAAATTAAGTTAAATGAAATAATAAAAAAATAAAGCTTTTGTTTCAGTTAATTTGTTAACATTTACGTCTGATTTAATAAAAATCCTACTTAAATTTAAAACATGGTAAAGTGTATGACAATCGATCATTTTGGTTCAAAGACACCATAAGAATAATGTGATCATTTTATACACGTCTGCCAAAGGTTGTCGTGGAGTCTGTGTTGCTTTTTGTCATTCTAAATCCATTTACCGATATATGATGGTAATATGTTTGTGTAAGATCGCTTGCTGAGACATTGCATTTTGTTCCGTCATCATCTAGAAAGTAAGGTATGTTTGGAATGCAATGCATGTGTCTCACAGTATCATTAGCTCATCTATTTTTTGAAAAAAAATTATGAGCTATTGTCATCACCTCGGCGTCGGCGTTGGCGTTGGCGTTGGCGTTGGCGTTGGCGTTGGCGTCGGCGTCCGGTTAAGTTTTGCGTTTAGGTCCACTTTTCTCAGAAAGTATCAATGCTATTGCATTCAAACTTGGTACACTTACTTACTATCATGAGGGGACTGGGCAGGCAAAGTTAGATAACTCTGGCGTGCATTTTGACAGAATTATGTGCCCTTTTTATACTTAAAAAATTGAAAATTTTGGTTAAGTTTTGCGTTTAGTTCCACTTTTCTCAGTAAGTATCAATGCTATTGCATTCAAACTTGGTACACTTACTTACTATCATGAGGGGACTGGGCAGGCAAATTTAGATAACTCTGGCATGCATTTTGACAGAATTATGTGCCCTTTTTATACTTAGAAAATTGACAATTTTGGTTAAGTTTTGTGTTTAGGTCCATTTTATTCCTTAAGCATTAAAGCTATTGCTTTCATACTTGCAACACTTACTAACTATCATAAGGGGACTGTGCAGGCAAAGTAATGTAACTCTGACTGGCATTTTGACAGAATTATGTGCCCTTTTTATACTTAGAAAATTGAAAATTTGATTAAGTTTTGTGTTTAGGTCCACTTTATTCCTACAGTATCAAAGCTATTGCTTTCATACTTGCAAGATTTATGAACTATCATAAGGGGACCGTGCAGGCAAAGTTATGTAACTCTGACTGGCATTTGAACGGAATTATGGGCCCTTTATACTTAGAAAATTGAAAATTTGGTTAAGATTTATGTTTTGGTCCACTTTACCCCTAAAGTATCATAGATATTGCTTTCATACTTGGAACACTCACAAACTATCATAAGGGTACAGTAAAAGGACAAGTTGCATAACTCTGGTTGTCATTGTTACGGAATTATGGCCCTTTTTTGACTTAGTAACTTTTAATATATGGTTAAATTTTGTGTTTCGATCCACTTTACTTCTTAAGTATCAAGGCTATTGCTTTCAAACTTCAAATACTTACATGCTATCATGAGGTTACTGTACCTGGCAACTTTAATTTTACTTTGACCTTTGAATGACCTTGACTCTCAAGGTCAAATTATTAAATTTTGCTAAAATTGCCATAACTTCTTTATTTATGATTAGATTTGATTGATACTTTGATGAAACTACTCTTACCTGACATACCACAATAGACTCCACCCAAACCATCCCCCGTGCCGTCCCCTCCCCCCCCTCCCCCCCTCCCCCCCTCCCCCCCCCCCTATTTTTTTTTTTTTTTTTTTTTTTTTTTTTTAAGATCATCTCACAAATGACCACCACACCCTCACACTATACCCCCCCCCCCCACCCCCCCCCCCCCCCCCCCCCCCCCCCCCCCCCCCCCCCCCCCCCCCTAATTTTTTTTTTTTTTTTTTTTTTTTTTTTTTTTTTTAAGATCATCTCACAAATTACCACCACACCCTCACACTATACCCCCCCCCATTTTTTTTTTAAAAATGGTTATGTTTGAAATACCGTCCAACCATCGCACCCAAACCCCCCCCCCCCAATCGCCCCCCCCCCCAACCCCCCCCCCCCCCCCCGGATTTTTTTTTTTTTTTTTTTTTTTTTTCGCTTTTTTGGAAGATAATGTAATAAATGTCCACAACCCCACACTATACACCCCTCTTCACTCCACTCCTCCCTCCTTTGTGATTGAAAATGAGAGTCCCTTCACCTTTAAAAAGAAAATAGATGAGCGGTCTGCACCCGCAAGGCGGTGCTCTTGTTTTCAAATGTCATGGATGCGGGTTTTCATTTTCGAAAGGACGACATCAACGATCTTCACCAATATCTGTGACCCTTCGACATATTCCTTGCGTTATTATACATATGGCCATGTTATATCTAAAATATAACGAGAATCAACGCCAGTAAAATCCCTATTCAAAAAGTATATTATTGCCTTACATTTTGTTCTATGTATCCCTGAACCCTATCTATTTTTGGTTCTGATTTAATTGCATCTTTTATTTTCTTTAATAAAGTTTAGACCGCGGCGTATCGGAAGCTTCGTACCTGCCCTATAAGCCGTCGATATGCCGCTTTAAAATATAGAATACTGAATAACTAAAGGCGAATGTTTGTCTAGCGATATCGAAACCCAATAAACACAATATAGATTGTGTAAGCTACATGTTTATCAAGCCATGCACACCTTTATAAACTGCTATCGATCAAGCTTTAAGTTAGTATACGGATAGGTATATTATTCAAACGACTGGCATATTTGTGGGTTTGTATCCGTGTCTCTTTTAGTTGGTAAACCGAAATGAGTTTTTGAACAATGTTGATATGATCCCCACTCAGTCAGCGCCTATATCGATACCACGTTGAACAACCTTGTGTAAGATTCATGTATTTATGACTGCATTTGAAATAACGAGTCCATCTGGGCATCTATCTCAATCGCAGCGATCATAAAGCAGTGACCATTCAATATGTCCCTGTATTCCCCTGTAGGTTGCAGACGAGCCCAGAACCGACAGACAAGATACTGAAGGTTCCCGGTTCAAGTCTCGGGTACCAGGAGCATCCCACCTGTGGTCCTGGGGCAACCCTGTCCTAACCCAGAGCGCTTGAAAGACGGCAGCGGGGTCGCAGTGGACAGGGCCCTAGAGCCGGGAATTACTCGGGACACGAACATCCCAAGTGGTATCGAAGTATGCGTTGGCAGAGGGTGATTATTTCACCATCGTCAAAATCAATTTACCATGGTTTCACTGCAACCGGACGTGGATCGAAGACCGCTGCTCACGGATAAAATTCGCCACCGCTTTCTGGTTGTGGGGGTAATTTCGAAGCCAACACCGCTATCTGGCTGTTTATATACTGTTCTTGTTCACGTGATCGTTCTTAAAATAGTCTTGAGCTTAAAATATACCACCTTTTACAAAATACGGCTAGGCATATCAGCGGATAACATGGTATTGAAAAAAAAACATGATTCTACTGATTGGCGTTCTTACAATTATTTCGACCGCGTGAAAAGTTGTGTATAATAAGTGTGCAATACTGATCCAGCAGCTGGAGTTTCACTTCTTTATATTGTACTAAAGAAATTAAAGGTTCGGGTTTCTTACGTCCTGAAACATTTTAGACGGTTTTGGCAAGGCGTAAATATACAGGTAATGTATTAAATTTTATGGTATAGTTTTTAATAAATAAATTTAATATGCAATAAAAGGTACGCTTTATATATATTTGTAAGGTTTTAGATCTAGGACTATGTTGTCCCCCTTTGAAATAATCTCTAAATTGGGTCGCCTGTGTTGCATAGTGTAACTATATACAGACTATAGATTGCTGCATGCTTGAATAACTTTACTATTACATTGTACAGTGAGCTGATAAGCCAGTCTCACTTGAGCCACCAACGTAGTAACATCATTAAAGAGCATAGCGCACATTTGTGTTTGTTATTACTTAGACTATTCACATGAGTGAAAGAACAACTACGCATAACATTCAAATATGAAACATGGTGTCAGAATTTTAGTGATTTATCCACATCACATAAGTTTAAAAAAAAATGGATTTAAGTGGCATCCAAGCTCCGCGAATGGACTGGAACTCGTCCAATTTACCCGAAGCATTCGACAAATTTGAACGTCACGTGAAACTCATGTTTAGTGGACCTTTGAAGAACAAATCAGAGGAAGAGCATGTATCATATTTCTTATTGTGGATTGGTGACAGAGGACGTGACATTCACAGCACGTGGAAAGACATTTCACCAGAAAGTGCAAAGAAGATAAAAACATATTATGAACGTTTCAGAAATTACGTGCAGCCAAAGTTAAATCCGATCTTTTCCCGGTACAAGTTTTACAAACAGATGCAGGACAACGACTCCATTGATGCATATATTACACGCTTGCAACTTATTGCACAAGACTGCAACTTTGCCGAAAAGACGGACGAAATGATTCGAGAAAGGATCGTTTTTGGCACAAATTCGCCAAAGTTACGCGAGAAGCTAATCAACATCGGTGCAGGGTTGACACTCGATGTAGCCGTACAGACTGCGCAAAGTCTGGAGTACTCAAGGGAGCAGCTGCGCTCCATGAACAACGAAGTAGACGCGTGCCGATCCAGGCCAGTGCACCCGAGACCGATGCAACCGCATCGCCAAAGACATCAACGTCGGACGACAGCTACTGATGCAGGTCCAAGTCTACCTACTAAACACAAGCCGTGCTTCAACTGTGATATATTTCACAACTTTGGACAATGTCCAGCAAAAGGAAAGCAGTGCCGCAAATGCAACAAACTTAACCATTTCGCAAAGTGTTGCCGTTCTAAAAACAATAATATACACACTGTGGACAATGACACAATTAGTCATGATGTAACATCGGATGTAGATGGATTCAATATTGACACGGTAAGCACATTTTGTTCTACCGATCGTGCAATGATTCGTCTCCCCATTGGCCCTAATAAATGTCCCATTAGTTTTAAAATTGATACTGGAAGTTCAGTAAACATTCTGCCGAAGAAAGAGTTTAATGGTCTGAACATTCATTCCCCATTGGAACCCCCTACTGACATTTTGACTGCCTATACAGGTAACAGACTTCCAGTTGTAGGGAAAATCAAATTGCGATGTTCACACAAAGACAAAACTGTGAGCACGTGGTTTCATGTTGTAGATTCCCCGTCGGTACCTCTCTTAAGTCTGAAAACATCAACCGATCTAGGATTAATTCAGCTGACATGTACTGTTGATTGCCCATCCCAAGAATTAAATAAAGAAAGTGTGTTATCAGATTACAAAGACCTCTTTGAAGGTATTGGGGTCATCCCTGGCACTTGCAAGCTTCATTTGAAGCCAGATGCTATACCAGTCGTTAATCCTCCTAGGAGAGTTCCGGAAGCATTACGCAATAGACTACGCGAAGAGCTTGACCGAATGGAAAACAATGACATAATTGCTAAGGTCAATACACCCACAGACTGGGTAAATTCACTTGTAGTGGTTGAAAAGCCGAACACTGGACAGTTAAGAATATGTCTTGACCCAAAAGCACTGAATGACGCTATTCGAAGACCACATTATCCTATGCCAACACTTGACGACGTGACGTCACAGTTAGCTGAATGCAAATATTTCAGTCTATTAGACATTACACATGCTTACTGGAGTGTAAGGCTTGACGAAAAGTCATCTTACCTAACAACATTCAGTACCCCATTTGGCAGATATCGTTATCTCCGACTTCCTTTTGGGATAAAATCATCTCAGGACATTTTTGTACAGAAAATTGAGGAGATATTCGGGGACCTGACAGGTGTACGCACAATAGTTGACGACATATTAATAAGTGGACGTACAAGAATTGAGCATGACAGAAATCTCACTGCTACGCTTCAACGTGCTCGTGAAAATGGCATAAAATTTAATCCCGACAAATGTCGTATTGGATTGTCCGAAGTACCATTCTTTGGTCACGTGATCACGTCATCTGGACTGAAACCAGACAGTACTAAGATTGAGGCATGTGTCAATGTAGAAGCACCAAAGACACGCGGCGAACTTGAAACATTTTTGGGTATGGTTACTTATCTGCAGAAATTTGCCCCCAATTTGGCTGAAATAACAAGCCCATTGAGATTGCTTCTGAAAAAAGACGTTGAATTTGTATGGGATCAGCCACAATCAGATGCCTTTTCTAAAGTTAAGCAGGTCATAACACAAAGCCCAGTGCTAGCTTACTTTGACCCCAAGAAGCCGGTTTGCATTGAATGTGACGCTTCAATGAACGGTGTAGGTGCAGCGATCATGCAAGATGGTCAGCCAGTTGCATATGCATCTAAGACATTGACACAGACAGAACGAAATTATGCAAACATTGAACGTGAAATGCTAGCTATAGTGTTCGCATGCCAGCGTTTTCACCAGTACATATATGGCAGACATGTAATTGTTCATTCTGACCATAAACCCTTATCTGCGATCATGAAGAAGCCATTACATGCAGCACCACCTCGTTTGCAAAGGATGATGCTTAGTTTGCAAAAATATGACCTTGATGTTAGACATGTGAGCGGGAAAGAAGTTCCCATCGGGGATTTCCTGTCACGACAGCCAATGTCAGACTGTTCTGAAATCGAAGGTCTTGACCTTCACGTTCACACGGTGCTCTCGAGCATGACCTATACTGACCGAAGTCTAGAAAACGTGAGAAACGAGACAAGAACTGACCTACAGATGATAGCCCTGAAACAGACTATAGTTAGAGGATGGCCAAGTTCAAGGTCAGATTGCCCTGACATGATACGCGAGTATTTCAATCACAGGGACGAACTTTCGACAGCCGATGACCTAATTTTTAGAGGGCAGACACTGGTCATTCCCAAGAGACTCCGACCACACATGTTAGAACAAGTTCATTTAGGTCACATGGGCATTGAAAAAAGCACACAAAGAGCCAAAGACGTTATGTTCTGGCCAGGAATGTGCAAGCAAATTACTGAGTACATAATGAGCTGTACAATTTGCTTATCGCATAGAAACTCAAACCAAAAAGAACCGTTAACACCCCATGAAATTCCGCAGGGTCCATGGCAGGAGGTTGCCACAGACATATTCCATTTTGATGGAAATGACTATTTGCTCGTAGTAGACTACTACAGCAGATACTTTGAAATAGACAAACTTCCGGACATGCTGTCCACAACAGTTATCAGAAAACTGAAGTCACGCTTCAATACCCATGGCATTCCGATGCGTATTTTCAGTGACAACGGACCTCAGTATACATCGGACGTATTTCGAAATTTTGTCAAATCATGGCATATTGAGCATGTCACATCTAGTCCACATTATCCAAAGTCAAACGGACTTGCTGAACGGACAGTACAAACTGTAAAAAGACTGCTACAAAAAGCAAAAGACAGTTGCCATGAACCATACTTAGCCTTGCTAGAGTATAAGAACACTCCACTCTCAGATTGCAATCGGTCACCCGTGCAGTTGCTGATGAGTAGGAGAACTAGGTCAATTATGCCTACAACGGTTACCCAGCTTCTGCCCAAAGTCGTTAACCCAGACTTTGTCCGATCTTCAATTCAAACTTCCAAAAATAAACAGAAAAACAATTATGACAAAACCGCAAAACCGCTCCCCAGATTACATTTGAATGAAACTGTGAGGTTCCAGATAGGAAAACTCTGGAAACCAGCTAAGGTTATCGAAATACACAATGCTAACTCTTACATAATACAAACACCTTCTGGTCAGGTTTACAGGAGAAATCGTCGCTACCTCATCAGAACCAATGAGGATTTCCCAGAGATATCAGATTTTACACCTGATGTTTTGGCAAGAAATCATTCAAGCACTGATAAACAGGTCAAACAACCAACAAACAATAGTGCATTGAATATTCAACATCCCTCTGTACCTGTAGATAAGCCCATTTCCCCTTATCAGACACGATCAGGTAGAATAGTGCAGCCTTGTCAGCGATACGCAGAAAATGAATGGACTAAGTAAATGTTCAGAATGTTGTTGATGTTTATGTTACATTGATCAAAATATCAAATTATTAATATTAACATAAATATGATTAATTGTTAATATGTTATAACAAACTTTTATTGAAGACAAATTTACATCTTAACAAAACAAAGGGGATGTTGCATAGTGTAACTATATACAGACTATAGATTGCTGCATGCTTGAATAACTTTACTATTACATTGTACAGTGAGCTGATAAGCCAGTCTCACTTGAGCCACCAACGTAGTAACATCATTAAAGAGTATAGCGCACATTTGTGTTTGTTATTACTGAGACTATTCACATGAGTGAAAGAACAACTACGCATAACATTCAAACATGAAACAGCCTGCTTTTCAGACTTGTTTTATAAACGATATAGTTTGTATATTTCTGCTAATATACATGTATGCACACATTTTTACTTCATGTAAATAAATGTGAACCCATTAAGTAATCCCCCATCCAGCGTGCTTTGCAAAATAAACATTATTATTATCATCATTATTGTCATTTCCAGTTTAAACCGTTTGCAAAATTTTGCTAAAATTGAAAACACTGGCATTTTAGTTTTGTATCGGCTAATAAACAAACCTCCGTCAATCGTGTGTTGCTAAAAACGCATAGTTTTATGTCTATGAACCTTACCTACGAAGGTGCATTGACCAATCAAAACCATACATCAAAAATAGTTTTGAAATATGGATCATGTTACCATTTCTTTTTTTCTCGCTCAATATTTCGTAAAATAAAGTAAACCCATAAAAACAGTACTCCTTATATCAGTAACCATAATTTCAACGCTAGATGTGGTATCTTTACATATATTTAACGAGATACAAAACGCTGGTTTTTGATTTTGTGTGGCACAATATATTCCGTTTTAATTTCCTGCAACGATATCTATTCATACGACACACGAACACCAACTTGGTACATAACATGTGTTGAAGATATTGTCGCACAAAAAAGAGCATTTCTGTATCTTGTTCAATCTATGTTACAAGACGACATCAAACGTTGAAATTTTGGCTACTGCTATAAGGAAAATTGTTGTTAATGTCTTAAGTTTATTTTTTGAAATATTGTACGAAATATTCGTAAGTTGCGTGTTTATGAGCTTTTCAATGTTATTGACAGCATTGATTTAATTCATTGGTTACTTCTTAAAATTTTAATGTTCTATAGTATCACTGATCAAAATGTACACCTGAGTCGCCGTGGTGTAATGGATATGGTGTCCGCGGGAGCGTTCTTTAGATCTCCCCAAAGACACCAAGTACTGGTTCTAGGCCCAGGAAACGGACTCGAGAGCGTTTATATAAGCCTTGGGCTTTCGATGCAATCGAGCTAAAATAAATAGGTTTAAACTAAAATGTACACCAAGTATTATATGAATATTAATCAAATATACATTTACGAAAACAATTAACTTTTTTTGTATCACTAGTGTCGTCGACGATTGTCCTTCATGTTACGCATGAAATGCTGTTATAAGATAATGAGTTCGAACGTATATATTAGTTCGATGCATCGAAAGCCTTAGGCTTATTGAGACACTTTCGACTCTGTTTCCTGGTAGGACCAGTTTTGGGTTGTAAAGAAAACGTACCAACAGCGAGGATCGCATCGCAACCAGGACGTCCTTGTCGCAAGACGGACACACAAGTTAATAGAATATAATTATTACACTCAAAAAATATTTTCTTTACAACTAAAAGACACAGATATCAATTAATAGAACTCCCGAAGTACGAGTCATTAAATTATAACGTTATATAACTTCAACCAAAATTTGCAAATTGAACACATTTTCGTCTAGTGTAGCACATATATTAACCAATCTGTGAAGTGCATAAAATGTATTGAATGTTAAGTAAATATCATTCATACAGACGTTATTTTAATCGTGTTTTCATGATGTCGATTTAAAATTTACACATCAGGTAGTATTTTTATTTTATACAATGACCATACACTACTGGTACTGTACCGAAAGCTTCCCTGTATTGTTAATCTTTAGAATGGGTCCCGGCTAATCGGCTTTGCATTTCAAAGCCGGAGCCCAATGGTGAAAACAAAACGTCCTTAAATTGTCGAAGTAAACTTCCTGATTACTTAAGTGTTTTAACATTTGTGTGTAGACTGCAAGTAATTAATTCTAAAATTAATTTTACATTATTCAGGTGAGTAGCTAGTATTTTACAAAGATAACATAATTATTGACCTATTACAATGTTATGTTTGAATATCTTATGAGCTTTCACGTTCTAAATTAGCCTTATTAGGCACACGTTCGTTTTGCTTTCTGTACAAAAAATGGAGTAAAGTTCAACAATTTGACGTTCTTTACGATTCAGGTGCAATTATACTCCCTCATCGGACTACCATGTGGTATAGTAGTCGTAACATTGGAACGGTATAATGACCCGATAAAAAAATTCATCATAATAATCTTGTCTCGCCCATGTCTCCGCTGACTTAGTCCAACCGCTGACTTAGAAATGCATGTGCAGAATTTCAATAATAAGCTATTATTGTTCGTGTATTATATTGCACTGTACAGTATTTATTATTTATAATAATAATGTTTGTAAGTTTATATTATTTGTATCCTTATTATTAATAATTGTATGTATAAGTATACTAACAATAACACACATATTTAACATGCATTGTGTATTGTGAAATGAAAGCCTGCACTTCATCGCAATACCTAAAAGTATTACCATAAAATAAGGGATATTGTACGTTTGGTGGTGGTAGTAGTAGTGGTCGTGGTGGTGGTGGTGGTAGTAGTAGAGTAGTAGTACTAGTAGTAGTAGTAGTAGTAGTAGTAGTAGTAGTAGTAGTAGTAGTAGTAGTAGTTGTTGTTGTTGTTGTTATCCCCACGCTTTTTGAAAAAAAGGTGGGGATATTGGGTTTACTAACGACTCGCCCCCTTAACGACTCGCCCCATAACGACTCGCCCCACTTTTTATAACGACTCGCCCCACTTTTATAACGACTCGCCCCACATGTATAACGACTCGCCCCACATAGATAACGACTCGCCCCATCATTACTTACATGGTAGGATTTTTATTTAATTTCGATTTTATTGTGTTTTAAGTCGGTAAAAACTGGTGGGGTATTGAAAAAATATCTTAAGATTTGGCAAATTAGAAGTTTGATGAAATTTGTTAAAATGCTTTACTTTAACTTTCACCTTTTTCAGGAACTTTCAACAGAAACTGGAATACTGTATCGCATCCTGCATGATATGTTTAAGATTTCTACACCTGGAATTTTATCAACTCTTGCAATTAATATTATGCGTTACCACAGTAACATAACTATGTTTTTGCGTATATAATATATAACGACTCGTCCCATCATTTTTATTGTTACATTTTTAGCATCTATGTTAAATGTAAACAGTACAGATGAATAGAAAGAGAAATATATAAGAAAAACTTTTTTTGTGTTGATGGTTTATTAGATACTTATGTACTTATATACAACAACAACAACAACAACTTATAAAAAAAAGAAAGTTACGCAGTGTGTATAATAATATCAATACATTGATATAATAAGAAAAATTTACAAAAAGACAGTAATACATCAGTACCGGGTAATCAATATAATTATATCTTAATATTATCAACATTGAATTTATGAAAATGATTTTATTCAAACGTTTTATTCATAACAAATTTAAACACTATTTACACAAACAACAACAACTATTTGCACAGGTCCGTACATGGCTGAACACAAGTCCAGCAGCTGCGCTGCAAATACAGAGTGCAAAGCGCAGGCATGGTGTTAGTCGAATTATCAATTTAAAATAATGGTATACTATAATCATGTATACATCTTTAAATACTAAACTCCGCCGTGGCACGTATTACTCAATTAAAGTTATAACCATTTAAGTAATTAAACAAATCGTGGAATTAATTGATTTATCACAAATGGTTTCTTGTTTATTTGAAACCATTGCAAATTTTCCGCGGTAATTGTTCACACCTACAAATTAAAAGAACCGCCATTTAATTAGCGTTAAATGTTTATTTGAAACCATTGAAAACTTTCCGCGCTAATTGTTCACACCAAAATTTAAAAGAAACGCCATTTGATTAGCATTTTAAAGTAAAGTTTGTGTGAAAAACACAAAAGGACTGATACGCATTTTTATAGTATGAAAAAAGATTTTCAAAACGTGTGTTGTGTATTCAGATCAACAGGTAATAAATAGGTAGATTTAAGATTATAATGGTAATTTTAAAATTATAAATAAAAAATTATCTTACAGATGAATTGTGTCCGTAAAATTTCTGCAAAAAATAAATTTCGGCAAAGACCTTTTTTCATATTTCTTACCTTTCAATACCCGTATATATGAAAATATCTTTACCACGAAGCAAGGTATTCACGCTTTCGCGATTATGACACATGTATTGTTGATTGTCATCACCCGCCCGCGGTAATGTACCTGTCTATTATGTTGTTAATTCATCGGTCTCTTTATAACGATAATCCCTAAATTCTTGAGTAATTTAACCTGGGAATCTTTAATTGTCGATATGATCTTAGCCTTTGCTTCTTTTTATAAATATAAAGGAAAGTATGACATGAGACAAATGTACCGATACCCAATAGTCTTGCTTTATGATAATATTGTCACTGAACAAAGATGTAAAAAATCATTAAATAAAAATTATTACTTTTCAGAATAGGCCTGCAATAGACGTCATTAAGGTCAGATATAAGGCAAAAAAACGCTGAACGATGGTTATCAAACAAAGCCATATTATGAATTGATTTCATTTATATTACCATATATAATATAACATTTTATTTTGATAGGGCGAGTCGTTATATATGTGGGGCGAGTCGTTATACATGTGGGGCGAGTCGTTATAAAAAGTGGGGAGAGTCGTTATGGGGCGAGTCGTTAAGGGGGCGAGTCGTTACATTACCGGGATATTGTGGTTATCTCCGCCGTCCGTCCGTCCGTCTGTCTGTCTGTCCGTCCGTCCTGGCCACTATCTCCTCCTACACTAAAAGCACTAGAACCTTGAAACTTACACACATGGTAGCTATGAGCATATGTGCGACCCTGCACTATTTGGAATTTTGATCTGACCCCTGGGTCAAAAGTTATAGCGGTTGGGGTGGGGCCGCGTCAGAAATTATCACTCATTTTTTTAGGTTATTTTACATTTACTTCTTTATTTCTACACCGATTCACTTCAAATTGATACTGGACCTCTCTTATGACAATACGGTCAATCTCAACCATGCATGGCCCCATTCCCAACCCTGGGGCGCCTCGCCCACATAGGCCACACCCACCAAAAATTTCCATTTACTATAATTTTTTCATTTCTACACGGATTCACTTCAAATTGATACTGAACTTTTGTTATGACATTAGGGTCAATCTCAACTATGCATGGCCCCAATCCCAACCCTGGGGCGCCCGCCCACATAGGCCACACCCACCAAAAAATTCCATTTACTATAATTTTTTCATTTCTACACGGATTCACTTCAAATTGATACTGAACTTCTCTTATGACATTAGGGTCAATCTCAACTATGCATGGCCCCATAACCAACCCTGGGGCCCCGCCCACATAGACCACACCCACCCAAAATTGCCTTTACTATAATTTCTTCATTTCTACACTGATTCACTTCAAATTGATATTGAACTTCTCTTATGACAATACAGTCAATCTCAACAATGCATGGCCCCATTACCAACCCTGGGGCGCCCCGCCCACATAGACCACACCTACCCAAAATTGCCTTTTACTATAATTTCTTCATTTCTACACCGATTCACTTCAAATTGATACTGAACCTCTCTTATGACAATACGGTCAATCTCAACTATGCATGGCCCCATTACCAACCCTGGGGCCCCGCCCACATAGACCACACCCGCCCAAAATTGCCTTTTACTATAATTTCTTCATTTCTACACCGATTCACTTCAAATTGATACTGAACTTCTCTTATGACAATACTGTCAATCTTAACTATGCATGGCACAATTACCAACCCTGGGGCGCCCTGCCCACATATGTCACACCCACCCAAAATTGCCTTTTACTATAACTTCTTCATTTCTACACCAATTCACTTCTAATTGATGATGAACTTCTCTTATGACAATACGGTCAATCTCAGCTATGCATGGCCCCATTACCAACCCTGGGGCACACCTAGGTCAAACATTCGGCGTGGGGATACGCGTCGGCCTCTGCCGCGCCATTTCTAGTTTTGTTGTTGTTGTTGTAGTAGTAGAAGCAGTAGTAGTAGCAGTAGTAGTAGTTGTGGTAGTAGAAGTAGTAGTAGTAGTAGTAGAAGTAGTAGTAGTAGTAGAAGAAGCAGTGGTAGAAGCAATAGCAATGACAGTGGTAGTGGAAGTAGCAGTATCAGTAGTAATAGTAGTAGTAGTAGAAGTTGTTGTAGTAGCAGTTGTAGTAGTACCAGTAGAAGAAGTAGTAGAAGTAGCAAGTAGCAGTAGTAGTAGTAGTAGTAGTAGTAGTAGTAGTAGTAGTAGTAGTAGTAGTAGTAGAAGTAGTAGTAGTAGTAGTAGTAGTAGTAGTAGTAGTAGTAGTAGTAGTAGTAGAAGTAGTGGTGCTGGTGGTGGTGGCGGCGGTGGTGGTGGTGGCGGCGGTGGTGGTAATGGTGGTGGTGGTAATGGTGGTGGTGGTGGTAATGGTGGTGGTGATGGTAATGGTGGTGTTGTTGTTGTTGTTTCTGTTGAAGAAGTAGTATTTGTAGTAGAAGTAGGAGGAGGAGCAGGAGGAGGAGGAGCAGCAGCAGCAGCTGTAGTAGCTGTTGTTGTTGTTGTTGTTGTTGAAGCAGTAGTAGTAGTTGTGATAGTAGTAGTAGTAGTAGTAGTAGTAGTAGTAGTAGTAGAAGTAGTAGTAGTAGTAGTAGTAGAAGCAGTAGTAGAAGCAATAGCAATGACAGTGGTAGTGAAAGTAGCAGTAGTAATAGTAGTAGTAGTAGAAGTTGTTGTAGTAGCAGTTGTAGTAGTACCAAAAGAAGTAGTAGTAGAAGTAGTTGTAGTAGTAGTAGTAGAAGTAGTAGAAGTAGTAGTAATAGTAGTAGTAGTAGTAGTAGTAGACGTAGTAGTAGTAGTAGTAGTAGTAGTAGTAGTAGTAGTAGTAGAAGTAGTACTAGTAGTAGTAGTAGTAGTAGTAGTAGTAGTAGTAATAGTAGTAGTAGAAGTAGTTGTAGTAGTAGTAGTAAAAGTAGTAGTAATAGTAGTAGTAGTAGCAGCAGCAGCAGCAGCAGAGGCAGCAGCAGAAGTAGTAGCAGCAGCAGCAGCAGCAGTAGTAGTAGAAGTAGTAGTAGTAGTAGTAGTAGTAGTAGTAGTAGTAGTAGTAGTAGTAGTAGTAGTAGTAGTAGTAGTAGAAGTAGTAGCAGCAGCAGCAACAGAAGTAGTAGTAGTAGTAGTAGTATTTGCACAATCAGGAGCAGTAGGAGTAGTAGTAGTAGTAGTAGTAGTAGTAGTAGTAGTAGTAGTAGTAGTAGTAGTAGTAGTAGTAGTAGTAGTAGTAGTAGTAGCAGTAGTGGTAGTAGCAGTAGTAGAAGTAGTAGTAGTAGTAGTAGTAGTAGTAGTAGTAGTAGTAGTAGTACTAGTACATTATTGTACAAGTGACTGGTAACCAAGAATCATTAGGGCTTCTTTGCTCAATGATTGAATTACATCAACCAGCTGCCTTTTAGTCATGCTTAGGCCTTTTAGTTGTGTCTTATAGTCACACTGTAATTTTAACCTTCAAGTTGTGTCTTGTAGTCACACTTGGTCAGTCTATTTGTGACTTGTAGTCATGATAGTTCAAATTAGGTTAAAACCCAAAAGAAGTGTCCTTAAGTATGACTGGTGACCGGTAGCTGTGGGATCCGACAGCCAGAGAGCAGAAATATCCTTTTACGTATCCTTTTAGTTAATGAAAAACAGTGTCTTTATGTTGCCAAATATTTGCTCATATTATCATTATAATTATTGTCTTAACTCTAGTTATATCAATTAATTACATAATATTTTACTTTTACTGTGTTTTAATAGTGTAGCCGGTATTGTTTTATTGCTTCAGTTCCTAATAGCCTTCTTATATATATCACACATTTTAAGATCATTAATCCTTTAACTAATGCTTCATAATAGTATCAATACCTCTTATCTTTTATCAATTTTATGTACATATGTATGTTTTGTACAACGCCATTGAATATAATTATATAAATAGGCGTTTCCTCAAATTAGCAAGTTTCAGTTTAGTAGTAGTAGTAGTAGTAGTAGTAGTAGTAGTAGCACTAGCAAAAGTAGGAGTAGTAGTAGAAGTTGTAGGAGTAGTAGCAGTAGTAATAGTAGTAGTAGTAGTAGAAGTAGTAGTAGTAGTAGTAGTAGTAGTCGTAGTAGTAGTAGAAGTAGTAGTAGTAGTAGAAGTAGTAGTAGTAGAAGTAGTAGTAGTAGTAGTAGTAGTAGTAGTAGTAGTAGTAGTAGTAGTAGTAGTAGAAGCAGTAGTAGAAGCAATTGCAATGGTAGTGGTTGTGATGGTAGCAGTAGTAATAGAGGTAGTAGTAGAAGTTGTTGTAGTGGCAGTAGTAGTAGTAGTAGAAGTAGTTGTAGTAATAGTGATAGAAGTAGTAGTGGAAGTAGTAGTAGTAGAAGTTGCTGTTGTAGTAGTAGTACTAGAAGTAGTAGTAGTAGTAGTAGTAGTAGTAGTAGTAGTAGTAGTAGTAGTAGTAGTAGTAGTAGTAGTAGTAGTAGTAGATGTAGTAGTAGTAGTGGTAGTAGTTGTAGTAATAGAAGTAGTAAAAGCAGCAGCAGCAGCAGCAGTAGTAGCTTACTCTCTAATTATTACATTTGTACATGTTTGCACTATATTCATTGCTTATTATGCCCCCCTTCGAAGAAGAGGGGGTATATTTGGTTTGCTCCTGTCGGTCAGTCTGTCGGTCGGTCCGTCCACCAGGTGGCTGTCAGACCATAACTCAAGAACGCTTGTGCCTAGGATCATGTAACTTCATAGGTACATTGATCATGACTCGCAGATGACCCCTATGGATTTTGAGGTCACTAGGTCAAAGGTCAAGGTCACGGTGACCAGAAATAGTAAAATGGTTTTTGAATGATAACTCAAGAACGCATACTCCTAGGATCATGAAACTTCATGGGTAGATTGATCATGACTTGCAGATAACCCCTATTGATTTTGAGGTCACTAGGTCAAAGGTCAAGGTCACGGTGCCCCGAAATAGTAAAATGGTTTCCGGATGATAACTCAAGAACGCATACGCCTAGTATCATGAAACTTCATAGGTAGATTGATCATGACTCGCAGATGACCCCTATTGATTTTGAGGTCACTAGGTCAAAGGTCAAGGTGACCCGAAATAGTAAAATGGTTTTCGGATGATAACTCAAGAGCGCATACGCCTAGGATCATGAAACTTCATTGGTAGATTGATCATGACTTGCAGATTACCCCTATTGATTTTGAGGTCACAAGGTCAAAGGTCAAGGTCACGGTGACCCGAAATAGTAAAATGATTTTCGAATGATAACTCAAGAACGCTTTTGCCTAGGATCATGACACTTCATAGGTACATTGATCGTGACCCGCAGATGACCCCTATTGATTTTCAGGTCACTATGTCAAAGGTCAAGGTCACAGTGACAAAAATCGTTTTCACACAATGGCTGCCACTACAACGGACAGCCCATATGGGGGGCATGCATGTTTTACAAACAGCCCTTGTTTCATAATTAAGTATGTTTTACAAGATTAAATTAAAATAGAATTAAGATATAGTAATCATGAGACATTTATCTATAAAAAAAAATAAAAAAAAAAATATTTTTTTATTTTTTTTTAGGGGGAATTTTTCCCCCAAAAAGGGGAAAAAAGTATACTTTCCAGGGGGGAATGCGGCCGAATTTCGGCCGTGGATTTGACAGATTGAGGGCCCTGAGTAGTAGTAGTAGTAGTAGTAGTAGTAGTAGTAGTAGTAGTAGTAGTAGTAGTAGTAATAGTAGTAGTAGTAGTAGTAGTAGTAGTAGTAGTAGTAGTAGTAGTAGTAGTAGTAGTAGTAGAAGTAGTAGTAGAAGATGTTGTTGAAGAAGTACAAGTAGTAGTAGTAACAGTAGCAGTACCATAGTAGTAGTAGTAGTAGGAGTAGTAATAGTATTATTAGTAGTAGAAGTAGTAGTAGTTGTAGTAGTAGTAGTAGTAGTAGAAGTAGTTTTAGTAGTAGTAGTAATAGTAGTAGTAAAAGTAGTAGGAGTAGTAATGGTAGTAATAGTAGTTGTTGTTGTAGTAGTTGTAGTTAGTATTTTTATCATTTTTAGAAGGCTTAAACTATTTATTTTTTTAATTCCCATTTTTTTTTTTTAAGTGTTAAGTTATCAAAGCGGGCTTAAAGTATATGGGTTACATTAAAAAATACGTGTTACTTGCTTTTGGTATCTTTGAATTGAAGTGGTGGCAACATATGTATTTACAGTAGACTCTGCCAATACCGGACTCTCGGAATACCGGAACTCTCCCGATTCCGGACGGTCGGGCCAGTCCCGTATTTTCTCCTTCTATATCTTTGTTAAAAAATGTTGAATAAACCGGACTCTCTGAAAACCGGAAACCGGACGGGTATCTCCGTAAATTTTGTCATTTTCAACGTAAAATACATTGAGTATACCGGACGGTCTAAATTCTCAAGATGCCCGAGGCGTGAAAATAACATTACCTAGTCAGCAAAGCGAGTGCGGTGTCACATTTCGCTCGTGCAATTATCGATAATCGGATTAAACAAACCATAAAGGTGTCAAGTCGTTACCGCGCTATGGGAGACCGATTAAGTAATGTAAACAAACTGTGAATGTATATAATAGACATGCGGTAACACCAAAAAGTGATTGACTCGATCGTTTTAATAATTATTTATTATCGCCTATGATAAACAATTTAATTAAAAAATTAATGAATGCCGTTGCGACGATCACTTTCTTGTGATCTTCTCGGGTATTTTAAAAGATCTTATAGCCATGTTTTTAACGCTAAAATGGTTGTTTGTTTGTTTGTCAGATAACCTGTTAGAAATGTGACTGTTAAATATCCATCCATCTGTATGCAAATTCATTCATAGCCGTTTACTAATTTCGAACGCATCTAAAATGTCGCAGCCTCCAGCTAAACGCAGACGCGTGGAGCTTACGTTAGAGGATAAGATAAAGCTCATCACGGAATCAACTGCTCAACCAAAACCATCTCTGAAGGCACTCTGCGAGCGCTTCAAGATCGGGAAGTCAACGGTCGGCGACATCTTGAAGAAAAAGAACGTCTACCAGGAGCAGTGGGAGAAAAATGCATCTGGCTCCAAGTTCCATTTCGACAACGAATGCAAGTTTGACCGACTGAATGAGCTGACGTGGGAGTGGTTTAGCCGGAAGCGGGCCCAGAACTTCCCTTTGTCTGGACCTGTGATCCAGGAAAAAGCAAGCAGCTTTGCAAAGGAACTGGGGTTGCACGACTTCAAGGGGTCCAGCGGTTGGCTCACCTCCTGGAAGTCCCGCTAGTCAGTGAAGGCGTTCAAGGTGTCCGGGGAGAGTGCTGGGGTGGACCAGCAGACAGTCAGTGACTTCAAGAGCCGGCTTCCAGACATCATACAGGGATACAGCCTGGAGAACATCTTCAATGCCGACGAGACAGGCCTCTACTACAAGGCATTACCTGACAAGACCCTGGCTGTGCGCGGAGACGGTGCAAAGGGATTCAAAGTGCACAAGGATAGGATAACTGTCCTCTTCGCATGCAGCGCCACGGGAGAGAAGCTGACACCGCTGGTCATTGGCAAAGCAGCAAATCCCCACTGCTTGAAGAACGTGCGACGAGAGCGTCTTGGTGTCACTTACGTCAGTAATAAGCGTGCGTGGATGACGTCAGCTGTGTTCTCTGATTGGCTCAGGGACGTGAATTCAGAGATGCGGAGGAAAGGTCGCAAGATCTTGTTATTCCTGGATAATGCTTCGTCCCACACCGCCGACATGAACCTGAGCCACGTCCAGTTGAGCTTTCTTCCGGCCAACACTACGTCCGCGCTGCAGCCGCTGGACCAGGGAGTTATTCGAGCGTTCAAGGCTGTCTACAGGAGGTTCATGCTGCGAGCGCTGCTGGCCACAATGGAGAAGACTGATGACGCTGCCAGTGTTTGTCGCTCAGTGACGCTCCTGGACGCCATCAAGTGGACAGTCAAGGCGTGGCAGGCGACACAAGCTTCAACGATCGCGAAGTTTCAAAGCATGTGGATTTCCAGCGGAGACAAAGGAACCTAGCGATGAAGAGTACCCCGACGACGACATCCCTCTCGCGGACCTCGTCCTGCAGTTCAGGTTCAAGCTGGATGACCTGACATCATTTGACAATGACGACGAGACCCATGACGCCGAATGGGAATCAGACATCGTGAACGGTTATAAAGAGGATGCCACCGACGCCGCCGATCTCGCAGATGCCACAGATGACGTTGACCATGAAGAGGAAACGCCGGAAGTTCCTCCAGTGACTATCAAAGAGATTCGAGACTTTGCCCTCCGTATGCAGCGGTATGGACATGAAAAGGATAGCGATTTCCTGGCAACGGCAGACACCCTCCTTAACATTGCAGAAAATAAGATCGTAAAGGAGAAATGTACTTTCAAGCAGAGAGTGATCATGGACTTTTTCGTGAAACCGTAAACTTCAAGAATTATTAGGTTTTAAGATTTTGAGATTATGAATATCTTAAAAAATAATTATGACGCTGTTTTTTGTTTGTGTGTATGTTTTATGAAATGTGGTACATGTATGTATTAAATAATAAATCGTGTATCTACAACAATCTTATTTGTGTCATCACTCGCCTATATGACAAATGCCACGTACATACATGTATAAAGCACCACGCTCACTTTGGGATTAATCAAAATAAGTCGGTATGGATTTTTTTTGCTTTTAATCGATTAAAAACACATTTTTTAAGAATGCAATTAACATCATCAGTACCTGCGTACAGTTATCACATGGTACATGTAAATGTATATGATTTGTTTTATTTTTATATGATTCTGTACACATAATGTATATTTCGGCTATATGAAAACTCCCGAGACCGTCCGGTTTACAGAGAGTCTACTGTACATCAATTTCTTTTAAAGATCATTAGCCGCAAAAAATGTTTATGAACATTCATGATTTGTATAAAGTTTGTCATCACTATATGTCAACATGTGCCACATAAGGTGCATTGCGATGCCCCGGTGCAGTATGCCACTTGCGTAACTCTTTCGCTTACGCACACAACTTGTAATAAAGAATATAAAAAGAATGTGTAAATGTTTAAAAAATATACTTACTTGCAATATCTTTGTAATATGTTATATCTGTAGCAGGTATGTTGAGTCTACTTTTTTCTTTTTTGCATTGGATTATCCGTATTGTGCCTTTATGATTCTACGTTTACCCTGCTTAAATAATATATAGATCGTTCCCGTGTACATGTATATGTAGGATGCTTCAAGGTGCATTATCACGTTTTGGTTAATTGACAAAATGAAAACAATGTTTCAGATTCCCAAAATGTTCGTTGTACATGTAGTTATTATATTTGTGAGGATACAGTAATACCAAACATTTACCATGCTCTAAAATATCCATTATATGCATTTTTTGACAATTTAAAAGCCTGAAAATTATAAAGCGTTGCAACGCGAAACGATTGAATCATTATAGAGTTCTGTTGTCATTATATTGTGTGATACTACGAGGATTTCTTTGTTTTTGGCGTAGCTGTCTAACGTCACTTTTGACCTTACCTGACCTGTGTAAGTGTCCAATAAAATTCAAATAAAATTTCTGGCGGCTAGACACGAATGAATACACTTCATTTATTGCATTGGCTGATTTGATTATACCACCAGAACATTGGAAACATGACCGCGTCTTTGTAACACTGTTTTAATGCATGAAACAGTTTTATCTCTAATGAAAAGGCTTTATAGATTGAACAGTTTTTCACTCAACTCTTGACATCAATACAGTTTGTGCGTGCACCTTTGTACTTACTTCCATATTCCTGTCAACATGTTAACATGTAAAAGTATAAAGAGTAGTGGAAGCGTGGCCTCACTTAATGCATTGCATTTCAACCCGCGAGGTATAAGGGTCATTTCGCGGCCAGTGTGTGTGAATGTCAGAGTTTATTTACAGGTCATCGCTGCGTCTTCACGACTACCTTATGTGCTGATCCTGAGTTCGTGGCCAGTAAAATAATCGTTATATAATATAGACGCTATCGCGTTAACTAGGTGAACTGGAATTTTCTTTAGACCAGAAATTTGTTAAATGAAGATATTCAGCGATATAATTATGGTATGTCAATAATAGATTCTTAATGTGTTTTCAACAATACATGTACCATGATAAATATTATTATGCCCCCCCCCCCCCTTCGAAGAAGAGGGGGTATATTGCTTTGCACATGTCGGTCGGTCGGTCGGTCTGTCGGTCCGTCCACCAGGTGGTTTCCGGATGATAACTCAAGAACGCTTAGGCCTAGGATCATGAAACTTCATAGATACATTGATCATGACTTGCAGATGACCCCTATTGATTTTGAGGTCACTAGGTCAAAGGTCAAGGTCACTGTGACCCGAAATAGTAAAATGGTTTCCAGATGATAATTCAAGAACACTTATGCCAAGGATCATGAAACTTGATAGGTAAATTGATCATGACTCGCAGATGACCCCTATTGATTTTCAGGTCACTAGGTCAAAGGTCAAGGTCACGGTGACCCGAAATAGTAAAATGGTTTCCGGATGATAACTCAAGAACGCTTATGCCTAGGATCATGAAACATGATAGGTAGATTGACCATCACTCGCAGACGACCCCTATTGATTTTGAGGTCACTAGGTCAAAGGTCAAGGTCACGGTGACCCAAAATATTAAAATGGTTTCCGGATGATTACTCAAGAACGCTTATGCCTAGGATCATGAAACTTGATAGGTAGATTGATCATGACTTGCAGATGACCCCTATTGATTTTCAGGTCACAAGGTCAAAGGTCAAGGTCACGGTGACCCGAAATAGTAAAATGGTTTCTGGATGATAACTCAAGAACGCTTATGCCTAGGATCATGAAACTTGGTAGTTAGTTTGATCATGACTAGCAGATGACCCCTAATGATTTTCAGGTCACTAGGTCAAAGGTCAAGGTCACGGTGACCCGAAATAGTAAAATGGTTTCCGGATGATAACTCAAGAACGCTTATGCCTAGGATCATGAAACTTCATAGGTACATTGAGCATGACTGGCAGATGACCCCTATTGATTTTCAGGTCACTAGGTCAAAGATCAAGGTGACAGTGACAAAAAACATATTTACAAAATGGCTGTCACTACAACTGAGAGCCCATATGGGGGGCATGCATGTTTTACAAACAGCCCTTGTTTTTGATTAATTTAACAAGAATTATTTCACCATATTGACTAATGTATTAAGCATGAGCGCGATGATTCTCGATACTGTTAATAATCGTATCAAAAAGCAATGCCCGACAAACCACTAAAACAGGTTTGTTCGAAGAACGCGTGTATAAATATATAAAATATGTACGGATAATTCGCGCGTGGCCGGTTGATTCATATGTTTGAATTTCACTTCCATTCTTCTTTTGGTTTTCTGAGACTGTTTTGTATCTATAGGTGTATGACCAGCAATATGTAATAATGTAAAATAAGCCGCGTGTGATGCAGCTAAGAACTGCACATAAAATGACATTCGCTATCTTTGATCTCATTCATTGAACTCTTTACCTTTCACCAACTCCAACCACAATCAACGCCGTATATCTTTTTTTAAGATATTTCTTGTTATTCACTAAAAGACATACAATGTCTACATGTGTATGATCATAAAACAAAGTGATACCATGTAGCAGCAATAATGTTCAAACATGTTATACAAGATATGCTTATATATACTTTTTGTTTTTGTGGTTTCTTTTTGATTAAAAAAAATGGTTAAGATGTTGTTTTTTTTCTTTTGGTTGGTTGTAAAGAAAAACAGAATAGTTATGAATAAGGATGAGTTGCATAAAGTGGGTAGAAAGCATACTGGACTTGTTTATGAAAGTTTAATGTGTTTCCATTTTGGTTCAAATGATTGAAGTGTATCATTGTTTAGGGCAATTTCTTTTTCAATTTGAATCTTCAGGTTTAAATAATTGATGAAACAGTTCATTGTAGGTTTTTGTTTTCTGTATTTCATGCTTAATATAAAAAATTTCATTAATATAATTATGTAATTCACAGCGTTATTAACCTGTTGTATTTTGAAGGTATTTACCCCTAAACTGATGTCTAAGAGAGATAGTTTAACATTTAATTGTTGTTTCTCTAGAAAGGTTGTCAATTGATTCCATAGAGATTGAGTATGTTTACACTCCCAGAAAAGGTGTTCTATTGTTTCAATATGTTCACTACACATATCACATAGATTTGTGATGGATAGGTTGCACTGAAAAAGATGTTTATTTGTAGCTATGTTTCTCTGGATGTATTTATATTGAAAGTTTCTCAGTGTACTAACAGTAGTTGATTTATATGGTATTACAAATATTTGTTTCCAATTATAATCTTTTTCTCCAAGAAGGTTTTGCCATTTAGCTTGAGCTTTAGAGATTTCGGAAGGGTTTTTAATTTGAAGTGTGTAAAATATTTTGTTCGTTTTTTTTTGTTTTGCATTTGTGTTTTCAACGAATGTTTTTTTAGTACATGTTGTGTTATTTGCATTGGTTACAACTTTAATATGTATGGGTATAAATTTGATCAATGTGTAGTACATCAGGATATTACTTGTTGGTATTCCGAATATGTAGCGTAAGTTATCAAAAGAATAGAAGTCGTTTATTCTGTAGTCGTACAATTGATCTACATATTTTATGTTTCGTTCGAACCAATGTTTATAGAAAAACGTTTTATTGTTAGTAGTTATGTCTTTATTGTTCCATAGAATGATTTTACTGTTTATTTTCGTTTCTAAATTATGAGTAACTTTACTGCCGATAGAACATTCGATAGAAATATGTTTTTGGTTGAAATTTTATCTAAGATATTATTGTCGATATAACATTCAACAAGAGATGTGTTCGTCAGAAACACAATGCCCCCTACTACGCCGCTTTGAAATAAAATTCTGTGTATGCCCCCCTTCGAAAAAGAGGGGGTATATTGTTTTGCTCATGTCGGTCTGTATGTCCATCCGTCCGTCCACCAGATGGTTTCCGGATGATAACTCAAGAACTCTTTTGCCTAGGATCATGAAACTTCATAGGTACATTGATCATGACTCGCAGATGACTCAAATTGATTTTCAGGTCACTAGGGCAAAGGTCAAGGTCACGGTGACCCGAAATAGTAAAATGGTTTCCCGATGATAACTCAAGAACGCTTACGCCTATGATCATGAAACTTCATAGGTACATTGATCATGACTCGCAGATGACCCCTAATGATTTTCATGTCACTAGGTCAAAGATCAAGGTCACAGTGACTCAACTTAGAAAAATGGTTTCCGGATGATAACTCAAGAACGCTTTCGCCTAGGATCATGAAACTTCATAGATACATTGATCATGACTCGCAGATGACCCTTATTGAGATTCAGGTCACTAGGTCAAAGGTCAAGGTCACGGTGACTTGACACAGTAAAATAGTTTCCGGATGATAACACAAGAAAGTTTATGCCTAGGGTCATGAAACTTCATAGGTACATTGATCATGACTTGCAGATGACCCCTATTGATTTTCAGGTCACTAGGTCAAAGGTCAAGGTCACAGTGCCAAAAAAGTATTCACACAATGGCTGCCACTACAACTGACGGCCCATATGGGGGGCATGCATGTTTTACAAACAGCCCTTGTTATCATTTGGCAGGTATGGAAATCATCTCCCTTTAAAGCTTACTGTAAGCGTATAGAAATTTGTTGGTATGAAATTTCGTGGTTTAATAAAAAAACAACTAATTCGTTGACACGTAATTTCGTGGATTTCAAATAAAAAAACAACTAAATCGTTGAAATGTAATTTCGTGGATTTCAAATTTTTGGGGAAGACTGACCGTCATAGTAATTAAACTTTTATTAAAAACCCAGAGTAATAACGAAGCATTATCTGCTAATCTGTGTTGACAGCAAGACTTGAGGTTAATGTGCGCTGAAGCATGTAAGTGTTGCCGATAATTGTCGATAAGAGCAATAAAGTGGCACACTTGTTGGTCCCCGCTCGCTAATTGCCATCAATGTTGTTTTGACAATATTTGTAATTCTCAGCGCAATCGGTCCCCAAGTAGTAATAAGGTCCCCAAAATAAAACCGTTATCTCTCTCGTCTCTTTTAACTTTAATTGGCACTAATTGACATACGTGATAAATCTGAAAACTGCGTAAAAAATGATATTTTATATTAACACACTACTTGTTATTCATACTAAGTAATCATTAACATCGTAGTTCTTATCATACTAAGTAATAATAAACATCTTAGTTTAAACATATATAATTTACGCCAAATGAGTAGCAAATAACAACACCATTTTTGATTCGGAAATATTTTAATTAGTCAAGATAAAGTGTAATGTGACGTACTGAAGTGAAGTAACTATAACAAAAAACAAATATCTCGGATTACCGACAACAAAAGACAATGTCGGAAATGACATACGGAAATGACCATGTTCGGATTAAAAATGTATAAATAATCGCTGGTGCTTTAATTCGTGGTTCAGCAGACCAACGAAATCCAAGAAAATTCGTACCACACGAAATTTAATGATTTTACAGTATTACTTCCCTTGGATTTTGTCCAAATCCAACCGCGGAGGGGGGTGGGGGGGGTCTGTAGACAGTCAAAGATGACCAAGTCAGACATCACTGACAAACAAGGCCTGTGGTTTATCAAAGAGATCATAGCCAGAGTTCATCATGTTCATCAAGTTCAAGGATGACCTTGACCTTTTACCACGATGTGTTTGTCAGAAACACAATGCCGCCTACTGCGCCGTTGGATTTATTTAAAAAAAAAAATAATTTGGAAGGTCAGATAATTATGTACATTTAAAGCTTATTACTTCCCTTGGATTTGTTTTTTCACCCTAGACCTTGAAGGATGATGTTCACTTTGAAATTTTACCACTCAAAATGTGCAGCTCCATGAGATACACATGCAAGCCAAATATCAAGTTGCTATCTTCTTGTACCTTCAAAACATTTTTAATTTTCACATTTAAAAATGTAATGTATTAATTCGCATTGAAGGTACATAAGTGCATTAATTATTAAGTACTTGGAATACTGAAAGATTTGTATCCTAGTACTTTCAAACCATTTTTAATTTTCACAGATAAAATTTAAATGTAATAATTGGCATTGAAGGTACCTACACGCAAACATGATTAAGTAAGTGGTAATACTGAAAGATCAGTATTGAAATAAGATTCAAAATAACCAAATTTTTTATTATATTGTTCAACACGTACAGAGACAAAAAAATTCTATAAAATAATACGGTCATCTTGAATTACATAGGCATACACATGTGTTTATAAGATTATGTTTATTTGACTTTATTTAAGCTGTTAAACTGCATTGTTTGAAAACATGCATTAGAAGAGGTTTGGATATGCAATCTTAAAGTAACCATGCCTCATAAATAGAAGTATATATTTGTGTATATGCATAGAGAAAAATAATCTCAATATTTAACACACACTGGAGAAAAAAGTTTATGCAAGAGGTCAAACATACTAAAGTGGTAACAATATTTAATAACACGAACAAGTATTTACATAGACAGAAGGCTTGAACGTAAAAACATATTTTGTATTTGAGTCAAAATATCATTATATATTGGTAACATTTTTTTATCAGTTTTTTTTGTCTTCTAGTACATATTACTAAAAAGGCAAAAGATTGTTATTTATGTGCTACTTTAAGTTCTCAATTTACACTATTTTTTTAAGTATTAAAGCTTTTGTCTCATTATGAGCATTATCAAATGTATGAAACTATCTTAAAGCTGCTGACAAGAACATCAGATTCAGCATTCATGTATATGAATATTACATGTAGTAAGTAATTTTTGTTGAGTGACAGGGATGACAAAGTGGGTAATAAGAACAATACATTTAACATACAAACAGATATTCTATACAAGCAAAAATAAGATATAAACAATCCGACAGACAATCTATACAAGCAAAAATAAGATATAAACACAACACATGCATGTACATGAAACATGAGTAAGTCAAATAGGTTAAGAAAAGCAAAGAAGATTAACACGCACAATACATGTTACAAACAGACATGCAATTAATACAAGCTTAAATAAGATATATCCAGGGTTAGTGTTTGGTTTTCTGACACAATTTTTCCAACAGTGGATAGGAAGCATAATGTGTTATTATTAAAAACTTTTGATAATACAAAAAAATGTAATTATGCGAAATCAATTTAAGTAAATTGAAACATGTCTTGAACAGGTTTTGTAAGATCAAATATAGCTTTACTGAAATAAATAGACCATTTTTGTTGAAAAGAAAGAAAAACGTTCCGCTAAGAAAGTTGTATTTAACGTAGCATTATACATGACGCCGTTTTTACATGCTCGTTCATTACGTAATTCTTAAGAGGGAGATAACTATGACTTAAGAACAACTATAATGCATTTGCGTGGTCTGATTGAGTGCTATTATTGAAACAAAGATGACGTATTTTAGCTATTCATAACAGCCGACAAAAGGTTGTCACAAACGTTTCATGACTTGTTTGAAGATACTGGGTTTGTTGTTCTAGCTGGGGTTTCAACACACTGAGAACGATTTTTTGGGCCAAGGCTTCTCAAGTCAGTTCTTGAAATCAGAGAATTTTATTTGGGTAGCATGTTCGTCTCCTTTGAACAAAGCGAAAATTTTCCCTTCCAAAGGACCACGTCTTTTCAACGGCACTTGGCTGCTTCAGGTGTTCGGACGCTAGCACCTCGGCATTTAGTTTCGTGAGGTCCTCGATCACGAAGATGCTGCATCCTTTGAATAGCTTTGCTTTGCGAAGAATGCCAATTTTTATCTGGCGTCTTACGAATCTCACTATTACAGGCCGATTTTTGTTAGGGCTGAATTTTCCTAGCCTGTGGGCTATGTCAATAACATGATGCTCAATCGAGATTCCCAGATGAGTGTTGACGAGCGAGACGATTATGTTTGCCACAGACACCGAGGATTGGCGGTCTTTATCCTCTGGAACACCGGCTATTCTGAGGTTGTTCCGTCTACTATATTGTTCGGTGTTGTTAGGGAACTCGTCGTGGCTTATTGTTTCGTCGTTTTTCGTGCGTTGTAGAGTTTCATTTTCTGTTTTGAGCACCTCTATTTGTTTGTTTTTGGCGGCACTTTCCTGTTTCAGTAAGTCAATTTCACGTTTGTGTTCCAACACATCACTCTCTAGAATTTCCATTAGTCGAATTACATTTCTCAGAAGATTATCTTTTAATTGTTCTACAGTTTCTTTTATAATATTTTTAATAAATGCTGAATCATCTATTGTAAGTAGGTGTGGTAATTTATTGCATATTTCATCTAATCGTTTTTCGATCGATAATCCACTTTTGTCACAATTTTCGTTTGGCGCGTTAGTAACAAAAGTAGTCATAGTTTTCTGTTTTTTTGGGTCAGGTTTATTTGGTTTCAATTTTGTTTTGCTCTGTTTATGTTTTGTTTTTTTCAAACACGGAAGTTTCTAGCATGCTGTTGTTGGCAGATGTTTCACTTGCGGTAGAAGACAGTGTCCGCTTGCCTGTGTTAATTTTCGCTGGCATGAGCGTCTTTTTAGGCGTGAAAATTGATTTAATGGTAAATGCGCAGCTTATGCCAATAAACCAATACACTTATACATTTACACTGTTGAATTCACAATTATTACCCCTTCAAGCGTGACGATGATCCGCGTATGCAGTGCGTGACGAATGAACAGTACTTGACAACCGCTCAAAACAAAGCATTATTTGAACGAAAAAAATTCCCCACCCAACATATTTGCTTTGACAAAATTAGATTTCAATCAAAATTCTAATTTTGTTTTGCTTATTTTCATACGTACATTTTTATTGAAGTTCAGTCTTTTATATTCACTTATTGTGCACTTGTTTCACTTTAAATCACACTGATTGCATAGGCTATTTTGAAACTAACTTTAACATTTTGTTTTTAGCTCACCTGAGCACAACGTGCTCATGGTGAGCTATTGTGATCGCCTTTTGTCCGTCGTGTGTCGTGCGTCGTCAACATTTACCTTGTTAACACTCTAAAGGTCACATTTATTGTCCAATCTTCATGAAACTTTGTGAGAACATGTGTCTCAATAATATCTTGGACGAGGTCGAAAATGGTTCCGGTTGGTTGAAAAACATGGCCGCCAGGGGGCGGGGCAGTTTTCCTTATATGGCTATTGTTAACACTTTAGAAGTCACATTTTAGTCCAATCTGCATGAAACTTGGTGGGAACATGTGTCCCAATAAAATCTTGGACAAGTTGAAAAATTGTTCCGGTTGGATGAAAAACATGGCCGCCAGGGGGCGTGGCAGTTTTCCTAATATGGCTGTAGTAAAACCTTGTTAACACTCTAGAAGTCACATTTTTAGTCCAATCTTCATGAAACTTTGTCAGAACATGTGTGCCAATAATATCTTGGACAAGTTTGAAAATGGTTCCGGTTGGTTGAAAAACATGGCCGCCAGGGGGCGTGGCAGTTTTCCTTATATGGCTATAGTAAAACCTTGTTAACACTCTAGAAGTCACTTTTTTAGTCCAATCTTCATGAAACTTGGTCAAAACATGTGTCCCAATAATATCTTGGACGAGTTCGAAAATGGTTCCAGTTGAATGAAAAACATGGCCGGCATGGGGCGGGGCAGTTTTCCTTATATGGCTTTACTGTATGGTAAAACCTTGTTAACACTCTAGAAGTCACATTTGTGGTCCAATGCTCATCTTCTTCTTCTTCTTCTTCTTTGCGTTCGCGCTACACAATCATGCCAGTTTCTGCAATGAATGTTGTAGTCCGTCTTAGATCTTCCAGACCTCCATACAGTTTTCTGTTGAGGGTTGTGTCTTCGGACCACTCCGCAGCTCGCTCCTGATCGTGTCTTTTGCATCTTTGAAGAACATGTTCAGCAGTTTGTTCCTCTTCTCCACATGGACAGAGTGGTGAGGGTACCAGCTTGTATTTTCTGTACAAGTGGGCATTCAGTCTGTTGTGTCCTGAGCGTAGTCGAACCATCACTACTTGTTCTGCTCTGTTAAGCAGGTGATAAGCATCTTGCTCTTGCTGGGGCCTGGTGATTGCCTTTATGATGCTGACTTTCTCTCTGTATGTAACCTGGGTATTTGGTTGCTCTGTTTTTGCTCCCTGTTTAGCTAGTTGGTCAGCCTCCTCGTTTCCTGACACTCCACAGTGGGCAGGTATCCACTGGAGTGCTATGTTGAGGTTATTGCTGAGTCTTGTCATAAGTTTTGCTAGTTTTGGGGAGGTGTTGTTTGTCAGAGCTTCAAGGACTGATCTTGCACCTGTGAGGAATACTACTGAAGTGGTATCTTCAGGTGAGTTCTCAATCATAGAGGCTGCCTTAATGAGTGCTTCTGTCTCAGCTTTGTAATTGCTGCACCTCTTTCCTGTGGCCATGAAGTGTGTTTCATTTCTGCCTGATGGATATCTGATGAGGATCCCAGCTCCTCCGTCTTCAACGGCTCTAGTAGCTGATCCGTCTGTGTATACATGTGTCCACAGATCTGATGGGAAATCCTCGTTTATCATGGCTAAGGTATGACTTCTTTTCAGGATTTCATTTTGTGCTTCTGAATCAAGTAGGGGGACAGTAAGTCTGATTTGTACTTTTGACAGATCATTTGCTGTTGGATTAACAATGTCTTCAGAGCTGAGTGGAGTTGTTTGAGTGTCCAGCTGTTGTGCAAACTGTCTGTTAAGTGTCTTCACTTGGTGTACAAAGCTACCTCTCTTCAGCCGGTTTTTAGTACCTTCAGTTAATCTAGCTTTTATTGGATGGTCAGGTAGGGATTTGAACTTTTCAGCCTGTAGTAGTACTTTAGTTTGTCTTCTTTCATGCAGTGGCTGTATACCAGTAAGTTTTTCCATGAAGGCAATGGGTGTCGACTTGGTGGCCCCTGTTATGATTCGCAGTGCTTGGTTCTGTACCTTGTCGAGGGCTTGCTGGTTGGTCTTGGCTGTAGTGGACCATGCTGCTGAGCTATATTCCATTGTGGGTCTCACTGTGCCCTGGTATATGGTTTTCAATATTTGCTCATTAGCACCCCATGTTGTTCCAGCAAGTTTGCGCATCAAAGCAAGTTTCCTTCTGGCGGTTCCTTCAATACGGCTGATATGTGGCTTCCAAGTTTGCCTCTTGTCAAATGTGATTCCTAGGTATGTAGCCTCATCTTCTTCCTTCAGCTGTGTTCCTTCCATCATGATCTTTTCAGCTCTTTGCTTTGTGGACATGGTGAATAGTGGATGATTTTTTCTTGTTAATGGAGACACACCAGTCATTGGCCCATGCTGTAAGCTTGTCTATGGCTTCCTGCATTCTGTATGTGGCCGTGGTTGCATGTTCTTCCTTACACCATAGCACCAAGTCATCTGCATAAAGTGCGGCTTTTACTCCCTTTGGTAGCTCAGACACTATGTCATTGATGAAAAGCACAAAGAGTGTTGGAGATAAGACTCCACCTTGGGGGACTCCATGGCGCAGTAGGAACTTCCTGCTTTTTGTTTGGTTCAGACTAACCCTGGCTCTCCTGTTATATAAATATGCCTTGATCCAGGTCAGCATGGATCGGTCAACTCCGTTCCTCATAAGTTTCACTTGTAAACCATTAGTCCAGACTTTGTCGAACGCCCTTTGAAGGTCAATCCAGACTGTCAAGACTACCTTCTGTTCTTGAAATGCGTCTTCGACCTCTTGTGATAAGTAAGTAGTCTGGTCTTCAGTTGAGCGAAACTGTCCGAAACCTGCCTGTTGGGGTGCCAGTAAATCATTGGTCTCCAGATACCACTTGAGGCGTGCATTAACAATCCTCTCCATTGTCTTGACAACAGTCCAATGCTCATGAAACTTGGTCAGAATATTTGAACTAATAATATCTGGGCTAAGTTCAAAAATGGTTGAGATCAGTTAAAAAACATGGCCGCCAGGGTGTGTGGCATTTTTCCTTAAATGGCTATTTACTACAAAACCTTGTTAACACTCTAGAAGTCACATTTTTAGTCCAATCTTCATGAAACTTTGTCAGAACATGTGTGCCAATAATATCTTGGACAAGTTTGAAAATGGTTCCGGTTGGTTGAAAAACATGGCCGCCAGGGGGCGTGGCAGTTTTCCTTATATGGCTATAGTAAAACCTTGTTAACACTCTAGAAGTCACTTTTTTAGTCCAATCTTCATGAAACTTGGTCAAAACATGTGTCCCAATAATATCTTGGACGAGTTCGAAAATGGTTCCAGTTGAATGAAAAACATGGCCGGCATGGGGCGGGGCAGTTTTCCTTATATGGCTTTACTGTATGGTAAAACCTTGTTAACACTCTAGAAGTCACATTTGTGGTCCAATGCTCATCTTCTTCTTCTTCTTCTTCTTTGCGTTCGCGCTACACAATCATGCCAGTTTCTGCAATGAATGTTGTAGTCCGTCTTAGATCTTCCAGACCTCCATACAGTTTTCTGTTGAGGGTTGTGTCTTCGGACCACTCCGCAGCTCGCTCCTGATCGTGTCTTTTGCATCTTTGAAGAACATGTTCAGCAGTTTGTTCCTCTTCTCCACATGGACAGAGTGGTGAGGGTACCAGCTTGTATTTTCTGTACAAGTGGGCATTCAGTCTGTTGTGTCCTGAGCGTAGTCGAACCATCACTACTTGTTCTGCTCTGTTAAGCAGGTGATAAGCATCTTGCTCTTGCTGGGGCCTGGTGATTGCCTTTATGATGCTGACTTTCTCTCTGTATGTAACCTGGGTATTTGGTTGCTCTGTTTTTGCTCCCTGTTTAGCTAGTTGGTCAGCCTCCTCGTTTCCTGACACTCCACAGTGGGCAGGTATCCACTGGAGTGCTATGTTGAGGTTATTGCCGAGTCTTGTCATAAGTTTTGCTAGTTTTGGGGAGGTGTTGTTTGTCAGAGCTTCAAGGACTGATCTTGCACCTGTGAGGAATACTACTGAAGTGGTATCTTCAGGTGAGTTCTCAATCATAGAGGCTGCCTTAATGAGTGCTTCTGTCTCAGCTTTGTAATTGCTGCACCTCTTTCCTGTGGCCATGAAGTGTGTTTCATTTCTGCCTGATGGATATCTGATGAGGATCCCAGCTCCTCCGTCTTCAACGGCTCTAGTAGCTGATCCGTCTGTGTATACATGTGTCCACAGATCTGATGGGAAATCCTCGTTTATCATGGCTAAGGTATGACTTCTTTTCAGGATTTCATTTTGTGCTTCTGAATCAAGTAGGGGGACAGTAAGTCTGATTTGTACTTTTGACAGATCATTTGCTGTTGGATTAACAATGTCTTCAGAGCTGAGTGGAGTTGTTTGAGTGTCCAGCTGTTGTGCAAACTGTCTGTTAAGTGTCTTCACTTGGTGTACAAAGCTACCTCTCTTCAGCCGGTTTTTAGTACCTTCAGTTAATCTAGCTTTTATTGGATGGTCAGGTAGGGATTTGAACTTTTCAGCCTGTAGTAGTACTTTAGTTTGTCTTCTTTCATGCAGTGGCTGTATACCAGTAAGTTTTTCCATGAAGGCAATGGGTGTCGACTTGGTGGCCCCTGTTATGATTCGCAGTGCTTGGTTCTGTACCTTGTCGAGGGCTTGCTGGTTGGTCTTGGCTGTAGTGGACCATGCTGCTGAGCTATATTCCATTGTGGGTCTCACTGTGCCCTGGTATATGGTTTTCAATATTTGCTCATTAGCACCCCATGTTGTTCCAGCAAGTTTGCGCATCAAAGCAAGTTTCCTTCTGGCGGTTCCTTCAATACGGCTGATATGTGGCTTCCAAGTTTGCCTCTTGTCAAATGTGATTCCTAGGTATGTAGCCTCATCTTCTTCCTTCAGCTGTGTTCCTTCCATCATGATCTTTTCAGCTCTTTGCTTTGTGGACATGGTGAATAGTGGATGATTTTTTCTTGTTAATGGAGACACACCAGTCATTGGCCCATGCTGTAAGCTTGTCTATGGCTTCCTGCATTCTGTATGTGGCCGTGGTTGCATGTTCTTCCTTACACCATAGCACCAAGTCATCTGCATAAAGTGCGGCTTTTACTCCCTTTGGTAGCTCAGACACTATGTCATTGATGAAAAGCACAAAGAGTGTTGGAGATAAGACTCCACCTTGGGGGACTCCATGGCGCAGTAGGAACTTCCTGCTTTTTGTTTGGTTCAGACTAACCCTGGCTCTCCTGTTATATAAATATGCCTTGATCCAGGTCAGCATGGATCGGTCAACTCCGTTCCTCATAAGTTTCACTTGTAAACCATTAGTCCAGACTTTGTCGAACGCCCTTTGAAGGTCAATCCAGACTGTCAAGACTACCTTCTGTTCTTGAAATGCGTCTTCGACCTCTTGTGATAAGTAAGTAGTCTGGTCTTCAGTTGAGCGAAACTGTCCGAAACCTGCCTGTTGGGGTGCCAGTAAATCATTGGTCTCCAGATACCACTTGAGGCGTGCATTAACAATCCTCTCCATTGTCTTGACAACAGTCCAATGCTCATGAAACTTGGTCAGAATATTTGAACTAATAATATCTGGGCTAAGTTCAAAAATGGTTGAGATCAGTTAAAAAACATGGCCGCCAGGGTGTGTGGCATTTTTCCTTAAATGGCTAT
Source organism: Dreissena polymorpha (assembly GCF_020536995.1). Lineage (NCBI taxonomy): Eukaryota > Metazoa > Mollusca > Bivalvia > Myida > Dreissenidae > Dreissena > Dreissena polymorpha. Next base: position 39,515,252 of record NC_068356.1, read on the forward strand.
TTACTACAAAACCTTGTTAACACTCTAGAAGTCACATTAATTTTATTATCCAATCTTTATGAAACTGGATCAGAACATTTGTTCTAACAATAGCTCGAGTGAGTTTGAAAATGGTTATGGTTCGTTGAAAAACATGGCCGCCAGGGGGGGGGGCAGTTGTCCTTATATGGCTTTAGTGAAAACTTGTTGACACTATATTAGCCACATTTATTGGCCAATCTTCATGAAACTTGGTCAGAACATTTGTCCCAATGAAATTATGCCAGAGATTGAAGCTGGGTCATATGAGCTTAAAAACTAGGTCACAAGGTCAAATATATAAAAAAAACATGTTAAAAAGTCACTTTTGGTCCAAAATAATCTTCATGAATCAGCTTGCATTTTTTCAGAATAGTCTAGTTCCTTTGGCTTCAGGTGAGTGCCTTAGGGCCTGATGGCCCTCTTGTTCTACTGTTTATACCGGAACCGGAAGCATGAAACGAGGATTTCTTATATAAAGTATAAAATACATCATCCAATGTATTAACACGGATGGCCAAGTGGTCTAGAAGATAGACTTTTACTCCAGGGGCCAGTGGTTCGAGCATAGATGAGGGTTGCTTTTTTTTCTCTAATTTTATTCTTGTTTTTTTCTGTAGCTTTTTAGATCCAATGTTTACATTTATCAATATATAGCATTTACTTACAAACTTCAAGTTCAATACATGCCAAAATCTGAAATAAATTTCCCAAATGTCAAATGTTATTAGTTTTGACAGTTTAATCAGTGATATATTTGTGTTGTTCAAATATTTATGCCCCCTTCGAAGAAGAGGGGGTATATTGCTTTGCTCATGTCGGTATGTCGGTCTGTCGGTCGGTCCGTCCACCAGGTGGTTGTCAGATGATAACTCAAGAACGCTTGGGCCTAGGATCATGAAACTTCATAGGTACATTGATAATGACTTGAAGATGACCCCTATTGATTTTCAGGTCACTAGGTCAAAGGTCAAGGTCACAGTGACCCGAAATAGTAAAATGGTTTTTGGATGATAACTCAAGAATGCATACGCGGCCAACAGGGCGAACTCTGAACAATATACAGTACACTCCACGCGTTTTCCCCAATTTCCCTCCATACTCCGCGGGTTTCGACCTGGAGGGAGATTAAGAAAATCCCGCTATACGCGGCGTTTGCATAATTTTGGACGCGGCGGTTAACGATCGGCAAAACTGATAAGCCGACGCGGCGGCCCTCGGCGTTGGCAACGCGGGGGAAACTCCCCGTTTTACGAGATAACGATCAATTTAATTTTGTTTGACTTCCTGATTTTCAAATAAAATTACATTTATTAAAAGTACATACATGTACATGTAGTATAATGTTAACAATTAAAAAAAAACAACCAAGATAGATCGATCAAGACGTGGTTGTAGAAGTAGTTGTTGATGTATAGAAAACTCGTTGATTTACGACACACAAAACGTCGTCTTTTAACTAATACTTACCAATTAATATAAACACAGTTTGCAACATTTTTTTTTATAATTTAATCAAAAGTTTTCATGTTAGCAGGTGATTTTCTATACTGAACATGTATACAAATGACCAAGGACCCTAAAAATCTCGCAAATCTGAATTGACAGTTTGACGTAATCAAAGAAAAGCCGCTTCCTGTCTAAAGGCATAACGTACTCAAGTAAACACGTTCAACTAATACATAAGGAATGGTTTTAATTGTCGGAACAAAGTCAATTCTCTGCTCGCTAATGCATTGATTTTCTCTTTGTTTGTAGGTTATTCCATTGATTGCTAAAAGGTGGTAACTATTGAGTTGATAATTGCATTTAATATTCACAGTTGTACATGTATTCTTGTTGCGTCGACATTCTAAACAATGTTTACCAGTAATTATGGACCAAATCGGCAGAGTGACATTCACACATGTTAATCCCTTTTGTCAAAACACCGCAGACAGCAGTCTACACAATAGGTCAGTAGACAAGCTTTGCGTGTTTTCATAACGTCAAACACTTAAAATCCAGTTCTGCCCAGATGTCTTCTGTAATCAGTTTACAGTACAATTAGTGTTAAAAAAATTACTCTACTAAAATACCGTATCGATAAAGATTCGGCGTGTTCGATTTGAAATTATTTTAGAGGAAATATCAACTTATTCGAGATATAATTTCGTTAATAAATACCAAAGAAACTTTTAACCGAAATCAACAATGTTCTCTGCGCTACAAAGTTTGTATAAAAAAATCAATACACGCACGCTTTGCAGGAGTATACGTTGTACCTTGACCTTGTACATTGCAGCATAATTTTCGCGCGCTTTTGTCGGGAAATATACATGAGGACTGTATATTGGAAGCATTTGTAAACGTCGTGTTAACAATTAAAAATCGTAGTGTGTTTCGGATTACTAATTATTATTCTCATTTGGAAATTTTACGGAACATTTATTCTTGTGTCATATGTGTTGATTTAAATATTAATTTGTCAAATGTATTATATTAGACTAATTCATATTGTAGACGTACCTGTGAATTAAAAAACATAATTTTTATATGTATTAATTTTCTATACAATTATCTTTTTTATACATGTACTACAGTATTTAAACAATTTATTATAACAATGTTTTTATTTTTTGGCATGCCCAGTAGCACACTGCTAATGCGGCGTTGCGCGGCGATCACTGATTAGAACGGAAAGTGTCTGCATTTACCGACTAGCCTAAAGTAATACACGCCGCGGGAATTAGCGAACGCTGCGTAACGCCGAGCGTTTTATCGAGTTCACCTCGCTCTTCCAACGCCGCGTGAACACTCGCTAGCAGAAAAAACCCCGCGGAGGGAGCGCGTTTTTTGGGGAAAACGCGTGGAGTGTACTGTAACTGAAGCAACTGGTCTGTTATCCTAAATCTATAATTATCAGTCCAATGAAACATCATCCTTTGAGTAAAATAAAGTGGATCAGTAAAAATATTATCAGAATATGAGATTTTTTGTATATTTTGTATATTAAATATTGTGTTAATGTTTAATTTTGTTGATTAATATAAATATAAGCAGAACAGGGGAGGTAATACACTATTATATCTTTCTTATATACAGGGGAAACAAATGCAATAAGTTTTAATTTCATGTTTAATGAATAGAGGATATTTATCATGTCAGTGTGAGATCATTTGTTATTTTTATGCCCCCCTTCGAAGAAGAGGGGGTATATTGCTTTGCTCATGTCGGTCGGTCTGTCGGTCGGTCGGTCCACCAGGTGGTTTCAGGATGATAACTCAAGAACGCTTGGGCCTAGGATCATGCAACTTCATAGGAACATTGATCATGACTCGCAGATGACCCCTATTGATTCTGAGGTCACTAGGTCAAAGGTCAAGGTCCCAGTGACCCGAAATAGTAAAATGGTTTCCGGATGATAACTCAAGAACGCTTATGCCTAGGATCATGAAACTTGATAGGTAGATTGATCAGGACTCGCAGATGACCCCTATAGATTTTCAGGTCACTAGGTCAAAGGTCAAGGTCACGGTGACCCGAAATAGTAAAATGGTTTCCGGATGATAACTCAAGAACGCTTATGCCTAGAATCATGAAACGTCATAGGTAGATTGATAATGACTGGCAGATGACCGCTATTGATTTTCAGGTCACTAGGTCAAAGGTCAAGGTCATGGTGACCCGAAATAGTAAAATGGTTTCAGGATGATAACTCAAGAATGCTAATGCCTAGAATCATGAAACTTCAAAGGTAGATTGATAATGACTGGCAGATGACCCCTATTGATTTTCAGGTCACTAGGTCAAAGGTCAAGGTCACGTTGCTTTGCTCATGTCGGTCGGTCGGTCCACCAGGTGGTTTCTGGATGATTACTCAAGAACGCTTGGGCCTAGGATCATGAAACTTCATAGGAACATTGATCATGACTCGCAGATGACCCCTATTGATTCTTAGGTCACTAGGTCAAAGGTCAAGGTCACGATGACCCAAAATAGTAAAATGGTTTCCGGATGATAACTCAAGAACGCTTATGCCTAGGATCATGAAACTTAATAGGTAGATTGATCAGGACTCGCAGATGATCCCTATTGATTTTCAGGTCAAAGGTCAAGGTCACGGTGACCCGAAATAGTAAAATGGTTTCCGGATGATAACTCAAGAACGCTTATGCCTAGAATCATGAAACTTCATAGATAGATTGATAATGACTGGCAGATGACCGCTATTGATTTTCAGGTCAAAGGTCAAGGTCATGGTGACCTGAAATAGTAAAATGGTTTCCGGATGATAACTCAAGAATGCTAATGCCATGAATCATGAAACTTCAAAGGTAGATTGATAATGACTGGCAGATGACCCCTATTGATTTTCAGGTCACTAGGTCAAAGGTCAAGGTCACGGTGACCCGAAATAGTAAAATGGTTTCCGGATGATAACTCAAGAACGCTTAGGCCTAGGATCATGAAACTTGATAGGTAGATTGATAATCACTTGCAGATGACCTCTATTGATTTTCAGGTCAAAGGTCAAGGTCACGGTGACCCGAAAAAGTAAAATGGTTTGCAGATGATGACTCAATAAGGCTTATGCCTAGGATCAAGAAACTTGATAGGTAGATTGATCATGACTCGCAGATGACCCCTATTGATTTTCAGGTCACTATATCAAAGGCCAAGGTCACAGTGACCCGAAATAGTAAAATGGTTTCTGGATGATAACTCAAGAACGCTTATGGCTACGATCATGAAACTTCATAGGTACATTGATCATGACTCGCAGATGACCCCTATTGATTTTCAGGTCACTAGGTCAAAGGTCAAGGTCATGGTGACCCGAAATAGTAAAATGGTTTCCAGATGATAACTCAAGAACGCTTATGCCTAGGATCATGAAACTTCATAGGTACATTGATCATGACTCGCAGATGACCCCTATTGATTTTGAGGTCACTAGGTCAAAGGTCAAGGTCACGGTGACCCGAAATAGTAAAATGATTTCCGGATGATAACGCAAGAACGCTTATGCCTAGGATCCTGAAACTTCATAGGTACATTGATCATGACTCGCAGATGACCCCTATTGATTTTCAGGTCACTAGGTCAAAGGTCAAGGTCACGGTGACCCGAAATAGTAATATGGTTTCCGGATAATAACTGAAGAACGCTTATGCCTAGGATCATGAAACTTGATAGGTAGATTGATCAGGACTCGCAGATGACCCCTATAGATTTTCAGGTCACTAGGTCAAAGGTCAAGGTCACAGTGACAAAAAACATATTCACAAAATGGCTGTCATTACAATGTAGAGCCCATATGGGGGGCATGCATGTTTTATTCTGATTATGAATGATGATCACCTTTTGCATAATCAATATTTAAAAACATTTCTACAGACACGTGCTAGTTGATTAAAAGCGAATAATACATATTGAAATGGACACTTTAAAATGTTTTTATATGATATGTTTTTGCACCACTATGTAAAGGCTTACATATTTAGTTTCAATTGTAATTGTAAAAGGCAGGGTCTGGACTAAATGGATCCTGTTTTATGCTTCTATTTTGAATACATTTTATTGAAAATAAAACTGGGAGAACAATATATCGTTAAAATATTACGAAATATGATATTGAATGCGTTTAAGTCAATATAAGGTGATGTAGAAAGCTTGCCGTACTTGATAAGGCTTTTGACTGCAAAATATATACATATTAAACGACATTGCAAGATACAAGGAAATAACTTGATGGCATCAGATTATGGCCATTAACTTATGGGTTTGTATTGCAAGCATTCGATATTTCAATTCTTTGTCGTATTATTGACATGTTTTCGAAACAATATGGTTAACCGAACTTTCAAATATGTTAAACACTCGCATAGCTATAATGTTAAGGTTTCATAATAAGTAAGCGTTGACGATGTTTTCATACGTATTAAGTTTAAAAAGGGGCTCGCATTGTTGCTCATGCCCCGGCCATTTGAACTTAAAAACCCTATACTTATTTTGCTGTTGAATACAAAGTATGTTAGTTTGTATGATTGTGTTCAATTCGGAAATGAGGAAGCGTTTGTTATCAACATATACATCATCAAACGACGTTTTGCCCCATGCGTCTTCGTACAATCATAGAGTGTAGCAGTTTGTTCGGACACACATAAACGGCCGAATTTAACAAAAGAAAACCAGTTCGGACTTACTATTAAAATTCAGCAGCATGTTATCCTGTAAGCAATGGTGTCGCGATGTTGTTTACTGACTGCAGCGGATTCGTAGTCTTTTGTTGTACATAATGTAACATTAGAGGAATTGCTTCAATGTCATTACCGATGATATGTCCCATAAATCAACACGATTATTTACTGCTATAAGATGTTGTCGCGTTTTAAGGTGAACATCATATATATGCACAAAGATTATACAATCTGCTGGCATTTTGGATTTGATAATAAGATAAAAGAATTGATGAGCAGAATAAATGTGATCTGTATCAGAACGTTCAATGGCATGGTTAGTTCAACCTTGGATACTTACGTAGATAATATTTTTAAATTAATGTTATATTTTACTATTGAGATATATTTGTAAATTTCGTGATGTATACACAAACTATACGTTAACGAGTATACACATGTTTAATAAAAGAATTTAAAGACTTGTACCCTACAACGTATACTAATATTTATAAGCCGTCATGTTGCAATGTAAGAAAAATAAAGCGATACTTTCTCACGGTTCGACCTATTTCGGACATTAATTAAAATCGGCTGGTATTTTATCTTAAGTATTTTAACTGAATTATTTTATCCGTGTATTACTGCATAATTCCAACGATTCAGTTGTCCTTAAATATCTACTTGACACGCCAAATATGGCGTCTTTTTCGTTTATAGAATTGTGTCGCTATCGTATATATTATTAGTTTTCCATGTTTTAAAGTTAAACATTCCAAATTACAATCACAAAACGTAGCGATACACTAATCGCAAAGTGTTAAGTGTCAAACTTGTCAGTCGTCTGGTTCGATTTGGCTATTGTGTGAATCTCATACGCCTTACTGCAGGAAAACAAAGCCCGTTTAAATCAGCGTTGAGTCGGATCAGTTCTTCAATCGGGGAAAACAAAAGCACTGTAATACAGTATGTGTTTAAATTGACAATGAGAGTCAAGGTGTTTTAAAAAAATGTTCACCATTCCAATTAAGCAACTAATTTCATAGCCTTTTATAACAATACAAGATCTGCGAATATATTTTAATATAAGGAAAATATAATACTCAAAAGAAAAGAAGAAGTCTGATTTTGCGTTTTCATTCGACTTAAACAGAAGGCAAACGTAGTGTTATTGAAGAACAATTGTCTTCAAATACAGATATGAAACATCAATGAAAATCAATAAAGGTTAAAATGTCGTTAAATAATTTAATAGCATTCTGTTCTGCGTTTTATAGATGTATACAATGTAGATATGATTTCAAATGATATTCACACAGACTACGTGTATGTATACATTATACGTAATATTCCCGACAACGATGAAATGCAAAACCACAAATACTAGTCAATTCTTATAATTACAACACAAAGGCGTTGATAGCTGTTATTCCATCACTGTAAATGCCACAACGTACGCTGGCGTATGAATATTGATTGACTTTAATTGACTCCCACATTGTTGACGTTTAAGCAAATGATGTCATTTCACTATAAACAAATGAAAATTTGGTTCGTTATGAATCGTGCACAATGACGGCATTTCACAACTAGTTAATAAAAAGTAAGTAAATGGTAATACAGGTTTAAGTTTGAATTTATGTTTGATTGCTCATCGGACAATGGAAAACAGGCTTCAGAGGAAGACTATCAAATACGAATTCATCATTTGACGTGAAAAGTGAAAGGAGTAGAAGTTGCAATGTGTAGCTCTTTAATCATCTTGTGTATGTCAAATTCGCATAGATTTTACTTGTATTTCACACAAAACGATTGGTTATTGACATGAGTATATTAACTCAATTTGTGCGGAATACCGTAAGTGCCATCATGGTTACACATTAAAATCCAGAGGGCGACAATGCGATAGTGCGATAGTACGATGGCGACACTGCGATAGTACGATGGCGACAATGCAATAGTAGGATGGCGACAATGCGATAGTACGCCATCGTACTATCGCATTGTCGCCATCGTAATTTCGCGTTGTCGAATTGTCGCCAGTGTACTATCGCATTGTCACCATCGTACTATCGCGTTGTCGCCATCGTACTATCCCGTTGTCGCATTGTCGTCCTCTGGATTTTAATGTGTAACCACTATGGCCCTTACGGTATTCCGTATTTAGAAAAAAATACGATGTGCGCATGTCTACCGAAAGGCGATAGACGACAATGAGACAGTTCGATTATGACAATGCGACAGTGCGACAATACGATGGCGACAGTGCGATAGTACGATGGCGAAAATGCGATAATACGATGACGACAGTACGATAACGCGATATTACGATGGCGACTATCGCATTGTCGCCGTCTTACTATCGCGTTAACGTACTGTCGCCATCGTATTATCGCACTGTCGCATTGTCGTCATCGTACTATCTCGTTGTCACATTGTCGCCATCGTACTATCGCATTGTCGCCATCGTACTATCGCATTGTCGCCATCATACCATCGCATTGTCGCCATCGTACTATAGCACTATCGTTTTGTCGCCCTCTGGATTTTAACATGTTACCACGATTACCCTAACAGTATTCCGTAAATATGTAATCATCATACATTCCGCTCATACGTTACTTTTATTTCACCCAAAAAGATCATGTACTTACCTAAGTATATTAAATCAATATTTCATCATCCTGTGATAATTTAGACACTTAGATATGACGTGTTGCTGTAGTTTAACCATGAACAAACTTTAAACATTAAGTAATTCTCGAAAGATCACGGGCTACGCATATAGGTCATTATTAAGTCTATTTTTGTTTACCCATGCGCTTTTCACGTCTTCAGCCCATTAACAAACGCTTTCAGTATTTGTATTGTAACCCAATAAAATTACATGCATTTCCTTCTAAAAGCGTTTACATAGATTCTTACCCATGGGGCTTTTGTATCTAGCTTTGTAAATTTGACTTCGCTATTTTATCAATAGAAATTATTAAATGACATAAACTTACATATACATGTAGTTTACTCGACACGTAGACACGAAATGCAATATGATGAGCCCATCGTAAGTATATACAAGAGGGCATCAGTTACCATTTTATAGGGGGAAATAGTTTCCAAACATATAAAGTTGTTTTCTTTATTTTTTTATTTATAAGAAAGTATAAGTTTATACTGCAAACCATTTATATGCTATGTATTATTTTTGCAGACGATATAACAAAACGTTGCGAAGACTTCGAAGTAATTGCAACTTCTACCACGTCCGGTATTTTTAATGTACGCAACTCTAGCACAGTTATGAATATGAAAACGATGCGTTTGCGAAATCTCCAACTCGTGCTTTATAACAATCAAATGGCACATACACTTTTCTTGAAGTTCCCATCTGATTGATACCGGCGCATACATTGAGACCATGGAAGAGAGACTTTCGAAGAAAGAGGCACAGAACTGGCTTAAATGTATGTTTGCAGCATACACGACCAGGGATGCAATTGCACAATTAGCTGACATCGGATTTAAAGCATTTTACACTCATATAAGAAGTGTCATGCATGCAAAATACGGTATTCTTGAAACAAAGACATGTAGTTCATGTTGTACACCTTCAAAACAATGCAGTCTGTGTTCAGAAATAGGTTATCAGATTTGGGACAACCATCGTTTTAAAAAAGCAAATTTGAAAGGCCCTTCATGGAACAATACGGATACCACACAATGGTATACTGAATCGTGGGAGTTGGCCAAGTGCTACATGCCTCCCAGCGGTTACAGAGATAAGCCAAATGCCGACAGCACAGACTTCAATGGCATTATTGGTGCCATATACAACTGTATCTGGATGCAGTGCTATTTTATGGATGATCTTAGTAAAGATTCCAACATATGTACAAAGGTATTTTAAAATTTCTTTTCCATTTTACATCTCTGAATTCGACGTATGACATCGAATGTTTATACCAATGTTACAAGTACGTGTTTTGAGTAATTAGTGAATACATTAATTGACTTACAGGCACGAGAAGAAGTTAAGGAACTACGACACCTACAGGACATAGAAATATGTGATGGTGATATGATCAGCTTCTTCGATTGTCTTTTAAATCTCCTTAATGATCCTGCACACCTATTTAGTTTTAAGCCAGCTGCGGATGCACGCACTTACCTTAAACAGGTAATTAAATTTATTAATCTACAGCATTATTTCCTTGCATGCACATGTATTTATTCTAGTAGGAATGCAATGTCTGCGCTACTTTGTTTGGGATTTCTTAAACTTGCGAATGCATGATTGAACATTTTAGGAGTCATATGATAGTTGTATTGATTATATTATCATACATAATCTTATATTAACCATTTCAATATTGACATCTATGACATGACCGGAAGTCTTGTCGATATTTTACTTGGCAAATGTGAAATGTATTTTCAATGTCAAATCCGTTCCTTTCCAGCTTCAGCAAGACACTCTGGCCTTGTCCGAGAAAGCTGTAAAACGCACGCTGAAAAATATCTATGAAGACCGAAAGGAAGGTTTGAATACTTTTTTAAACAAAAAATGTAATTGAAGATGGAATTTATTAAATGTTGGCAAGTTACAGCATGTAACTGACAGACGCAAATGGATACAAGGAAAAAAAACACGATACGTTTGGTATAATATTCATCAATTAAAGTACAATTAACAAGTAAACTAACTGCGGTTTAGAGAGAATAAAGACGTTTAAACTAAGTTACTGTATAGTTGGATACAAAGGAAATATGTAACGCATGACTAATTTCAATGCTAACTTCAATATCATTAATACGTACACGTGTTCTCCCTTTCAAATTCTTAAATGAATATTTTCTATAGATATTTTAATAAATTGCCATCTTTATATCATTAGACATGCAAGTATGCAATATAAGTATGAACACTTGACATTGTACAGCCACATCTTAATGCTGTCATATCTCTTTCCTGTTTACTGAGGTTTATAAAGTTCTTAGAATGCCCTTATCTGCCTACATACAATTTGCGACACACCGTTGCTGAATCTACTAGTATTAATACGACTGAAGCGAAACAAAACGAAAATACATGTTCATACAAATGAGACTTTAAATAATTTCATCAACAACAGCTTTTATACACATGTGTTTATGCTTTATGAAAAAAAATTGTATAAGGTGTGATTGGACGTCGGTTTTTAACTCACTAGAGCACAATGCTCTGATGATGATCTTTTGTGATCGCTTTTGTGCGCTGTTCGTAGTTCAGTGAAAACATTTGCTGAGTGAACACTCTAGAAGCGTAATGTATTGTCCAATCTTCATGAAACAATGTCACAATATTTGTTCCGATTTCACTGATATCTCCGCCGTAATCGAATCAGGGTCACTTGGGATGGAAAACTAGCTCAAAAGTCAAATAAAAGAAAACAACTTTTTATGCCCCCCTTCGAAGAAGAGGGGGTATATTGCTTTGCATATGTCGGTCAGTTGGTCGGTCGGTCGGTCCGTCCACCAGGTGGTTTCTGGATGATAACTCAAGAACGCTTGGGCCTAGGATCATGAAACTTCATAGGTACATTGATCATGACTCGCAGATGACCCCTATTGATTTTCAGGTCACTATGTCAAAGGTCAAGGTCACAATGACCCAAAATAGTAAAATGGTTTCCGGATGATAACTCAAGAACGCTTAGGGCTAGGATCATGAAACTTCATAGGTACATTGATCATGACTCGCAGATGACCCCTTTTGATTTTCAGGTAGCTAGGTCAAAGGTCAAGGTCACAGTGACCCGAAATAGTAAAATGGTTTCTGGATGATAACTCAAGAACGCTTAGGCCTAGGATCATGAAACTTGATAGGTAGATTGATCATGACTCGCAGATGACCCCTATTGATTTTCAGGTCACTAGGTCAAAGGTCAAGGTCACAGTGACCCGAAATAGTAAAATGGTTTCCGGATGATAACTCAAGAATGCTTATGCCTAGGATCATGAAACTTTGTAGGTAGATTGATAATGGCTGGCAGATGACCCCTATTGATTTTCAGGTCACTAGGTCAAAGGTTAAGGTCACGGTGACCCGAAATAGTAAAATGGTTTCTGGATGATAACTCAAGAACGCTTATGCCTAGGATCATGAAACTTCATAGGTACATTGATCATGACTCGCAGATGACCCCTATTGATTTTCAGGTCACTAGGTCAAAGGTCAAGGTCATGGTGCAGGGGTTTTTCTGCACTGTCTGCGCCTCCGGACAACGGAGGCATTCCCAAAGCAAACGGACCCGTTCCCAATCGAATTTTGATTACATATTTCCCAATTCCAAAAAAAAAATTCTTTCAAAATCGTAAAAAGTAAACATAATTTATATCGAAAGAGTGACTTCCCTTCATCCGCGACGTAATTAAGCCTTTAGCTACACAGATTTTAGCAGGTGTATTTGTCGGATGCATCTGCTAACATTGACAGCGATAAGGTTCGAACTGTTCCGCATTATAACAAGTATATAGAGCCGCACAATACACATTCTAGTCCAAATCTGTAGACGCTTATTTTCAAGCATGGCTTCCCATAACGATAAGTACTACAGCAGTGTTGCATTGGAAAAGGGATCGACATACGGCGGTGTAGATTTGTTGGCTTTGATGGTGCTAATGTAATGAGCGGTGAAGTATCAGGTAAAATGATATAGTCGTTAAATAAATTAATAATGTAGCAGTAAAATTAATGTTTTGTTAAATGTAACTGGCTTGCCTATTGTGGCTATGAGTTGAAGAATCCAATTGGAAATAATAACATTTTATTTGTATGTGTAGTTAATTTCTGTCTAATGTTATTTTAAGAAAGCAAAGAAAAATCATGCTGTGACTTGTGTGACTTACTTACCTGTTACCAGTGTTTGTTTTTGAAGACAAAATAACAAATAAAAACATGTTTTTTTGTAAAACCACCTACTTATTTAAGCATGATAAAATTCCCAAATTGACTGTTTCATCGACTCGAAAATTCCCAAAATGGACAATTTTGTCGATAAAAATTCCCAATTTGGTCAGACTCCTTTTCCCAAAATAGGCAGAAAAACCCCTGTGGTGACCCGAAATAGTAAAATGGTTTCCGGATGATAACTCAAGAACGCTTATGCCTAGGATCATGAAACTTGATAGGTAGATTGATCATGACTCGCAGTTGACCCCTATTGATTATCAGGTCACTAGGTCAAAGGTCAAGGTCACCGTCACTAGGTCAAGGTCATGGTGACCCGAAATAGTAAAATGGTTCCCGGATCATAACTCAAGAACGCTTTTGCCTAGGATCATAAAACTTCATAGGTACATTGATCATTACTCGCAGATGACCCCTATCGATTTTGAGGTCATTAGGTCAAAGGTCAAGTTCACAGTGACCCGAAATAGTAAAATCGTTTCCGGATGATAACTGAAGAACGCTTATTCCTAGGATCATGAAACTTGATAGGTAGATTGATCATGATTGCAGATGACCCCTATTGATTTTCAGGTCACTAGGTCAAAGGTCAAGGTCACGGTGACCCGAAATAGTAAAATGGTTTCCGGATGATAACTCAAGAACGCTTATGGCTAGGATCATGAAACTTCATAGGTACATTGATCATGACTGGCAGATGACCCCTATTGATTTTCAGGTCACTAGGTCAAAGGTCAAGGTCACAGTGACAAAAAACATATTCACACAATGGCTGTCACTACAACAGAGAGCCCATATGAGGGGCATGCATGTTTTACAAACAGCCCTTGTTTATGATTACATTTTATTATTACTTTGACAAAACAACACTTACCTGAATACCACAATGGATTCAAACGAAACAATACCCACCACGCCCCTACCAGAATCCCTTCCCCCCCCCCCACCCAACCTTACCCCCCCCCCCATTTTTTTTTTAAAACATCATTTAATAAATTACCACACCCCACATTATAACCCCCTCTCACCCCCACCCCCCCTACCCACCCACCCCCTACCCCCCCCTACCCCCCCCACCCCCCCCTACCCGCCCCCCACCGCCAACCCCCACACTTTTATATTTTATTTTTTTGAAACATTATTAAATAACCCCACCCCACATTATACCCCCCTCTCACTCCCCCGACCCCCCTACCCCCCACGCCCCCCCATTTTTTTAAACATCTAATAAATTACCACACCCCACATTATACAGCCCTCTTACTCCCCACTACCCCCTAACTCCCCCCCCCCAACCCCCCCCCCCAATTATTTTTTTAAACATCTAATAAATTACCCCACCCCACATTATTACCCCCCCTACCCCCCCCCAATTTTTTTTAAACATCTTATAAATTACCACACCCCCACATTATACCCCCCTCTCACCCCCCACCCCCCCAACCCCGCACCCCCCAATTCCCCCCCCCCCCAATTTTTTTTTAAACATCTTATAAATTACCACACCCCACATTTTACCCCCCTCTCACTCCCCCATACCCCCCCAACCCCCCCCCCCAAATTTTTATGTCCCCCACTATAGTAGTGGGGGACATACTGTTTTTGCCCTGTCTGTTGGTCCGTTGGTCTGTTGGTTTGTTTGCGCCAACTTTAACATTTTGCAATAACTTTTGTTGTATTGTAGATAGGAACTTCATATTTGTCATGCATGTGTATCTCATGAAGCTGCACATTTTGAGTGGTGAAAGTTCAAGGTCAAGGTCATCCTTCAAGGTCACGGGTCTAATATATGTGGCCAAAATCGCTCATTTTATGAATACTTTTGCAATATTGAAGATAGCAACTTGATATTTGGCATGCATGTGTATCTCATGGAGCTGCACATTTTGAGTGGTGAAAGGTCAAGGTCATCCTTCAAGGTCAGAGGTCAAATATATGTGGCCAAAATCGCTTATTTTATAAATACTTTTTCAATATTGAAGATAGCAACTTGATATTTGGCATGCATGTGCATCTCATGGAGCTGCACATTTTGAGTGGTGGAAGGTCAAGGTCATCCTTCAAGGTCAGAGGTCAAATATATGTGGCCCAAATAACTTATTTTATGAATACTTTTGCAATATTGAAGATAGCAACTTGATATTTGGCATGCATGTGTACCTCCATGGAGCTGCACATTTTGAGTGCTGAAAGGTCATCCTTCACAAGGTCAAGGTCATCCTTCAAGGTCAAACGTCATATAGGGGGACATTGTGTTTCAAAAACACGTCTTGTTTTTTTAAACATCTAATAAATTACCACACCCCACATTATTACCCCCTCTCATGCCCCCACCCCCTACCCCCACCCCCACCCCGCAATTTTTTTTTTAACATCTTATAAAATACCACACCCCACATTATATCCCCTCTCTCACCCCCACCCCCCCTACCCCCCACCCCCCATCCCCCCTCCAAAAAAAAAAGAAAAAAAATATTTTTTTTAAACATCTAATAAATTACCACACCCCACATTATAACCCCCTCTCACCCCCCCACCCCCAATTTTTTTTTAAACATCTTATAAATTACCCCACCCCACATTATACCCCCCTCTCAACCCCCCCCTCCTACCCCCCACCCCCCAACCCCCCATTTTTTTAAACATCTAATAAATTACCACACACCACATCTTTACCCCCTCTCACCCCCCACCCCCTACCCCCCCCCCACCCCCTACCCCCCCCCCACCACCCACCCCCTCTTTTTTTTAACATCATATAAATTACCCCACCCCACATTATACCCCCCTCTTACTCCCCCTTGATCATGACTGGCAGATGACCCCTATTGATTTTCAGGTCACTAGGTCAAAGGTCAAGGTCACAGTGACTCGAAATAGTACAATGGTTTCCGGATGATAACTTACATTAGGTCAAAGGTCAAGGTCACAGTGACAAAAAACGTATTCACACAATGGCTGCCACTACAACTGACAGCCCATATGGGGGGCATGCATGTTTTACAAAAAGCCCTTGTATTATTTGTAAAGTATAGAAAGAATATTACAAAAATACATACAAAACATTAAATGCACAGTTTTGTGTTAGATTATCACCAAAATGATGTTCATTCCAAGTTTGATGTCATATACTAAATCAACATATTACAGTGTGAACTACCGTAATTACTCTATGTTTTCGGACACTCTAAGTTTTCGGACACCCCGTTTTTTAGCAAAAATAATTATTTTTCGTGACTGTTAATTTTCGGACACACGAGTTTTCGTCCATAATTAATGTCTCTAAGTTTTCGGACAGTATATTTTACAGCGCTATTTTACCAAATTTCGGTCCTGTTTTCGATATCTAATGACACTTCGATCATGGGGTTTTACAACCAGATTAACATCATAAAACATGACAGGTGCATGCCTGAGGGCAACGGACCATTACATTTGCGTTATGGGGTAAATAACCTTGTTAACCGGTATGAATCAATGGTTTCGCCCAAAGCATAAGCGTTATGACAATTACCAGTGGTAGTGCCAATTAACATGAGTGAATCTGCATGAGTGAATCCTTTGTCTGTGGTTAAACCACGTGACCTATGTACCGGTCAGCTTAGCAATTAGTGACATCACAGCAGAACTGTGCTATTATCTACCGCAATAGTACTTCCCCTTCTCAGTAAAATAACTGTGACAAATACTAAACGCTTCAAAGTGTGATGCTCCCTATTGCAAGTTTTACGAACAATGGAAGGTGTAAGACAACAACTATCAGAAATGAACAGACAGAGAATTCATTGTTTGCTTTTTTTGCTTTAATTACAGGTTCATACTAGTGAGTATCGGTACATCACATGCTCATCTTTGAACTTGTTGGTCAAAGTACAACCTTGTAGTAACGATCTGTCAAATAAATTAAGCATTTAAAATTATTTAAAATGCAGTGCAAACACACATAACTGTAATTTATACTATACGGCATGGTATTTTACAAGCGCGTGCTATTACCCGTAGTCGTTGATACAATTGACGCTTTTTCAGACACTTCAATTTTCGACTCTAAGTTTTCGGACACCTGTATTTTGTGAATATATTTCGTATCTAAGTTTTCGGACACGAAATTTATTTTTATTTTTAAGTGTCCGAAAACATAGAGTAATTACGGTACTTAAAAACAAATTGTTTTACAGAGTCCTTAATGTTCCTAATCATAATTGGTAAGACCCCTATGCTGATAACAAAATTAATGCTGCATGTTGTCGAGTTAAAAGTTTGAAGACCTTCTGCAGTCAAAGTACCTTTTCTAAACACTGTTAACTTAATATTTGCGGTTTATCCTGAATTCTGTTGTACCAGTATGCTTTATGTTATTAGCCTTTTTGGTTGACAAAACAAATATTTGGAAGAAAACGAAAAAGGAAGAGTCTATAAAAGAAGCAGAACCATTCAACCAAGTTCAAACAACTGAAGGGAATACTTCATCTCATGAGTTGCATGATATGAGTACAGTTTATCAAATGTCATCAGACGTATCTGAAACACGAACAACTGGACCGTCAACATCATCAACCATCAGCCTGGATGTAAAAAAGGTTAACAAGAAATGTTTTTTTAAAAAGACAAATGGTACTGAAATAAAATTTGAGATGTAAGGTTTGTCCATAATTAATGCATGATGGCTAATTAAAGGATCAGTTACATTACTAATTTACTATTAGACACCCCCCAAAAAAAATTGGGGGGCATATAGTCGCCGCTTCGTCTGTCCGTCCGTCCGTGTGTCCGTCCGTGCAAATTTTTTGTCCGGGCTATTTCCCAGCAACTAATGACCGGAATTCAATGAAACTTTATGGGAAGCTTCACTACCAAGAGGAGATGTGCATATTATCAGTGGGTTCTGGTCGGATGATTTTTCACAGAGTTATGGCCCTTTGAAATTTGCCATTAACTGTACATATAGTGCAATTCTTGTCCGGGCTATTTCTCAGCAATTAATGACCGGAATGCAATTAAACTTTATGGGAAGCTTCACTACCAAGAGGAGATGTGCATATTATCAGCCGGTTTTGGTCGGATGATTTTTCACAGAGTTATGGCCCTTTGAAATTTTCCATTAACTGTACATATAGTGCAATTCTTGTTTGGGCTATTTCTCAGCAACTAATGACCGGAATTCAATAAAACTTAATGGGAAGCTTCACTACCAAGAGGAGATGTGCATATTATCAGCCAGTTTTCGTCGGATGATTTTTAGCTCATCTATTTTTTGAAAAAAAATTATGAGCTATTGTCATCACCTTGGCGTCGGCGTTGGCGTCGGCGTCCGGTTAAGTTTTGTGTTTAGGTCCACTTTTCTCAGAAAGTATCAATGCTATTGCATTCAAACTTGGTACACTTACTTACTATCATGAGGGGACTGGGCAGGCAAAGTTAGATAACTCTGGCGTGCATTTTGAGAGAATTATGTGCCCTTTTTATACTTAGAAATTTGAAAATTTTGGTTAAGTTTTGTGTTGAGGTCCATTTTATTCCTTAAGTATCAAAGCTATTGCTTTCATACTTGCAACACTTACTAACTATCATAAGGGGACTGTGCAGGCAAAGTTATGTAACTCTGACTGGCTTTTTGACAGAATTATATGCCCTTTTTATACTTAGAAAATTGAAAATTTGGTTAAGTTTTGTGTTTAGGTCCACTTTATTCCTACAGTATCAAAGCTATTGCTTTCATACTTGCAACACTTATTAACTATCATAAGGGGACTGTGCAGGCAAAGTTATGTAACTCTGACTGGCATTTGGACGGAATTATGGGCCCTTTATACTTAGAAAATTGAAAATTTGGTTAAGTTTTGTGTTTTGGTCCTTTTTACCCCTAAACTATCATAGATATTGCTTTCATACTTGGAACACTCGCAAACTATCATAAGGGTACAGTAAAAGGACAAGTTGCATAACTCTGGTTGTCATTTTTACGGAATTATGGCCCTTTTTTGACTTAGTAACTTTGAATTTATGGTTAAATTTTGTGTTTCGATCCACCTACTTCTAAAGTATCAAGGCTATTGCTTTCAAACTTCAAATACTTTCATGCTATCATGAGGTTACTGTACCTGGCAAGTTGAATTTTACCTTGACCTTTGAATGACCTTGACTCTCAAGGTCAAATTATTAAATTTTGGTAAAAATGCCATAACTTCTTTATTAGATTTGATTGATACTTTGACAAAACTACTCTTACCTGACATACCCCAATAGACTCCACCCAAACCATCCCCCGTGCCCTCCCCTCTCCCGAATCACTCCCCCCCCACCCCCCCCCCCCCCCCCGCCCCCCCCCCCCCCCCCCCCACCCCCGGAATCCCCTCCTATTTTTTTTTTTTTTTTTTTTTTTTAAGATCATCTCACAAATGACCACCACACCCTCACACTGTACTATACCCCCCCCAAATTGTTTTTTTTTAAACGGTTAAAAAACACAAATATTTATTGTTATTATTTTATGTTTGAAATACCGTCCAACCATCGCTACCAAAAATACCCCCCACACCTCTCTTCTCCCCCCCCCCCCCCCTCCCCCCCGAATTCCACCTCCCCTATTTTTTTTTTTTTTTTTTTAAGATCATCTCACAAATGACCACCACACCCTCACACTATACTATACCCCCGAATCCCCCCCCCCCCCCGAATCCCCCCCTAATTTGTTTTTAATTTTTTTTTTTTTATTAAAGATCATCTCACAAATGACCACCACACCCTCACACTATACTATACCCCCTCCCCCCGAATCCCCCCCCCGAATCCCCCCCCCGAATCCCCCCCTAATTTGTTTTTAATTTGTTTAGTTTTTTTAAAGATCATCTCACAAATGACCACCACACCCTCACACTATACTATACCCCCCCCCCCCCACCCCACCCACCCCCAATTTATTTATTTTTTGAAACGGTTAAAAAACACAAATATTTATTTTTATTATTTTATGTTTGAAATACCGTCCAACCATCGCATCCAAGAACCCCCCCCTCCCCCCCTCCTTCCCCCCCCCCCCGAATTCCCCCACCCACCCCCCCCCCCCCCCCGAATTTTTTTTTTTTTTTTTTTAAAGATGATCTCACAAATGACCACCACACCCTCACACTATACTATACCCCCCCCACCCCACCCCCAAGTTTTTTTGGAAACAGTTAAAAAACACAAATATTTATTTTTATTATTTTATGTTTGAAATACCGTCCAACCATTGCACCCAAGAATACCCCCCACCCCCCCACCCCTCCCCACCCCCCGAATTCACCCCCCCCCCCTAATTTTTTTTTTTTTTTTTAAGATCATCTCACAAATGACCACCACATCCTCACACTACCCCCCCCCCCCCACCCCCCACCCCCAAATTATTTTTTTTTAAACGGTTAAAAAACATAAATATTTATTTTTATTATTTTATGTTTGAAAAACCGTCCAACCATCACACCCAAGAATCCCCACCCACCCCACCGGAATTTTTTTTTTTTTTTATGTCCTCCACTATAGTAGTGGGGGACATATTGTTTTTGCCCTGTCTGTTGGTCTGTCTGTCTGTCTGTCTGTCTGTCTGTTTGCGCCAACTTTTACATTTGCAATAACTTTTGCAATATTGAAGATAGCAACTTGATATTTGGCATGCATATGTATCTCATGGAGCTGCACATTTTGAGTGGTGAAAGCTCAAGGTCAAGGTCATCCTTTAAGGTCAAAGGTCAAATATATGGGTCAAAATGGCTAATTTAATGTACACTTTTGCAGTATTTCAATATTCAAGATAGCAACTTGATATTTGGCATGCATGTGTATCTCATGGAGCTCCACATTTTGAGTGGTGAAAGGTCAAGGTCATCCTTCAAGGTCAGAGGTCAAATATATGTGGCCAAAATCGCTCATTTTATGAGTACTTTTGCAATATTGAAGATAGCAACTTGATATTTGGCATGCATGTGTAACTCATGGAGCTGCACATTTTGAGTGGTGAAAGGTCAAGGTCATTCTTAAAGGTCAGAGGTCAAATATATGTGGCCCAAATCACTTATTTTATGAATGCTTTTGCAATATTGAAGATAGCAACTTGATATTTGGCATGCATGTGTATCTCATTGAGCTGCACATTTTGAGTGGTGAAAGGTCAAAGTCAAGGTCATCCTTAAAGGTCAAATATATGGGTCAAAATTGCTCATGTAATGTCACTTTTGCAATATTGAAGCTAGCAATTTTATATTTGAAATGAATGTGTATCTCATGGAGCTGCACATTTTGAGTGGTGAAGGGTCAAGGTCAAGGTCATCCTACAAGGTCAAACGTCATATAGGGGGACATTGTGTTTCACAAACGCATCTTGTTTGCATTTTTTTTCCTCATTTTTGGAAGATAATGTAATTAATGTCCACGCCTCCACACTATACACCCCTCTTCACTCCACCCCTTCCTCCTTTGTGATTGAAAATGAGAGTCCCTTCACCTTTAAAAAGAAAATAGATGAGCGGTCTGCACCCGCAAGGCGGTGCTCTTGTTTAATTTTGACTCTTTAGAAATGAAATAATGAATGTTGTATTTACAAACATTTAACTTTAATCGCTTTTTGCAAAGTTTGACATCTTGTCATTGTTTGTCTTCATAAAGCTTTTAAATTTACCTCTAAGTAGTTTACTCAATTTTATTATGCCCCCCTTCGAAGAAGAGGGGGTATATTGCTTTGCTCATGTCGGTCGGTCGGTCTGTCGGTCCGTCCACCAGGTGGTTGTTAGACGATAACTCAAGAACGCTTGGGCCTAGTGATCATGACTTGCAGATGACCCCTATTGATTTTGAGGTCACTAGGTCAAAGGTCAAGGTCACGGTGACCCAAAATAGTAAAATGGTTTCCGGATGATAACTCAAGAACGCATATGCCTAGGATCATGAAACTTCATGGGTAGATTGATCATGACTCGCAGATGACCCCTATTGATTTTGAGGTCACTAGGTCAAAGGTCAAGGTCACGGTGACCCGAAATAGTAAAATGGTTTTCGGATGACAACTCAAGAACGCATACCCCTAGGATCATGAAACTTCATAGGTAGATTGATCATGACTTGCAGATGACCCCTATTGATTTTGAGGTCACAAGGTCAAAGGTCAAGGTCACGGTGACTCGAAATAGTAAAATGATTTTCGGATGATAACTCAAGAACGCTTTTGCCTAGGATCATGACACTTCATAGGTACATTGATCGTGACCCGCAGATGACCCCTATTGATTTTCAGGTCACTAGTTTTTGTTTTTAAGCCGATGTAAATTAGCAAAAGACCAACATATTTTTCTCACCGAAAAATACCATTTGTAAGTCAAAAAACACTTTAGTGTTTATTATTTCTGATGATAGACCTTTGTTGTCTAGGCTGGAGAGTTTGCTAAGGCGAGTGAAGACACACTGAAAAGCCGTCAGATCATCAAAGCTAAGAGGAGGACAGCAGCCGAACCTGTTGTAAGAACTCTCTTATACTGCAACCTGTTTCGTTTGAGGATTGAAAACAGTTGTAATTAATTTTGTAAACTGTGATCATGTTAGCAAATATAGAGTTGGATTTTTATGCCCCCGGATCGAATGATCGGGGGTATATTGTTTTTAGCTCACCTGAGCGATAGCTCGAGGTGAGCTATTGTGATCACTCAGCGTCCGGCGTCCGTCCGTCCGTCCGTCTGTCTGTAAACAATTTGTAAACATCTTCTTCTACTAAACCATTGAGCCAATTTCAACTAAATTTCATGTGGAGCATCCCTAGGTCATGGGACAAAAGAATTGTTAAAAAAAATTTGATCACATAACCAAGATGGCCGCCATGACCATATATGGTCAAAACCTTTAAAAATCTTCTTGTCAGAAACCGCTCATCAGATTTTCAAAAAAATTCACAGGGATGACCTTTGAAGGCTCCCCTGAAAAAGTTGTTCAAAGAAATTTGATTCGTCAAAAAACATGGCCGCAGGAGCTCGTTGAACTTTGCATGTTTATTCGTTTTTGCCTATTTTGTGAAAACTTTCAAAAATCTTCCACATTTTTTGTCCGATCCTTTCCAAATTTGCACAGTGTCTTTATATCAATGAGGACACGAACCCTACAAAAAATGAGCATTATTGGTCCATGAAGTACAGAATTACCTCCCCTTGAATTGAGAAAATGGTGTTTATGCAATGAAGTCCAAATTTTTCATCCAATTCTTTCCAAACTTGTAAGGATTTAGCATGGTTCAAACAAGGGAAACAACTACGGTTTATGCATGTTCTTTTTATTACAGATTTGCCTCCCTTTAATTCATTCAAAATCTCATTTTACAGCAGAGATTCCAAATCTGACCTGTAAATGAGCCCCATATTTACTGCCAGTGCTAGGTTACCTTTTCCCATTTGATCATTCTTAAGTATTGGTCTTGTAATGCTGCTACTGCTTCTGCTACTGCTACTGCTACTACTACTACTACTACTACTACTACTACTACTACTACTACTACTACTACTACTACTACTACGACGACGACGACGACGGCTACGACGACGACGACGACGGCGACGACGACTACCACGACTGACGACTATACTACTACACTACGACGACGACGACTACGACGACGACTACGGCGACTACGACGACTAGTACTACTACGACTAGTACTACTACACCACCACCAACACCACCACCACCACCATCACCACCACCACCACCACGCTACTATTACTACTCTACTACGGCCACGACGACGATGACGTTTTACCACGACGACGACTAACGACTACTACACACGACGACGACGACGACGACTACGACGACGACGACGGTCGGGACACGACCATGACGACGACGACGACGGCGAGACACGACTACTACTACTTCTACTACTACTCACTACTACTACAACTACTATTACTACTACTACTACTACCACTACTACTACTTACTACTACTACTACTACTACTCTACTACTACTATATACACACCACCACCACCACCACCACCATTCACAGTGACAAAAAACGTATTCACACAATGGCTGCTACTACAACTTATAGCCCATATAGGGGGGCATGCATGTTTTACAAACAGCCCTTGTTTCTATGGGATTTTAACCACAACTGTTCATGTTTATCTCCGACACATATTTTTAGGTCACCTGTCATGAAGTGACACGATGAGCTTATGTGATCGTGTGATGTCCGGCGTCCGTTGTGCGTGCCTGCGTTTGTCCGTGCGTCCGTCCGTCAGCAATTTGTTTGTGTAGACAGTAGAGGTCACAGTTTGCATCCAATCTTGATGAAATTTGGTCAAAATGTTTATCTTGATGAAAACCGGTTTGGGATTGTATTTGGGTCATCTGGGGTCAAAAACAAGGTCACTAGGTCAAATAATAGAACAACCTTCTGTAGACAATAGAGGTCACAGTTTTCATCCAATCTTTATGAAATTTGGTCAGAATGTTTATCTTGATGAAATATGGGTTGGGATTTTATTTGGGTCATCTGGGGTCAAAAACTAGGTCACTAGGTCAAATAATAGAAAAACCTTGTGTAGACATTAGAGATCACAGTTTTCATCCAACCTTTATGAAATTTGGTCAGAATTCTTGATGAAATCTGGGTGGGATTGTATTTGGGTCATCTGGGGTAAAAATCTAGGTCAAATAAATAGAAAAACCTTGTGTTGACAATAGAGGTCACAGTTTTCATCCAATATTTATGAACTGTGGTCAGAATGTTTATCTTGATGAAATCTGGATTGGGATTGTATTTGGGTCATCTAGAGTCAGGAACTAGGTCACTAGGTCAAATCATAGAAAAACATTGTGTAGACAATAGAGGTCATAGTTTTCATCTGATCTTAATGAGTCAGGTGAGCGATTCAGGGCCATCATGGCCCTTTTGTTTACCTGTTTGTCTGTCATTGTATGTGTGTCTCAAACTTAAACCTTGGTCATAACCTAGCAATATTGAAGATAGCAACTTGATATTTGACATGCATGTGTATCTCATGGAGCTGCACATTTTGAGTGGTGAAAGGTCAATGTAAAGGTCTTCCTTCAAGGTCAAATATATGGCTTCAAAGTGGCATTGTGTTTCACAAACACAGCTCTTGTTTTTTTAGCTCACCTGAGCACAACGTGCTCATGGTGAGCTTTTGTGATCGCCTTTTGTCCGTCATGCGTCGTGTGCTGTCAACATTTGCCTTGTTAACTCTCTAGAGGCCACATTTATTGTCCAATCTTCATGAAATTTGGTCAGAAGATGATATCTTGGATGAGTTTGAAAATGGTTACGTTTGCTTGAAAAACATGGCTGCCAAGGGGCGTGGCATTTTTCCATATATGGCTATATATGGCTATAGTAAAATCTTGTTAACACTCTGGAGACCACATTTATTGCCCAATCTACATGAAACTTGGTCAGAAGATTTATCCCAATAATATCTTGGACGAGTTCGAAAATGATGCCGGTTGGTTAAAAAACATGGCTGCCAGGGGGCGGGGCATTTTTCCTTATATGGCTTTAGTAAAACCTTGTTAACACTCTAGAGGCCACATTTATTTTCCGATCTTCATGAAACTTGCTCAGATGATTTGTCCCAATGATATCTTGGATGAGTTTAAACATGGTAACCTTTGCTTGAAAAACATAGCTGCCAAGGGGCGGGGCATTTTTCCTTATATGGCTATAGTAATATCTAGTTAACACTCTAGAGACCACATTTATTGTCTGATCTTCATGAAACTTGGTCAGAACATTCATCCCAATGACATCTTGGACAAGTTCGAAAATGATGCCGGTTGGTTGAAAAACATGGCCACCAGGGGGCGGGGCATTTTTCCTTATATGGCTATGGTAAAACCTTGTTAACACTCTGCCACATTTATATTCCGATCTTCATGAAACTTGGTCATAAGATTTTTCCCAATGATATCTTGGATGAGTTCAAAAATGGTTTTGGTTTCTTTAAAAACATGGACACCAGGGGGCGGGGCATTTTTCCTTATATGGCAATATATGGCTTTTGTAAAACCTTGTTAACACTCTAGAGGCCACATTTATTGTCCAATCTTCATGAAATTTAGCCAGAAGATTTGTCTTATTGATATCTTGGATGAGTTTGAAAATGGTTACGTTTGCTTGAAAAACATGGCTGCCAAGGGGCGGGACATTTTTCCTTATATGGCTATAGTAAATTGTTGTTAACACTCTAGAGACCACATTTATAGTCCGATCTTCATGAAACTCGGTCAGAAGATTCATCCGAATAATATCTTGGATGAGTTCAAAAAAGATTCCGGTTGGTTGAAAAACATGGCCACCACGGGGACGGGGCATTTTTCCTTATATGGCTGTAGTTAAACCTTGTTAACACTCTAGAGGTCACATTTATTTTCCGATCATCATGAAAGTTGGTCAGAAGATTTGTCCCAATGATATCTTGGATGAGTTCAAAAATGGCTTTGGTTGCTTAAAAAACATGGCCACCAGGGGCGGGCATTTTTTCATATATGGCTATAGTAAAACCTTGTTAACACTCTAGAGGCCACATTTATTGTCCAATCTTCATGAAACTTGGTCAGAAGATTTGTCCCAATAATATCTTGTCATCTCAGGTGAGCGACTTTGGGCCTTTCAGACCCTCTTGTTTTTATATATGAAAACAAGCCTCAGCGTTATAGATAAATTTTTACCCATGGGGGTAAATGCCCCCACTTTTCAAAGCATGGGTGTAAATGGTCAAATTTTGCCTTGCTTGAAGGGTAATTTGCTAAAAGTAAAACCAGAATATAGCTGGGGTACAGACATGCTACTTTAATAATAAACATAATTAACCATTAACTATGTGCATTCTTTCATATAAGTAGGTTTCTTAATTTCTTGTTATTTTAACTTGTATTGTTGGCAGATTACATTTAAGAAGATCTTCGTCCTTATTGTCCACCACCGTTGGCCACGGAAAACTTTTTTGCCAACTTTCAACAGTTGTTTTATTACCTTTAGTGGTTCCTTTTTGATTTGAAAACTGAGGAAATTAAATCATTCAGTATTGGCAGTAAAATTTCATTACTCGATACAATTTTTGCCGCACTCAAAGAAGCAATTTTACTTTAAGAAGTAATTTGTGTTGGCTTGGAAGAAGCCATGCTGACCACTTCATGTAATTTAATAAACACATAAGCGCTTGACTGTCTGGTAAAAAATCAATACTAAATTTACCATGCGTCTAGATGATACAGAGTATACATACCGACTGGCTAACTATTTCTACAATCCAGCTCTAATTTTTACGATAACCAGTCTCATATTTTGGCTAAAGACAATCAGCTGTTTATATTTTTTGTTTACGATGTAGTACGCAGAGAATTTACAGGATTAGCTTAAGTCCAGATTGGCTTGCTTAAATGGACGCACGGAAATAATAAATTGAGCGTATTTTGATATTTCTAATGCGTACATTACGCTGATATGAAGCTTATCTAGAACGCTGAGCCTAACTGGCTAGCTATTTCAAAATGGGAACTTTGAAGACTGGAATATCAGTTCACATCAGATATACATTTCTTATTCAGTTGCAATAGTTAAACATGTCCATGAGAAATTGGGAACAGTTTTTTTACAATTCACTTAAAAAGTTTATTTCTATTGAAAGTTGTTTCCTAAAAAGGCTGATGATGTATAGTTTATAGACTGTACATAAATTGACCACCCTTCAGAAAATCTCTTCAATATTTTAATTGTGCTAATAATGGTCATAAAAATGTCTTTATCAAGAAAGATCTACATAATAATGAAATCGAGTAAGTATATTGTAAATGTTATTCTGATTTGATATGTAAGTTTTATTGTAAGATTTATTTAGTCACGTGGCAATATATTAGGGAAGGAAAATACAAGTACAACAAATATCTGGAAAAAAGGAAACACAACCGTTCTCTTTAAGCAATTTTTATGCCCCCGGTAGGGTGGCATATAGCAGTTGAACTGTCCGTCAGTATGTCAGTCAGTCCGTCCGTCCGTCAGAAAAAAACTTTAACATTGGCCATAACTTGTTCACTATTGAAGATAGCAACTTGATATTTAACATGCATGTGTATCTCATGGAGCTGCACATTTTGAGTGGTGAAAGGTGAAGGTCAAGGTCATCCTTCAAGGTCAAATGTCAAATATATGTTGTCTGTCCGTCCGAAAACTTTAACATTTGCCATAACTTTTTAATATTGAAGATAGCAACTTGATATTTGTCATGCATGCATATCTCATGAAGCTGCACATTTTGAGTGGTGGAAGTTCAAGGTCAAGGTCATCCTTCAAGGTCAAATGTCAAATTTATGGCGTCTGTCCGTCCGAAAACTTTAACATTGGCCATTACTTTTTCAATACTGAAGATAGCAACTTGATATTTGGCATGCATGTGTATCTCATGGAGCTTAACATTTGGAGTGGTGAAAGGTGAAGGTGAAGGTCATCCTTCAAGGTCAAATGTCAAATATATGGCGTCTGTCTGTCCGAAAACTTTAACATTGCCCATAACTTTTTCAATATTGAAGATAGCAACTTGATGTTTGGCATGCATGTGTATCTTATGAAGCTGCACATTTTGAGTGGTGGGAGTTCAAGGTCAAGGTCATCCTTCAAGGTCAAAGGTAAAAAAACACATCAAAAAACAACAACAAAGCAGCGTTCTCATGAAGCTGCACATTTTGAGTGGTGGTAGTTCAAGGTCAAGATCATTCTTCAAGGTTATGGTGAAAGGCAAAAAAAATTCAAAAAATTCAAAGCAGCGTTCTCATGAAGCTGCACATTTTGAGTGGTGGAAGTTCAAGGTCAAGGCCATCCTTCAAGGTCAAGGTCATCCTTCAAGGTAAAAGGTCCAAAAAAAATATTTCAAAACGGCAATCCATGAAGCTGCACATTTTGAGTGGTGGAAGTTGAAGGTCAAGGTCATCCTTCAAGGTCAAGGTCATCCTTCAAGGTCAAAGGTCATTTTTTTTTTATTCAAAGCAGCGTTATGAAGCTGCACAATTTGAGTGGTGGAAGTTCAAGGTCAAGGTCATCCTTCAAGGTAAAAAAAAATATAAAAATTTAAAGCGGCGTTCTCATGAAGCTGCACATTTTGAGTGGTGGAAGGTCAAGGTCATCCTTCAAGGTCAAGGTCATCTTTCAAGGTCAAAGGTCAAAAAAATAGATTAAAAGTTTCAAAGTGGCATTCTCATGAAGCTGCACATTTTGAGTGGTGGAAGTTCAAGGTCAAGGTCATTCTTCAAGGTCAAGGTCATCCTTCAAGGTCAAAAAAATAATAATTCAAAGCAGCGTTATCATGAAGCTGCACATTGTGAGTGGTGGAAGTTCAAGGTCAAAGTCATCCTTCAAGGTCAAGGTCATCCTTTAAGGTCAAAGGTCCAAACATTTTATTTCAAAGCCAAGTTCTCATAAAGCTGCACATTTTGAGTGGTGGAAGTTCAAGGTCAAGGTCATCCTTCAAGGTTGAAGGTGAAAAAATCTTTTTTTTTCAAAGCGGCGCAATAGGGAGCATTGTGTTTCTGGTTAAAAAACACCAAAAAATATTTTTATTATTTTATTTTTGAAATACCGTCCAACCATCCCACCCAAGAACCCCCCCCCCCAAAATAAATATTTTGTTTGCATTTTTTTTTGCATTTTTGGAAGATAATGTAATATTAAATAAATGACCACACCCCCACACTATACACCCCTCTCCACCCCACCCCTCCCTCCTTTGTGATTGAAATTGAGATAGGTCGCTACACCTTTAAAAAGAAAAATAGATTAGCGGTCTGCACCCGCAAGGCGGTGCTCTTGTTTACAGAGTTATGGCCCTTTGAAATTTTCTATAAAAAAACCTTTGTCCCCCCAACTACTGTGCCCTCAAGACATTTCCATTTATCTGAATATATAGTGCAATATTGTGACCAAAAAAATCTTTGGGGAGCATCACCCGTCTCCGACGGTTTCTTGTTTTAAACCTTTGACAATATTATAATGAACGTTTTTGTTGATTGAATAAAAAATATACCACACATACCATTTCACTTCATGTGTTTTCAAATACGCGTTTGCACTTTTTGGAAAAAATACTTAATTAATTTTGCACAATCTTAACAAAGTTGTGTATTTTGACAATTACCGGGAACTCGGGAATTAATGAAGAAATTATCAAAAACGTTACCTGAATTGATGGTTTGTTGACATCCGACTGTCCCACACATACATGTATCCGAAAAAGTCACGTGGTACAGGCACCTTGAACTTGCAAAAAATATTTGAACAAATCTTCCAACTTTGTAATGTTTTAAGAATAAAAAAAACATCTTTATCATAAACTATTTATGGAGCACTTCGATGTTTTGCATTTGTTGTGTAGATTAATAGAGACATTGTAAATAATGAAGACATGTATGCATCACTATGCAAATTAAGGAAGACATGTATGCATCACTATACAAATTTCCTGTCTTCACTGCTGTTGATATGAGATGCAGACATTTATTTGAAAGTACTATGGGATACAATTCCTTAAACAATAATGTTGTACCTTACCTTCATATTTTTTTTTTTGCAGGGTGAGGCTCAGAAGGATAGACTTAGGAAAAATGGTAATAACCAAGATTTGTGTTTATTAACAATAGTTGGAAACAGATCTTCACCGAACATTTTATTTCAGATATTCAGTCACATAAGGCAAAAATAAAGTGTGTTTTTTTTATTCCATGTCATCTTGTCACCCATCCACATTAAAACATTTGCATATCTGAAAAGAAATACATGTTAATATTGTTATATTTTTTGTCTTTTTGCAGTATCCACTTATAAGAAAATCAGCCTGATTTGATTATTTTTGTCCCCTACCGGTTTCATTGGAGGGAACTTATGGTTTGCGCTCTGTGCGTCTGTGAGTCTGTCACACTTTTCTGGATCCTGTGATAACTTTAAAAGTTCTTCATATTTTTTCATGAAACTTGAAACATGGATAGATGGCAATATGGACATTATGCACTTCATTTCATTTTGTTCCTACGTCAAGAATTCTGGTTGCTGTGGCAACAAATAGACTAGAAATATTAACAAATAGACTAGAACTATTGCTGAAAGTAGTGGATCCTGCGATAACTTTTAAAGTTCTTCATATTGTTTCATGAAACTTGTAACATGGATAGATGGCAATATTGACATTATGCAGTCATTTCATTTTGTTCCTATATCAGAAATTCTGGTTGCTATGGCAACAAATAAAAAAATTCTGACAATGGTGGAGCCGGAAGAGGACATATATTGCTTGGCAATAGTCTTGTCATTGCATGGTGTCATACTCAAAACTTATATGGTACATGATGATAATCCAAAAATTATATGATATACAGGATATGCATTGCACCCAAGGTCACAGTTTATAATATTTAGTTATTTACATGTTGCTAAATAAATATTAAAATATATGAAACAACAAGACCCAAGGTTGTAATGTTTATATTACATCACCAAATAGGAGTCTTCTACAAAGTTTGTTAAAATCATGCCTCTGGTATCAAAAATTGGTTATTTCCCAGGGCCCATATTTACCAATCATTCTTAGACTTAAGAATAAAGAATAGACTTGGAACCAAAAAAAATGCATTCAGTGTTTGAATATATACAAGCCTCCACTGGTGGTTATGTCATTAACAAAATGTTCTACATGAAGAATGCTATAGATATAGATGTTTAATA
The DNA here is from genome assembly GCF_020536995.1 of Dreissena polymorpha. NCBI lineage: Eukaryota > Metazoa > Mollusca > Bivalvia > Myida > Dreissenidae > Dreissena > Dreissena polymorpha. The sequence continues at coordinate 39,547,121 of NC_068356.1, forward strand.
ACAAGTTTTACTCAAAATTCAAGCAATTATTGCATATATTAATTTAAAGAATATTTTTATTCTTAGACTTAAAGGGGCCTTTTCACAGTATTTGGCATGTTTTGAAGTTTGTCATTAAATGCTTTCTATTGATAAATGTAAAAATTTGCTCTAAAAAGCTCCAGTAAAAAATCAAGACTAAAATTAAAAAAAGAAAAAAAGTATCCCTCAACAGGGCTCGAACCACTGACCTCTGGAGTACTGGAGTAAAAAACCTACCACTTAGACCCCTCGACCATCCTTCCGCATGCAATTAATGCTGTATTTTATGCTTTATATAAGCAATCCTCGTATTTTCACAAAATATAATGAAAACAACAGAACTCTCCAAATTATTAATTCATTTCACGTTGCAACGCTTTATAATTTTCAGGTTTTTAAATTGTCAAAAGATGCATATAATTGCTATACTAGAGCATGGTAATGTTCAGTATTACTTTTTCCTCACAAATATCATAACTTAATTGAAAATTTGCGAATCTGAAACAACTTTTTAAAATTTTGTCAATTTACCAAAACGTGAAAAGGCCCCTTTAAATCTAAAAATGGTTTGGTGAATATGGGCCCAGGAGAAATATGATTGATATATACTTATACAGTAAAATGACCTTAAATATCTTAAATAATAAGGCCTAGAGGTGTAAACTATGGAAGGTGATATTGTATGGTAATCCACTTAAAAGTTTGTTCAATGAATGCTCCTGTAGTCAAAGAAGCTCCAAACGAGAGGTCTTGAGTATGCTACCTCTCAGCGGTGTATTTACCTCGGCTCTCAATTATCCTCAGGGTCCTCTTGTTGTGTTCAATGACATTGAACAGGGGCATCCATGTCCTTAAGACACATGTTTACTTCCCTGAACAATAAAATCTTACAGTGTTTACTTTTTATGCTACCCCGAAAAAAATTTTTTGGGGGGGGGGGGAATATAGTCATTGCTTCGTCTGTCCGTCCGTCCGTGTGTCCGTCTGCACACATGCCATAATTTTTCAGACCAATTCCGGGACATTGAGTTAAAATGTCCGGGACTTTTGTCGATTTTCCGGGACATGTATAAAATGTAGCGATATTTATAGACATATGCATTTTGGGTACATTTTTTTTGTTTTGCATCGTTAATTGCAAAAGTTCGAAAGCCTATCTGAAATACACTTGATCTATTAACGTCAAATTAAACATTACTACTTCCGTTACTAGATACAAGCCACGTGTTTTCAGTGTAAGCGTTCTAAACATAGATGGTAACGTCACTGCGTAACGCCGTTATTGTTATTAAGACCGGTGTGTAACGCGTATTTGTTGATACGCCTTTATTCATTTATAACATTTATATAATAAAAAATACAACAATACAGAACCGTTAGATCGTCAACTCAAATTAATTCACAATACATACAACCAATCTCAATAAAACAAATACAACAAAACAGTAACGTGCGAACATAAACTGCTTTTAATTTTTTACTCAGCGATGTTGGACTTTGAACTATCCTTTGCCCTTACGCAGCGGGAAATAATGACGTAGTAGATTAAAGTCAATTAACAACCACATTAAACAATGCCGCCTTTTCGGTTTGACCGCGAACGTGAGACAATCGATATGATAACAGGACCCCTGTTAATTGATCGATTTTGACACGTAGCATAGTCTGCCTATTCGGGTAGGCATTGTCATGGAGACGCTGCAGATATACACAGATTCGAGGTGCAGTTAAGCCTAAGATAAGGTACATGTATATATGGATTTTGTAAATTCCGGGACATTTGACAGATTTCCGGGACAGCGGGACAAGTTCTTCATTTCTGGGACTGTCCCGGACAATCCGGGACGTATGGCATGTATGCCGTCTGTCCGTGCACAATTTTTGTCCGGGCTATTTATCAGCAATTAATGACTGGAATTCAATTAAACTTTATGGGAAGCTTCACTACCAAGAGGAGATGTGCATATTATCAGCCGGTTCTGGTCGGATGATTTTTCACAGAGTTATGGCCCTTTGAAATTTTCCATTAAATGTACATATAGTGCAATTCTTGTCCGGGCTGTTTCTCAGCAACTTATGACCGGAATTCAATGAAACTTTATGAGAAGCTTCACTTCTAAGAGGACATGTGCATATTATCAGCCGGTTCTCGTCGAATGATTTTTCACTGATAATGGCCCTTTGAAATTTTCGATTAACTGGTACATATAGTGCAATTCTTGTCCGGGCGATTTCTCAGCAACTAATGACTGGAATTCAATGAAACTTTATGGGAAGCTTCGCTTCCAAGAGGAGATGTGCATATTATGAGCCGGTTCTGGTCGGATGATTTTTCAGAGTTATGGCCCTTTGAAATTTTCCATTGTACATATAGTGCAATTCTTGTCCAAGCTATTTCTCAGCAACTTTTTACGGGAATTCAATGAAACATTATGGGAAGCTTCACTACCAACAGGAGGTGTGCATATTATCAGCCGGTTATGGTCGGATGATTTTTCACAGAGTTATGGCCCTTTGGAATTTTCTATTAACTGTACATATAGTGCAATTCTTGCACGGGCTATTTCCCCCAAACTACTTACTGGAATTCAATGAAGCTTTATGTGAATGTTTAACTACATTGAGGAGATGCGCATGTTATTTGTGGGTTCTGGTTAGATGATTTATTTAGAGAGTTTTGGCCCTTTGAAAGTTTTAAGTTGCTAAACCATCCATCGTATTATTTTGTCGAAAGTTATGCCCCTCAAGACTTTTCCTTTTATCTGAATATATAGTGCAATATTGTGACAAAAAAAACTTTGGGGAACATCACCTGTCTCCGACGGTTTCTTGTTCTAGATTTGTTTCAAAGTCTATTTAATCAAGTTTCAGGTAGGTTTATTCTCTGTCTGTCTTGTCTGACTGCCTGTCAGTCAGTTAGTAGGTTCTTAACAGTTGTTACTTAGATTTCTCATTAAGTATTGACAATTCTTCGATTAAACTTGGCTCAACTTATTAAGAGCAATGTGAGGATTATGCCCCCAATATTTCATCAGAGGTCATAGGTCAGGTTGTAGTCTCAAATAAAACAAACGTTTTTATGCTTCCCGAAAATTTTCGAGGAGCATATATTTGCCGCTTTGTCCTTCCTTCCTTCCTTACTTCCTTCCGTCACACTTTTGTTACAGTTTCTCATAGCACCTTCAATACCTTACCAATCTCTTTCATATTTGGCCTGTAGGTACCTTGCATGGACCTCTACCTTTTGATGAGGTTTGAGGTCACTGGGGTCAAGGTTAAGGTCACCGATGCTAATAATATATTTTTCAGTCACACTTTTGTTACAGTTTCTCATAGCACCTTCAATACTTTACCGATCTCTTTCATATTTGGCATGTAGGTACCTTGCATGGACCTCTACCTTTTGATGAGGTTTGAGGTCACTGGGGTCAAGGTCACCGAGGCTAATAATAGATTTTTCAGTCACACTTTTGTTACAGTTTCTCATACCACCATCAATACTTTACCGATCTCTTTCATATTTGGCATGTAGGTACCTTGCATGGATGTCTACCTTTTGATGAGGTTTGAGGTCACTTGGGTCAAGGTCACCAAGGCTGATAATAGATTTTTCCGTCACTCCTTTGTTACAGTTTCTCATACCACCTTCAATACTTGACCGATCTCTTTCATATTTGGCATATAGGTACCTTGCATGGACCTCTTCCTTTTGATGAGGTTTGAGGTCACTGGGGTCAAGGTCACCGAGGCTTATAATAGATTTTTTCGTCACACTTTTGTTGCAGTTTGTCATGGCTCCTTCAATACTTTACCGATCTCTTTCATATTTGGCATGTAGTTACCTTGCATGGGACTCTACCTTTTGATGAGGTAAAACTTTATGGTAACTGGGGTCAAGGTCACCAAGGCTATAAATATATTTTCAGTCACGCTTTTGTAACAGTTTTTCATAGCCCCTTCAATACTTAACCGATTTCTTTCATATTTGGCATGTAGTTACCTTGCATGGGCCTCTACCTTTTGATGAGGTTTGAGGTCACTGGGGTCAAGGTCACCGAGGCTAAAAGATTTTTTTAGGTGGTTTTTCACACATAGATTGACAAAGCGCATCATCGGGGAGCATCCATCAGTTTCACTGATATTCATGTTTATTTTTCTAGCAGAACATACATGTAAGATATCATCACGAAACTTGGTATACAAAGGATGTGACAGTTATATGCACAACCTTTTCATCACAGTCATGTGGTGATTGTTAAAAAACAAATCTTAATATTTCTGTGCTAAATGAGCAGTGCATTAAGTGACGTTCGTTTTGAAGAGAAAGGGCGATATGAAGGTAATTCACATTTTTATGACCCCCTTTGAAGAGAGGGGGTATATTTTTTTTTGCACATGTCGGTCCGTCGGTCGGTCCGTCCACCGAATGGTTTCCGGATGATAACTCTAGAACGCTTACGCCTAGGATCATGAAACTTCATAGGCACATTTATCATGACTCGCAGATGACCTCTATTGATTTTCAGGTCACTAGGTCAAAGGTTAAGGTCACGGTGACTCGAACCAGTAAAATGGTTTCTGGATGATAACTCAAGAATGCTTACACCTAGGATCATGAAACTTCATAGGTACATTGATCATGACTCGCAGATGACCCCTATTGATTTTCAGGTCACTAGGTCAAAGATCAAGGTAACAGTGACTCGAAATAGTAAAATGATTTCCAGATGATAACTCAAGAATGCTTACGCCTAGGATAATGAAACTTCATAGGTACATTGATCATGACTGGCAGATGACCCCTATTGATTTTCACGTCACTAGTTCAAAGGTCAAGGTCACAGTGACTCGAAACATTAAAATGGTTTCCGGATGATAACTCAAGAATGCTTACGCCTAGGATCATGAAACTTCATAGGAAAATTGATTATGATTGACAGATGACCCCTATTGATTTTCAGGTCATTAGTCAAAGTTCAAGGTCACAGTGACTCGAAACAGTAAAATGGTTTCAGAATGATAACTCAAGAATGCTTACGCCTTGGATCATGAAACTTCATAGGTACATTGAAAATGACTGGCAGATGACCCCTATTGATTTTCAGGTCACGAGGTCAAAGGTCAAGGTCACAGTGACTCGAAAAAGTAAAATGGTTTCCAGATGATAACTCAAAAATGCTTACGCCTAGGGTCATGAAACTTCATAGAAACATTGATCATGACTGGCAGATGACCCCTATTAATTTTCAGGTCACTAGGTCACAGGTCAAGGTCACAGTGACTCGAAACAGTAAAATAGTTTCTTGATGATAACTCAAGAATAATTAGGCCTAGGATCATGAAACTTCATAGGTACATTTATCATGACAAGCATATGACCCCTATTGATTTTCAGGTCACTAGGTCAAAGGTCAAGGTAACAGTGACAAAAAACATATTCACACAATGGCTTCAACTTCAACTGACAGCCCATATGGGGTCATGCATGTTTTACAAACAGCCCTTGTCTTACTTTGGGTTCTAATTAGTATTTCTAGTTATATAAATTACAAAGCTAGTTCCAGGCTAAAAAAGCAGACTTATCTTCAAGACGTCGAGCCAACTTAAAAAAAAAACACAATGACTGTGGTGTAAGTAAGTGCACACGGCACAAGGTGGTATATTGTCATTCTTTGATAACGAAACTGTTTAAGAATGATTTACATTCTCTGTGAGCCTAAATAAACTAATCACAATACGAGATAAGTGATCAGCATTTATTCTAGTCATGGGCCTTTCTAGGCATATGAAACAAACAAATTAATAACATGCAATTTATAATATCATTATAAACGAACGAAACTAAGGCCTGAATTTTCTTATCATTTTGATACAAACAAGTAAAGATTGTTTAACTAGTAAAAAGCCTTTGCATTATAATAACAAAACATCAACTTTTGTTAGACTAACAACTATCAAAACATAAGCTTTATACAAGTATAATATTATTCTAGTATGATAAACCATAACAATAACATGAGTAAATCCATTTATATTTTGACACACTTAAGGACACCTGAGCTCATAGTGCTTCACGTGAGATATTGTGATAACTCTATGTCCGACATTCTTCGTCGTGCGGTGGGCGTTGTGTGGTGTGTGATGTGCATCGTCATTTTTGTGGTTATGACCACTTAAGAAGCCATGTTTTTCATCCGATCTTGATATAACTATATCAGAATGTTTTTCTAGACAGTATCTAGCTCGAGCTTGAATCTGGTTCACAATCGTCCTAAATCTAGGTAACTAGAAAATTAGTGCACGGTAATACCCCGAAAATAAGCAAATAACCTCTCTATATTGTATGCATAAACAAAGCGTTAAAATACCGGTAAAATTTATATTGGTAATACAAATAATCACAACGAAGGAGCAAGAAAAGGTTTACAATATTTACACATATTTCATCTTAGTTTAATCTTTTCAGGGCTTCGAATTGAAGTACTTGGATCATACAACGATACATCAAAACAAATGCATTTTAATGTACTGCTTGTGATGAAAAACACAGCTACGGACGAATACTGGACATCATTTATTGATGGTAGGTGATACATGTCAAGCTAGAGCAATTGAGTTATTAGTGTCAACGGAACCCTTAAAATACGCAAACAGACAATTGATCTAATTAAAAGAATCGATGATATTAAATGTGGACATTTTTGTGATATAAACTGAAAATATTTAATGAGGTAATGCTGTGTAAATATATATAATAATGATATTTGATTTAGTCCATACTTCCTTTAAAATCGATTCATCACGTTTGAAAACACAAAAATATCATGTTTATTTGTTCTGTTTTTCTCTTCCATAATATCATAGATTGAACGGAATTCTATTTAGATGAAACTATTTTATTTTCCCATACAGATCGATTCAAGTGCAATAAAGACGGGTTTGAAACGAGTTGCGAGTGTTGTGTAGTCTATGAACCAGGTCGGTATTTGCATAAATGTTATAAATTATTTTAACTAAGAGATTGGAATTGAAGTGTAAACTTAAAGAAAATGAATGCTCGTCAAATCAAACACGACCGAAGGATTTTCTGACTGACTTTGGTAAACGTAGCACGTAAACTGTAGACACATCTCGTTTGCTTATTTCGGCCATGTTAAACGAGTTATTATGATTACTAATGTTACGAAGGAAAGAAATAGCTCTTTGTTTATATGTCTTTACTTTAATATTACAGAAAGCATACTGTCTGAAATTGATAGTAATATAGTAATAATATGAAATTAGTATTAATTGTGAAGGCACTGGTAAACGTATTAACTTATGAAAGTATTGTTTCAGTCAGGACCCCTTGAGATTCAGGTTAAATAAATGTTTCTGACGATAAGAACGAGTTTCACAGTTTAGTTAGTAATGATGAAGTCCTGAGTGTTTCGAACGTTGTTGGCAGTAACACGAATGTCCAGTAGAATGTATAGGATTTTAACGATGCAATCCGGAACTATTGCCGCGGTGGTTTGAACAATAAAGACACCAACGCTAAATACCATGGTGTTTTGGACGATGAGGACAGTAACTCGGAAGTCCTGGGTGGTTTTGAACAGTCCGCGAAGTCACACTAAAGTCCCGGATGACTTGAACGATCCAGTCAGTAAAACTGACCCACATAATGACTTGAACGGTCCAGTCAGCCGCACTGCCGTCATGGATGGTTTCAATGGTCGGGTCATTAAAACTGAAAACTATGATTATTTAGACTATCCTGTGTGTAACACTGAAGTTCAGGATGATTTGAATCGTCAGATCAGTAGCAATGAAGTTCAGGATAACTGTGAAATCATATATAATCGTCAGCAAGAAATTGAGTATATGAACTTTCAAGTCAGTGACACTAAAGTCAAGGATAATTTTAACTTTCTAGTAAGTACCACTGAAGTCCAGAATGATTTGAACATGACAGTAAGTAACTCGGAAGACCAGATTGGTATCATGGAATTGCAGCATGGTTTGAACTGTCAAGCCGGAAGCACCGAACTCAATTATGATTTAAACATGGCATTCAGTAATAGTGAAGTCCGGGCTAATTTGAACTGCCAAGTTAGTAACACTGATGTACTTGGTGGTCTTAACGGTCTTGTCAGTAACACCGAAGCACAGGCTGTTTTTAACGGTCCAGTCAGTGACACTAAAGCCCAGCGTGTTATAAATGGTCTAGTAAGTAACACCGAATGCCACGATGGATTAAACGGTACGGCCAGTTATACTGACATCAGTGATCGATTGAACAGCCCAGTCAGTAGCACTGAAGTCAAGGGTGGTTTCAATATTTCAGTCACAAAACCTGTTTTAAATATTTCAAACACAAATATCATAGTTCCGATTAATTTGCATGTCACTTACTCTCCAACAGAGGCCCATGTCGATGTGTGCCCTACAGTTGCGAAACTGATGGTTTATGAGTATAATGATCACAAACCTACGCGTGTGGCATTCGAACAATCGAACATATGAATGTTTTTTCCTCATTGGTTTTTATTTGTACTTGGTGTTATTCTGATTTTGATTTTGATTATTTTCGAGGTAATGTATGGCCAATTGATACCGTATATTAAAATTGTTGAAAAATGCATGTAATGAAACAAAGCCATTCGTTTGGAAAGAAACCATTGGCAAAGCATTTATCGATGAAAATCCATCAGTTCAACATATATTCTAATTATAACAAACGAAATCGAACGTCATACATATTTTTATGCCCCCCTTCGAAGAAGAGGGGGTATATTGTTTTGCACATGTCGGTCGGTCCGTCCGTCCGTCCATCAGTCCATACACCGAATGGTTTCTGGATGAGAACTCAAGATCGCTTACGCCTAGGATCATTAAACTTCAAAGGTACATTGATCATGACTCGCAGATGACCCCTATTGATTTTCAGGTCACTAGGTCATTGATCAAGGTCACAGTGACTCGAAACTGTAAAACGGTTTCCAGATGATAACTCACGAATTCTTAAGCCTAGGATCATGAAACTTCATAGGTACATTGATCATGACTGGCAGATGATCCCTATTGATTTTCAGGTCACTAGGTCAAAGGTCAAGGTCACGCTGACTCAATATAGTAAAATGGTTTCCGGATGATTACTCAAGAATTCTTACGCCTAGGATCATAAAACGTCTAAGGAACATTGATCATGACTGGCAGATGACCCCTATTGATTTTCAGTTCACTAGGTCAAAGGTCAAGGTCACAGTGACTCGAAACAGTAAAATGGTTTCCGGATGATAACACAAGAATGCTTATGCCTAGGATCATGAAACTTCATAGGTACATTGATAATGACTGGCAGATGACCCCTATTGATTTTCAGGTCACTAGGTCAAAGGTCAAGGTCACAGTGACTCGAAATAGTAAAATGGTTTCTGGATGAAAAACTTTAACCTTGGTTAAAGTTTGATAACTTTTTATGTCTGTCGGTCCGTCCACCAGATGGTGTCCAGATGATAACTCAAGAACGCTTAGGCCTAGGATCATGAAACTTTATAGGTACATTGATCATGACTCGCAGATGACCCTTATTGATTTTCAGGTCACTAGGTCATAGGTCAAGGTCACAGTGACTTGAAATAGTAAAATGGTTTCTTGATAACTCAAGAATGCTTACGCCTAGGATCATAAAACTGTAAAACGGTTTCTGGATGATAACTCAAGAATTCTTAAGCCTAGGATCATGAAAATTCATAGGTATATTGATCATGACTGGCAGATGATCCCTATTGATTTTCTGGTCACTAGGTCAAAGATCAAGGTCACAGTGACAAAAAAAACGTATTCACACAATGGCTGCCACTACAACTGACTGCCCATATGGGGGGCATGCATGTTTAACAAACAACCCTTGTCCAGATAGAACCTGCATGATGGCAAATGCGATCCATCCAAACACGCACGCAAAGTTATATGAGCAGTCGTATTCACGTAAGACTGGTTTTAAAACAATGCCGTGTGTGTATTTCGGAATTTTTTATTTGCCTTTTATCTATATCATGACATCATATCACCTATAATATTTCGAACTAAGTTTAAATTTAAATACTAATTTCTTAGTTAACATCTGAAATTATTAAATATTATATGGATAAAGTTAAAAGTAAATAAACTTATTATGCATCATAGGATTTGGAACTAAATTTACACAAAAAACATGTCATTTGCCTCATGTGGCAGCAGTGCTTCTAGATGTTCGTATGACTGTCAGGTTTATTTATGTTTTCATGCATGATGGGATTCTAAGAGTAATTGACGAACTTAATTATCATACTAAGACGACATGGCGCTCATATTTTTGTGTCCATATCCATTCAGCAGCGGCATCCTTGTCCCTGTGGACAACATTTATTGTAAATGCTTTCTGTTTGAACATGTGTCAATATACGCAACCATATCTATTTCAAATAATTCTAAAAATGTGTGTGATCCTTTTACTCAGAGTTTCAGTTTCCAAACTGGGTCAGGCCTTCCTGGGGTGAAATTACGTTTATGTTCCCACAACCGGACGGAACACTTCGGATGGAGATCATGATGTCAACAGATGATGTACATAAAGTACAGTTTTTGTTCAGTAACAGGAATATATCGACGGCTTTTCAACTTGAAATGAGAAACTATTGTTCTACAATCAAAGGGAACACGGGTTGTTTTACTGTTGAAATGTTTTCAAACAGCATTAGGCCAGAGGAGTTCATGAATCGTATTAAAACCAGATGCGAGTCTATTATCACCTTCTATGTCGTGAATTCAGAGGAAAATAAATGCGTTTTCCAAAACATTTTAAAAATGGAACCCGACAAGTTAAACGAGAGAACAATGATTCTGCATCACAATGAAATTTTGGTTTGCGTGGCAGATGGCACTGCTTTTTTGAACGAGACACTCAAAGATGTGGGTTATACAGACGTTGAAACAGTTGATATAAACTCCTTACAGGAAAACATTAAAGATTTGGGTATAGAAAAAAACTGTATCAATTTGCACCCGCATTTGAAGGGCGTCTATGTTGATTTGGTGAAACAAACGTGTACTTTTTCTTGGTATGGTAGGCGGCATGAAAAAGGGATGGATCTAATCAAACGTTTCTTAAATAGATTCGAAAGGACAGAGTTCATTTCACATGACTTTGATTGGACGAAGTTTGCTTCGAATTTGATATTTCAAAACACCGGAAATACAAACACGGAGTTTTTGAAGTACATTACGTCCAAATATTTGAAAAATAAATCAGAAGTAGAAATTCCTTCATTCTGCCTCGTTAAGAATGATGAAGGAAATATAGTTTTAGTTCAGACAGGTTCGGCAAAAGAATTATCAAATTTAATACAGAGCTCGCTGCATATTCATAAAATAAGCCGGGAATGTTTTGAATCAGATCAACTGAGGCAGCGACTCTTAAAAGACAAAAACAAGATTTGGTTCGATAAGCATCAAGGGGTAATTGTATGTTTTGATTTTTTAAGCAAAGATATCATGTCTTGTTTCGTCCCTAAACCTAACAAAATAAGCAGAAATATAACTGGCGACGAATTAAGAATGCTGCCTTCATACATACAAACGTTTAGCAAGGACTTAGCATCAAAATGTAAGACATTTGAAGTTGACTTGATTATTCACAACGAAACCGTGGTCCTAGAAGGTACTGACAGCACTCAAATTGACAAATGCCTGAACCTTATAATTGGACAGTATTCATCAAGACGAATGTTGGTTGTTGTAGAAGACAATACATTTGAGCATTGTAAAGCGGAGCTGCAACGAGTTCAAAATTCAAAAAGTTGTCGTTTCAAATGTCTGTCTATGAACAAGATAAAAACAAATTTGACAGGATTTGCAGCGGAGTATCAGGATCTGTACGGAACAACTCACTTCCGTCTGTTAGAAGATGGTTCAAAGATTAGAACCGATATTCTTTTAGAACTCTCCAATGAACACGAATTACCTCTCTCAAACAAGGACTCTGCGAAACGTAAGTAGATCTCGATCTCTTAAAGCGAGTATCACAACTCATAATGTATCGATGAATCCAAAACGAGATAAGCACTGTGCAGTTCTATAGTGATAACTACTTTCTGCAATTACCGGTAGACAGAGTTAGTTTACGTTTATTACGTTTTTAGCATTATTTTCTATAAATGAACACTAAAATAGATAAAACGACAATATAAGCGTCGTTACATACGTAAAGTGTCAAAAATAAAATCACTGCAATTAAGACTAGACGTGTTGATAATGTAACATGGTATCATACCAATAAGAGCAGAAATCCAGGGGTCTCCTTAACGACAATTGACAATATGAAATTTTGTAACTTGAAAACAAATGTCTTATATTTTACAGTATTTTGTTATTGTAATTTATACAACAAATATGTTATATTTATCTTGATGCAAGAAATAATAATTTTAATTTGAAATATTACTCCTAATAAGAACGTTATGGTATGACTTGGACATGTACTTGTACCGGGATCTTTATCATATTCATAAAACGATATCTTGTGTGTACACAAAGATGCTTCAAAATACAAAAAAAAAATATCAATTTTTTGGCGGGAGATGGGGTTATGTGCGGTTGTGGTATACATGTGTGTATGTTTCGGTTAAAGTGTGTTATATGTCGATACTTTCCCGAAATACAATAACATTTGCACAGTCTAATTTCTTTGTTCACTGGTGGGTAAAACAAGTCGAAATTACGAGTTATTATTACGTTTGCTCACACATTTTAAACTTACAATATTATTAATTTGTAGGATATCGATGTTTTGCAACGGATGAGTTGGACGTAAAATGTCTCATGGGTGATGTGCTACGTGTATTGCACAAATCCTCCATAAACGAAAGATTACAATGCATAGAAATCTGGTCTATTGTGTGCACTCAATCAAAAGGCAATATCACATATGTTATATCAAGTGATCAACTAATCAAAGCCTTTTCAGTGGTGCTTGGCTGTGCACTGCAAAAGAATTTTATAAACATCTGTCTGCGTATGTCGCTGAACGGAAATATCCACGCCTGGCTACCTGAAACACTCATTGTGAATAGTCTGGTACAGGCATTTTGTAAACAAAGCAAAGCAGATAATTCAGTACAAATGACTGTTGAAATTCCCCTCCCCAAAGATGTCATTGTTGAAACAGCATACGCCCTGGAGGAAGCACTAATGAAGATGCACGGCGCTTTCGTGAAAATCCCACGCATGCATTATTCAGAGGGTAAACATATTGTACAAAATCATACGATGAAATAATTTATAATGAAGAATCTGATTTTTATTTAACGTTTATGGACAGATACTTTGCATATTATACATGATTTATCCATAATCGCGTAACAGTTAACAACACTTGACTCAATACAATTTAAAAAAATATTGAAAATTTACAGTGGTGTTATATTATGCAATTAAACATTTTAATAAAAAAAAACACACGTATAATTATGCGAAATATGATAAATGCTTTCTCTCCTAATAATCTTCTATTTGAATTGTCTATAATTTGTTAAGATGTCACCTTATGCTGTCAAAATACACGACCTTGTGACATTGATACTTTATTGGATATAGATTGCCTAAATTAAGGTAAAAAACAACAACAATACATTAAATGCTAAACATATCTATCAATGTGAATCCTGGAATATGTTCAAATGCGTACACGGACAATAGTATTCACCGAAATCACGTGAAAATATCAAATGAATTTAAAAAAAAAAGTTTTATAAATTCAATAGGCTATGCTTGCGGTTCAGACAAATAAATAAATAAATTTCTAGTGTATTTGCTAATTTAAAAAATACTAACTATGCTTTATCGTTTACAGAAGGGGCAATTGATGTTGTGATAAAAGTTTCTTCAATTCAGAAGGAAATGGTAAAATATTTCATTTATATTTTTTTATAAGTTCGAAATCTTATTTGCGAATACTTATAATCGTTTTTTCGAGAATGGTCCAATAAGATTGTTTTCATTTAAATATAAAGATAAATAAAGTGCACAATGTTTTAAGCACCTGCAAACGGTAAAAAAATTTCTCAAATATGTTAAACATAAATGGTTTATAAATGCTTCGTTTTATACGCATTTACGTGCGAATTAAACAACATGAATGTAAGCGTGCATTACATTGTTTTGTTATTTCTTTTAAAATGCATTAATATAAAAATGTGCATTTTACTGCGCATTGAACTTTTTGTGTAGAATTTGTGCGTTCCTTTTAAGTTATTAATGCATAATTTTGTTGTTTGTCTGTATAACGATTTGATATAAAATCGCCGTTGTATTCATTATAGCTGTGTATATTGTGTCGTTTTATTGCATTAGTTTCTACCGTGTATATTATTTCTTAATTCAATTTATTGTGATTTAATACTATGACAAAGCTCGTTTTTTAATAAATGTTCTTATTCCTTGCTTAAGGCGGACGTTATTGTATGCGCACAATCACAATCGCTAGATTTCCAAGGGCAGTGTGCGAAGGAAATCGCACATGCTGCAGGGGATGCAATCGTCGCAGAATGTATGGAGCACTTTCCCAACGGCATTGAGTATTGCGATGTGGCCTACACAAGCGCACACAGACTCAAATCGAACGGAGTGAAATACATATTTCACACTGCCTTACCAGCATTCAATGAAGCGTACATGCAAAATGTAAGTATGTTTAATTCCAAAATATATGTACATTTGTGTACGGACATTGTTATTTATTTGTATCCACCTATTCCTGGGCATTCTATATTAGTTAAATCAACCGTGTTCCGTATTATGTTAACTAAGGTTGATAAGCTCAACGTTTTCTTTCCCAAGTGTTTTGTTTTATGCCCATAATTAGTTGTAATAATGCCATTTAGTAATAACAAGTTATGTTCACAGATACGTCAGGTTGTCCGAAATTGCTTGATTACGGCAGAAGAGCTGGGTTGTGAAACTATTGCATTTCCGGCCTTCGGTGTAGGTAACCGTGAATACCCTTGGCGAGAAACGGCCTTCCAAATGTTTGAATCTATATACGACTATGGGAAGCAAAACCCTTCAACAATTCTTAAAAAAATCACAGTGGTTACATTTGAGGGCGATCAAGCAACATGCAGGGTATGTCTGGCTTAGCATTATGCACTATAGTATGCACATCAAAGCCCTTTATTTGTATATGAAAAACAATGCAGTGAAAAAATTGTCTTAATTTTGCCATCTATCCAAGCCGCTTTTAAATTTAATTTAAATTATGAGTTTTGAAAGATCTAAAGATGGATTTAACATTTATTTGATCCACTTCCCTGTTTGCACTTTTACTTGAAAACACGGATTTATTGCATAATGTAGATTGCACTTCATGCGCTGTAAAATGTTTTCCTGTTACAGTCGTCTTTATTTTTTGTAAAAAAAAACTTACAAATGTATTATGGTGCTTTAAATTATAGGCGTTTGAGTACGAAAATTATAGAAGAAGAACGATATGCCCAAAAATACAACCTGATTCTACGAAACACGGAGGTAATGTTTCTAATAATTTGTTGTGTACACTGCGCAGTGTGTAACTTTATGAACACTAATTGCGAATGCGTCACCATTGTGAGCATTTATTTTACATTGCCAATGTCAAATTTTAACATTTCGGAATAATGCGACATTCTAAGTCCGTTTGTGTCAGTGACACAACATTATCGTATGTCTTCGAACATTATTTTGTATTTCCGTTTTTAACCAGGTTTTCCGAAGGAAAAAACTGGTTATTAGATTGGCGAATGCGGGCGGGCTGGCTGGCTGGCTGGCGGGCTGGCGGAATAAGCTTGTCCGGGCCATAACTATGTCGTTCATTGTCAGATTTTAAAATCATTTGGCACATTTGTTCACCATCATTGGACGGTGTGTCGCGCGAAATAATTACGTCGATATCTCCAAGGTCAAGGTCACACTTTGAGTTCAAAGGTCAAAAATGGCCATAAATGAGCTTGTCCGAGCCATAACTATGTCGTTCATCGTCAGATTTTAAAATCATTTGGCACATTTGTTCACCATCATTGGACGGTGTGTCGCGCGAAATAATTACGTCGATATCTCAAAGGTCAAGGTCACACTTTGAGTTCAAAGGTCAAAAATGGCCATAAATGAGCTTGTCCTGGCCATAACTATGTCATTCATTGTGAGATTTTAAAATCATTTGGCACATTTGTTCACCATCATGGGACGGTGTGTCCCACGAAAGAATCACGTCAATATCTCCAAAGTCAAGGTCGCCACGACTAAAAATAGATTTAAAAAAAAAAAAACTTACAAAGGGGGTTAATTTTTTTGGGTCATTTCAAAAGTTCAGTTTGAGTTTTCTCCCTTTATCAGATTTTTTTTTTCACAATGAAAACCTGGTTTTGTGACAATTTTGTCCCTTGTTTTAATATAAATTTAGAAGCATATGGCTTGTAAAAAAAGTGCGTTTCTTTTAGCTGTATTATCGCGACACTTTAGAAAATATAGTATTTTGTCCCCGCAATTGAGCGGCCATGTGCGCAATACAATTTACAAAAGGTCGATTCCAGTTTGTACATGTACTGACGTGAACTAGAATATCTGACCACAAACGACTCTCAAGTGGGTTGTTTACGCCAGGCCCGCCTGCAAGACGTTTGACGTTCAGTTCGTGCGTGCAGCCCTCAAGCATGCCACGTTGCGTATATTGGATTTTTAAAACATTGTGTCGGCCCGTTTACCAAAGCTTTTGATGACTTATTTGGCGATATGCTCTGTTTCTGGTAAACTGGTCATTCAACAAAAACAGTTTGCGTGCTCATGACCACTATGTCCGTTGTAAAGTAACTATCTATGTAAATAATAACATTTTGTTATATGTTACTATATTTTTTAGATATTATTCAAAGGACGATTGGTAATGTTTCGATAAGGGTTGTAGAAGAAAAGAATGCGATGCGGCCCGCATATGCCGTTGAAGCGTTTTTCGATTCAGGTAAACACCCGTGTTTCGATTTTCAATACTAAACAGGATGTGTATATGTATGTTGTTTCATTCAAACCAATTCATTTTTCGCTTGATTTCGTTTTTAACAAATGGGCTTTTATATGCACCTTTTATCCATTTTCTTACGAACCAGTAATTTGGGAGATCAAGAAAACGTTCGTTGAACGTGGGCTAAGCCTAGAATATCAACGTCACATTACAAGCACAATATTAAGACAATCTTTTTGCTGATAGGTATACTTGCACGTAAAAGACCAACATCTCCAGTCGGTGTCAAATCGGCGAGCAAGTTCTGCTTACATAGTGCATTTCAATCAATGGAAAAGAGTAACACAATTAATTATCGTGGGCTCTAAAGAATAACGTTACTAGCAAAATGAATTTAATCAAACGCGTCTTTATCTTGATAAATGAACGCACGAATGTCTGCACGGGGTATAATTCAGACTCTAGGTTCCCTACAGGAGGAGTATCGCGCGACAATCGAACTATCACTTTGGTTAGTATCCTCGCTTCTCAGCTAGGAATCCGAATGTGTAATTATCATCAAACGCTATAAATTGGCATATATCGTATATCGTTACAATAAATAGTAAGAAAATGACGTCGCGACAGGGCCGTTATTCATATCTAGCGGGCCAATATAAATTATATCAGCCCGCTGAGCCGGGCCGATTTTTCATATCAGAAAAAATGGAATCGCGCGGCTTTTACTGAACAAAATGACGTCCACATTCAGCCTTGGCCAACGTTGATCAATAAAATTGAGCTACAACTCAACGAGAGAATCGAACATGATTATAATGACACGTAGCTCACAATTTGGATAATACAAATATCGATTGAAACTGAAACTCATCTGTACATTAAATTGATGCCTCTATTTGTGTTTTAACAACATTCGTCAAACACTGTGCAGCGCCGTAGCCACGCTGAGGCACACCGAGGCAATTGTTTCGGCTAAAATCTGCAGAGCAATGTTGAGATTGCAAGGGAAAAAAATTATATCAAAGAATAAAATCTATATAAAAATGAGGCAATTTAATTAATTTTTGGCACTATGATATTCACAAACAAATATTATCATGTAGTACAATTGGTTCATGTTGAGGCAGATAATTATTTCAATTTAATAACTTCAATTGATGCCAAAATGGCTCAGCAAAATGATTTGGAAAATCCGTATATATTAAACAAAGCGTCGCACTGTACACTTCGATGCTATAATCATGGTGGACATCGGAACGTACCGAGCTAAATCGGGTGTCTTCCGGCCAGGTCTGGGTCTATTTTGAACCAAGACACACTTCGAGTGGTTGGCGTTTTCGGCTTAATTGGTATTCTCCTCTTTATGGCCGGCGTCGAGTTAAATCCGGGACCGTTTCATGTTGTAAGAATCTTTTTTTAAGTTTGGAATTTTCAAATTATGATATGACTTCATATTAATTATATGACTATTTTTCTGTAGTTAAGGTTGTTACATCATTGTAACTTCAAACACCGTTTTTGGTAACATAATCTAAAATTGACAATTAACATGTAGCAGATTTTTGTGTTAACTTTATTGCTATCAAACGGTCATAATTATGTAGTGTCCACAATTACGATAATTTAGGTATAAAATGTGGTCAAAATGGCCTTTAAAACGCACCAGAGACGTTCTAGGAATAAGAATTTCCAGGGGGGGGGGGTGACCTTAGATACTGCCTCGGCTGGGTCTGGCTACGCCACTGCTGTGAAATAGCAAAATTTATAGAGAAAGACACACATACCTCGATGACAACTTAAATCTGGTTCTTATCATAATATAATAACAAAGATTTGTAATTCCATTCGAATGCTTAACACTGCCACACGATTTACGAAATCGAATGTCGAAGCGATTATAATAATTATATTTCTATCAAAGCTCCCAAATATGCATGTCAAACACAAAATCCGAAAAACGTTCTGGAATCGTTCGATGCTTAAAAAATATTTAACTGTTAAATAAAAACTCTCCACGTCCGAATTGTTGTTGTAAAATCCAGAGCGTCTAGGTAGTTTTGTCATTGAAATTACGTCACATGAGGTACGTCATCAATTGCGTAATCAATTGAATGAAAATAAAAGTACGGAAGGCTGTTTCTGTTTAAATTTTAGTGAAGGACCAAAATAGTATGATATATGATATAAACGATAACACACGGCAGAGCTAGCCCGGACGTCTACAATCGGCCCCAACTGCATAATGGCCCTCGGGCCGTCATGTCGGCAGCGGGCCGATTATAGACGTCAGGCCCAGCTCTGCCGTGTGTTATTGTCTAAGTATATACTGCCAAATAAAGAGCCAATAAACGTAACAATTTATAGTTATATTCAACAATATTTTGTCTTTTTAGACGGAGATGGATTCAAGTTAAAACGTGCAATATGGGAATCGAAAACGCAAAATGACCAAATAATTGTTGGATTAAAAAAGAGCCTCTTTTATAATTTTTTTGACAATATTCGTGACACGATAACAGACGAGCGCGTAACCCATCTCATCTGGAACTTAGGTACTTGGACTTTTTTGCTGTAACGTTATGTATATTTTTCTTTATCGTGTTTGCAATTTTATACATAAAACACAAGTAATTGCTCTTTTATTTTTTCGTAAAAAAATAACAAATCTATGAAATTTGAATGCTGTTTATGTTGAAATGTCGTTCGTGTTATAAGTATGTAACGACGACACGCGTGCTTATATTTTATAGTAGATAATTTAAAAAAATATGTATTATTTCTTTTTAACTTAGATAAAACCTCTCAAATGTGTTATGGAGATCAAGTCACCACGATCGTTAAGATGATGGAAGCCATTTGTAACAAGCACGACATGAACTACTTGATGGTTGTCGACATCATTGTGCCCGATGAGTCGGGGTTTGCGTCATTCAAAAGTCAAGCAGGTTTGAGAATGTACATTATGGGAAGCATTCAGCGTAAATACAGACATAATGCTCAAAAAGAGCAGTACACATTAATAATAACATAAAGCAGTTGTGAAATGCTGTCACAATAAGCCATAATCATGTATATACTTTAACGGTCTCATATATTTGTGCGTTAAGTGTCATCCCAGATTAGCCTATGCAGTTCGCATATGATAATCAGGGACGACTCTTTCCGCCTTTACTTGATGTTCGGTAAAGAGGGACTAACTTGCGAAAAAATACCATAAAAGCGGGAAGTGCCGTCCCTGATAAGCCTGTGCGGACTGCACAGGCTAATCTGGGATGACACTTTACGCACATGCATTAAGCCCAGTTTTCTCAGAACGCGGCTCATTTATATTTAAGATGCATCCAAGTGGACACTTATATCTGTAAAAGACAAACGTGAATGCGTCGTGGAGGTGATAGCCGAAAGCAAAGACGCTCTAGTGCGTGCTCGCAATATTGTGGAAGAAGTGTTACAACATAAGCGACCAACGGTTTGCAATAACGGGTTGGTATTTAGACTAGGATTTAGACTATGTTCATTCATTCTTATACATTTACAAGTTTGTCTGGTATTACAGTTAATAATGCAAAATGTACAAGGTCAACATTTGAAATTTAAATGTGTGTTTAAATAAATTTACGAATTGTCTCATTTTCATTGTTTTTAATTATATAAAATGTATGTAATTATCCATATACATTGAAGTATGTTATCCGGCATTTAACACCCTGATTTACTGCTTCTAATGAGTGAGATACAGTTCTGTCCTGCTATTGATCTGAATTTTGTACATTATGAAGTTCTGAAGTCTTGTTAACAAACAGTCATTAAGCTGATACTTGCTTTTGTTTCCTTTAGTTGTGCCTCAGAAAGTTGTTATGTTTCTTTAGTGAATAATTTACCATTGAATTATAAAATTGCAATGAAATCGTATTCATTTTCTATGTAGTGATTTTTACTTTGAATTCATTTATGTTTAATACTGTAAATCAATTGCACGCAAAGCAGCATCTAACAAGTTATATTAAACCTACCTTGTAATGTGTTAAACAGTTTAGACTTCAATAGCCTACGTACGGCTATTGTCTTGCATAAATACTGATAAACATATTTGTGTACGAGAAGTAAATTATTATCAAACTACATGCAGTTGAATGTTGCAGAACTTCAACCGAACGGTCCTTGCCCAATGTTGATCCGGCAAATGAAACAACTATGTCACCAAAGCATCAAGTTACGTTACATACTAACACAAATGTGCCGCCCGCAAGCGTTTGTCCTCCGGCCATGAACTCCGAGAAAGAAACTGAAACTGAAGAAGCAATTAATATTAAAGGAAAAATATCTTATTTAAACACGGATCCTTTAGTAGCTGGCAAGTCTGCAGGCGGACATTCCGTGTCTGAGTCCGAGAAATCGGATGAAATTGAGGTAAGGGAATAATGATGATGATTTTAACCTTTGAGCGCAGGTATATTACGGCAGAATGTGTCACTGAACAAATATGTTGATCTATTATAGTAATATATATATGCATCACGTGTTTAAGTTTAGCATAAGATCTACTTTTTCTATCGTAGAGTTATGAGCTATCAGCAGTGATCAATCCTGGGATGACTGCATATTTACAAGATCATCTTTCAAAATGGATTACAGCGATGGAGAGTATATACAAAGTGAAAATTTACTATAAAGAACCAACGCATATCGTCTATGGAAACATGGACAATGTTATTGCATTTGAACAATACTTGGAAAACAATTTTCCACATATAGAGACGACTTTGTGAAAACATTTGCAACAAAGCTGGATATTCCATTATAATTAAGTTATGAATTATTACGTTGTTGGTCTATCTGGAATAATTATGTTGTTGGTCTATCTGTTTAATTTAAACTCGTGTGTATTGATAAGCTGCTGAAGCATTTAGAACTATAAATGAGATCAAATTGTGCGAACTTCACACAATTGTAGCAATGGAGTGCATGTATGTGTGAATGTATATTTGTATGTGGAACGGATCAGTTTAGGGTTTCGAAGTGACTTTTGGAATAATTCAACTGGCTTAAATATTTGTGCATCCGAACATTATGTCAACGGTAATATGGGATGTGCGACCAGAACGAGCATTTAAAAAATAATGTACGTGTTGAAAAAAAGTTAACTAACATATTTTTTATTTGTATAAGACGTGTTTTTCTATACGTTGTATTTCATTAACACGCGTACATCATTATTATTTGTCCTAATGTGTGATATTTTTGCTATATCCAAACAGGACGTCAATCTTTTATAAACTATTTAAAAAAAATGTATTGTTGGATACATATACTAGCGTACATGGTCGTATTTGTTTAAACGTTTTCATATACAATGTCATAATTAGTGTTTAGTTGCTGTAATGCTAATGTTTTGATGAAAACAAACAAATGAGCATTTACAAATGCTTTCCGTTTAGTTTGTTTTTTAGCTCACCTGAGCACAACCTGCCCATGGTGAGCTTTTGTGATCGCTTTTTGTCCGTCGTCCGTCGTCAGTCGTCCGTCAACATTTTGCCTTGTGAACACTCCAGAGGCCACATTTATGGTCCGATGTTCATAAAAATTGGTCAGAACATTTGTCCCATCGATACCCCGACTGAGTTCGAAACTGCATCATGCTGGGTCAAGAACTAGGTCACTAGGTAAAAAAAAAAGAAAAACATTGTGAACACTGTAGAAGTCACATTTGATGCCCAATCTTCATGAAACTTTGTCAAAATGTTTGTCTAAATGATATTTTGGTCGAGTTAAAAAATGGTTCCGGTCTTTTGAAAAACATGGCCGTCAGGGGGCGGGGCAGTGTTCATTATATGGCTATAGAGAACCCTAGTGAACACTCTAGAAGTCACAATTTTCGCCCAATCATCACGAAACTTAGTCAAAACATTGGTTTCATTGATATCTCGGACGAGTTCGAAAATGGTCCAGATCGGTGAGAAAAAATGGCCGCCAGGGGGCAGGGCAGTTCCCTCTATAAGTATATACTGAAAACATGTGAAGTTGGATGAGTTCAAAAATGGTAATCTTTGCTTGAAAAACATGGCATCCAAAGAGCGGGGCATTTTCCTTATATGGCTATAGTAAAATCTTGTTAACACTCTAGAGGCCACATTTATTTCCAATCTTCATGAAACTTGGTCAGAAGATTCATCCCAATAATATCTTGGAAGAGTTCGAAAATGATGCCGGTTGGTTGAAAATCATGGCCGCCAGGGGGCGGGGCATTTTTCCTAATATGGCTATTGTAAAACCTTGTTAACACTCTAGAGGCCACATTTATTTTCCGATCTTCATGACACTTGGTCAGATGATTTGTCCCAATGATATCTTGGATGAGATTGAAAATGGTAACCTTTGCTTAAAAAACATGGCTGCCAAGGGACGGGGCATTGTTCCTTATATGTCTATATATGGCTATAGTAAAATCTTGTTAACGATCTAGAGGCCACATTTATTGTCCAATCTTCATGAAACTTGGTGAGAAGATTCATCCCAATAATATCTTGGACGAATTAAAAAATGATGGCGGTTGGTTGAAAAACATGGCCGCCAGGGGGCAGGGCATTTTTCCTTATATGGCTATAGTAAAACCGGTTTACTAACAACTCGCCCCCTTAACGACTCGCCCCATAACGACTCGCCCAACTTTTTATAACGACTCGCCCCACTTTTATAACGACTCGCCCCACATGTATAACGACTCGCCCCACATAGATAACGACTCGCCCCATCATTACTTATATGGTAGGATTTTTATTTAATTTCGATTTTATTGTGTTTTAAGTCACCTGTGTTGTGTATTCAGATCAACAGGTAATAAATAGGTATATTTAAGATTATAATGGTAATTTTAAAATTATAAATAAAAAATTATCTTACAGATGAATTGTGTCCGTAAAATTTCTGCAAAAAATATATTTCGGCAAAGACCTTTTTTCATTGTTCTTACCTTTCAATACCCGTATATATGAAAATATCTTTACCACGAAGCAAGGTATTCACGCTTTCGCGATTATGACACGTGTATTGTTGATTGTCATCACCCGCCCGCGGTACTGTACCTGTCAATTATGTTGTTAATTCATCGGTCTCCTTTATAACGATAATCCCTAAATTCTTGAGTAATTTGGGAATCTTTAATTGTCGATATGATCTTAGCCTTTGCTTCTTTTTATAAATATAAAGGAAAGTATAACATTAGACAAATGTGCTGATATCAAATAGTCTTGCTTTATGATAATATTGTCACTGAACAAAGATGTAAAAAAAACATCATAAAATAAAAATTATTACTTTTCAGAATATGCCTGCAATAGACGTATATAAGGTCCGGTATGAGGCAAAAAACCGCTGAACGATGGTTATCAAACAATGCCGAATCTTAAATTCATATTATGAATTGATTTCATTTATATTACCATATATAATATAACATTTTATTTTGATATTGCGAGTCGTTATATATGTGGGGCGAGTCGTTATACATGTGGGGCGAGTCGTTACAAAAAGTGGGGCGAGTCGTTATGGGGCGAGTCGTTAAGGGGGCGAGTCGTTACATTACCAGTAAAACCTTGTTAATTAACCCTTCCTGTGCGGCGACCGGATTTATCCGGTCAGGCAATTCTAAACCCGGCTCATGCGGCAACCAGATAAATCCGTCAAATCATACAATTTCCCATATCCCGGTGTGACCCAAATTCGACGATATAACGGATACATAAAGCAATATTTAGCGAATAATAAAAAAACTTATATAGCTTAAAATAATAATTTTTAACTCGGCTGTAATTCTTTGAAATGATTCCAAGAGAATAATCATCAATTTAAATTTAAACCGATAAAAATAGAACATCGTCGAATTTAGGTGTCGTCGAATTTGGGTTACGGTAGAATACTCCATTTAATAATCCTCCTCCTAGATAATCCAATGTTGTTGCAACTTTCTTAAACATAATCCATTTCCTAAGTCTTTTCTCCAATATCTTTTAATATCCTTGTACTTGTTATTTGTATATTTCTTGCAACAAAATAAATCGTTTGTTGTGGTTTACAGGTGGCACACTACAGTTTTTTTAGTCTCGGCCAATCTCGTACACAAGCAGGAGCGAACCAATGTCTGGAAACTGGTCACCTCGCAAATCTGAAAATAAACCAAGCACATTTCCAGAATGGTTGAGGCTGTGCCTTCTGAAAAATCAGTAACATTCAAATCAAATGAGTTGGGGCAAAATGTTTTAGTATTGATGATTTCAAATCAAAACATGAGAATTCTGTGTGTTTCCGAGCCTTTTTAAGCCAGTTTCAACAACAAACTGCCACTTTCCTGCAGAAGCAAGGTGCCTGGAAACCATGTTTTTACATTGGTAACTTACCAAGTACTAAACAGCAATGGAGAAAATTGGGGGTCAAAGGATTAGATTTTTTGTAAAAGTTCAATGTCTGTACGCCCTTTCAAATTTCCAACAGAAATACTGACCGGAGCCAGCATTACACCTGTTTTCGAATTGCATTAATTCTACTTCCTGTATGCAGCTATAGTTAAAATACCAATGTTTTGGTAACTTACAAACATTCAAGAAAAATCACCACAACTCAAACCTGACATTCATTATTATTTAGACACTCAAAATGGTGCTTACTGGAGCAATGTTCTCTTTATTTAGAAATTTTACCGGGGCCAATTCGCATTGGTGGCTAAAAAGTGTGGTGTGCAGCCACATGTAACAATTTTTCCGCCATTTCGAACAAAAACAACAACTGGAAGTGGATTGCTTACTCTTTAAATTAATTAATAAATTAGAATGTCATGCTATATGTATTATATAATTTAAAATATAAATAGTTTTTCTATTTAATTTTGGTGATAGTTGATCACCTTGTCTTTAAAAATAAATAGCTTTTGTTAAAATAAAACGAGATTACTTCCTGTCAAAATGGCGGCCGCAATAGATGGAGTTACAATTGTCAGCACATTTGTGCTTGGAAAATACTTTTGTAGCAATGACATCTAAAATTAACGAGGTAAAAGCATACTATTTCTTGTGCTTTTAATGGATTTATTTTATTTACTATGTAATCAGATGGATTATGACGAAATCTTCTTCTGCAAAAGGTAGGTGAAAAAGTAGGTCATTATGTAAATTTGTGCATTCTACTTTCGTTTTGAATTGAACTTTGAAAATTTGTTTTAATGTTATTTTAAAATATAAATGATTGTAGAAACGTTAATTTTATATGAATAGTTTATTATACTTAAATTTTAATGAATATAATTGTTGCTCAGTTGATAAATCCGGAAGTGATCTAAGTGAAAAATTTGTCGTCTGTTGACATCGTTGTTGTTGTCAGTCCAAGCCGTATACTGTCATATTCATTGAAATTTGCTAAAAGTAGGTATTAAAATATCATAATAAAATGAAGACATTGATTTTCTATAAACCCAAAACATTTTTGAACTTAAAATTTTTAACAATGGCAGATTATTTAGACTTTTTTCAAGAGCATTTTGCAGACCAAGACTCTGAGTTTTCAGATTCCGATTTTGAAGGGTTTGAGGAAGAGGACATTGTGGAAAGGGTGAGTTGAAATGTGTTAAACAGTACTCATATGAGTCAAAAACAATGATTTGTACATATTGACTTTATTTTTTATTTGAGTTATCTATATATTTTTATGCACCCTTTCGAAGAAAAGTGGGCATATAGTGATCGGACTGTCCGTCTGCCTGTCCGTCTTTCCATCACACTTTGCATTTAGGTTTTGAAAAATGCTCATAACTTCTATGTCCCTTGAGATATAACCTTCATATTTGGTATGCATGTGTATATAGACAAGGCGTTTCCATATGCACTGATTTTTTTTACCCCTGTGACCTTGACCTTGAACTTAGTTTCAGCGTTAAGGTTTCGAAATCTGCGTTTAGGTTTTGAAAAATGCTCGTAACTTCTGTGCTCTTGAGATATAAACTTCATATTTGGTATGCATGTGTATATGGACAAGGCCTTTCCATACGCACGCAAATTTTGACCCCTGCGACCTTGACCTTGAACTTAGTGTCCGTGTTTAGGTTTCGAAATTTGCGTTTAGGTTTTGAAAAATGCTCATAACTTCTATGCTCTTGAGATATAACCTTCATATTTGGTATGCATGTGTATATGGACAAGGCCTTTCCATACGCACACAAATTTTGACCCCTGTGACCTTGACCTTGAACTAAGTGTCCGTGTTTAGGTTTCGAAAACTTTGTTAGGCTTCGAAAAAAGCTCATAACTTCTATCAAGCGTTTATAGGGGGCATAAGTCATCCTATGGTGACAGCTCTTGTTGTTTGTATCATGTATAACATTGTAAACATGAAAATATTAAATGCATGCTAGTTTTTTTTCTTATTTCACATTACAACTTTAAGCATGTGTGTCTTAACTCTGTGGAAAAACAAAATGTTATTTATGGTATTTTTTTTATGCATATGTAGTTATGTTTTTTATGCATATTTAGTTTTTTTTTAATGCATATTTATGTATGTTTTCTATGCATATTTATGTATGTTTTCTATGCATATTTAGGTATGTTTTTTATGCATTTTTAGGAAGAGCAGGAGGAAGAAGATCCGTTTGAGAACTGGATAGATGGCGACGGCCAAAAGGAAATTCTCAACTTTTCAGGACGAAAAGGCTTGTTGGTGGAAATGGACGTCGAATCAACGCCCATGGATTATATTAAGTATATATTGACCGAATTTTAAATGCATCACGCCATATTTATATATTTAGTTTATTTTTTAGTTTGATCCTATTTACCGGCGAAACCGGAGGTGACTTATGTGTTGCACTCTGTGTGTCTTCTGTGAGTCTGTCTGTCACACTTATCTGGATCCTGTGATAACTTAAAAAGTTCTTCATACTTTTTCATGAAACTTGATGTCTTTGTTGGAGATCTAAAGAACACTTCCTCAGTGGGGATCGAACCTCTTGGGTCGCTTTTAAAGTATTTGTTTGGATATAATTATTAGAATGTCAATATGTAACAAAACTGATAAAGTGCCTTACAATACTAAATGAATTCGCAGCAATTCCCATCAAACAACGTTAAAAAAACTTGAGCATATTTTTGTACTTTTGCAGCAAGTTGATTGGCGATGTTGAATGCAACGAGATAGCTGTTGAGACGAACCGCTACGCGGATCAGCTAATAGCTGCGAAACAGCCATTGCCACCTTATTCAAGGTAAGCAAACCAAATGTTGAAGTCTGATGACATTATTAAGAATGTGAATTGAAAATATGATTTTAATCAAAAAGGACTATTTGAAATATTTGATAAACATCCCTTTCTCAAAATTTGTTAAAAACAATATTTTTTTTAATAATATTTGTATTGAATGCTAACAATTCTGAACCAACACACGATTTACGATTTAGCGTAATCCTGTCGCAGCGAGTTATTTTATTCCTATGGAATATAAAATTATGCATGACAAACACACTATCGGAAATACTTTTGGATTCATTTGATGCTTTAAAAAATGATGACAAGTCGAATGCGTTATTTTATTTAACAGTAAAATAACACATGCGACTTGTCGTAATTAAAATCAAGAGTTTAAATGAAGTTAAGTTACACGAGATATGTATTTCATACTATTCGAGAGAAAAGGAGTCAAATAGTACAATAAATAATGCACGTGTTGGATTATGTTCTAAATAAAAATTGAAATATTTATTAAGGTTTAAAAAATGGAAACCTACCACAGGTCCCGAGATCATGAGGTTCATAGCCATAATAATGGCCATGGGAATCGTCAACCAGTCCAACATCACCGATTACTGGTCAAGGGATCCAGTGTGTGAAACCCCATTCTTCCCATCCATCATGAATAGGGACAGATTTTTAAATTTAATCAGCTGCTTACATTTGGCCAATAATGAATTGTATGTGTCTCGGGGGCAGCCTGGATATAATCCATTGTTTAAATTGGGTACTGTGTATTCAACTGTCCTTGCCAGGTATCCTTTGCTATTCGGTCCAAACCAAGAATTGTCTATTGATGAAGGAAAGGTACCTTGGCGAGGCAACTTGCATTTCAAGGTTTACCACAAAAACAAACCCGTCAAATATGGTCTGCAGGCTTATATGCTCTGTGATGCATCAACTGGTTATTGTCTGAAGTTTCATCTATATACAGGTAAAACATTTCGCCAAAACATTCTTGAGACAGGTCACGGCCGTACTTATGACTTATGCATGCACCTCTTAAAAGGTTATTTTGGAAAAGGTCATATTATGTATTGTGATAATTATTATTCATCGCCACGTCTATTTGTTGACCTATGGGAGCTTGGAGTTGGTGCATTGGGTACTGTAAGATCAAACCGAAAAGGAATACCAGCCTCTATTAGAGAAAAACACTTGCCTAACAGAGGTGACACGTTTTCACAACACACTGGTCAACTGTCTATTACAAAATACCTTGATTCAAAACCAGTCTTTTTGCTTTCCACCACATTGACGTCAGAAAAAATGTATACAGGAAAGAAAAATCCAGTTACACAAGAATTGATTAGCAAGCCCAAGATGGTCATAGCTTATGACAAATTTATGGGTGGTGTTGACAGAGCTGATCAGATGGTTTCAAATTCCAGGTCGAAAATTAGAACAATGAAATGGTGGAAAAAGGTTTTCTTTCATGTTTTGAGTCTCACTGTTCTTAATTCTTACATAGCATACAAGCATAACTCTATCCACCCAATGTCACATTCGTCTTTCCATAAAAAACTTGTATCACAACTTATTGAGTCTCATCCCCTTGACGCTTTGGTCACCCCTGTATCAGGACGTCCTAAGACACAGTTTCTGGAAAGACTAACAGCCAGACATTTCCCTTCCAAGATCCCCAATGACGGAAAGTCAAAGTCTCTGCAATGTGTTGTGTGCAATCCTGCAGTTGCACAGATGCTTGCCAGTCAGGGCCTTCCCAAAAAACGAAGACCAGGTCACGAAACTGCATTTAAATGTAGACAGTGTGATGTGTCACTGTGTATAGTCCCTTGTTTTGAGCTTTACCACACCATGCAGGATTACATACTGGCCTATAAAAGGTTACAAGCTGAAGAGTAGCTCACTGATGCATCAAAGCATCTCCCTGTCTGTGAATAAACCTTGAAAAGTATATTTTATAAATAAATGTACCAAAAGTTAATGTATTGACTTGCCATGATATGTATTTGTATTGCAAATAATGCTATTAACTATAGATGAGTCTCATGCAAATTATATCATTGAAGTAGTACTATGATCGTCATACTTTTAAATTGTAGTTTTTAGTAGATGTGTTTATTTGAAACATGGATATATTTTTACTGCACAAACAAGTGCTATTTAACTTTAAAAAAGCCAAATGTTAGTAATAGTATAGATTATTACAAAGCTCCCAAAGTGTGGCCATTACAATTGTATGTTTTATTTTTCATTATTAATTATTTGGTGTCCTTTCATTATGCAATAGCAAATGAAATTATGTTGATATAATAGCAGGTAAGTATAACCAGGCTGCCCCTTCAGACTTCATTTTTAGCCGGATTTTTTTCGAAAAAATCTCGGCTTATAGATTGATGTTGTCGGGCGGGCGGGGGGGCGGGCGGGCGGTCGGGGTGGCGGCGTGCTCGAAAATGTTAAAGTTCTTATTTCATGGTATAACTTTGGTATGCTTGGACCTAGAGTCTTCAAACTTGACATGAAGGTTGGCCAGGATTAACAGATGACCACTGGTCATTTCAAGGTCATTCATTTGAAGGTCAAGGTCACTGTTACCTTCAATATAAAAAATGTTAAAGTTGTTATAACTTTGGTATGCTTGGACCTAGAGTCTTGAAACTTGACATGAAGGTTGGCCATAACTAGTTAGTAACCACTGGTCATTTCAAGGTCATTCATTTGAAGGTCAAGGTCACTGTGACCTTGAATGTAAAAATGTTAAAGTTCTTATTTCATGGTATAACTTTGGTATGCTTGGACCTAGAGTCTTCAAACTTGACATGAAGGTTGGCCAGGATTAACAGATGACCACTGGTCATTTCAAGGTCATTCATTTGAAGGTGAAGGTCACTGTGACCTTCAATATAAAAATGTTAAAGTTGTTATAACTTTGGTATGCTTGGACCTAGAGTCTTGAAACTTGACATGAAGGTTGGCCAGAACTAGTAAGTAACCACTGGACATTTCAAGGTCATTCATTTGAAGGTCAAGGTCACTGTGACCTTGAATGTAAAAATGTTAAAGTTGTTATAACTTTGGTATGCTTGGACCTAGAGTCTTGAAACTTGACATGAAGGTTGGCCAGAACTAGTAAGTAACCACTGGACATTTCAAGGTCATTCATTTGAAGGTCAAGGTCACTGTGACCTTGAATGTAAAAATGTTAAAGTTCTTATTTCATGTTATAACTTTGGTATGCTTGTACCTAGAGTCTTCAAACTTGAAATAAAGATTGGCCAGTACTAGAAGATGACCACTGGTCATTTCAATGTCATTCATTTGAAGGTCAAGGTCACTGTGACCTTAAATGTTAAAATGTTAAAATTGTTATAACTTTGGTATGCTTGGACATAGAGTCTTCAAACTTGACATGAAGGTTTGCAAGCACACTTAGATGACCACTGGTCATTTCAAGGTCATTCATTCTAAGGTCAAGGTCACTGTGACCTTGAATGTAAAAATGTTAAAGTTCTTATAACTTTGGTAGGTAAAAATGTTAAAGTTCTTATTCCATGTTATAACTTTGGTATGCTTGTACCTAGAGTCTTCAAACTTGACATAAAGGTTGGCCAGTACTAGAAGATCACCACTGCTCATTTCAATGTCATTCATTTGAAGGTCAAGGTCACTGTGACCTTCAATGTTAAAATGTTAAAATTGTTATAACTTTGGTATGCTTGGACCTAGAATCTCAAACTTGACGTAAAGGTTTGCAAGCACACTTAGATGACCACTGGTCATTTCAAGGTCATTCATTTCAATGTCATTCATTTGAAGGTCAAGGTCACTGTGAACTTAAATGTTAAAATGTTAAAATTGTTGTAACTTTGGTATGCTTGGACCTAGAATCTCAAACTTGACGTAAAGGTTTGCAAGCACACTTAGATGACCACTGGTCATTTCAAGGTCATTCATTTGAAGGTCGAGGTCACTGTGACCTTGGATGTAAATATGTTAAAGTTGTTAATACTTTGGTATGCTTAGACCTAGAGTCTTCAAACTTGATATGAAGGTTGGCCAGAACTAGTAGATGACCACTGGTCATTTTAAGGTCAAGGTCACCGTGACCTTGAATGTAAAAATGTTAAAATTCTTTTTTCATGGTATAACTTTCTTATGCTTGGACTTACAGTCTTCAAACTGGACATGAAGGTTGGCCAGCACTAGTAGATGACAATTGGTCATTTTAAGGTCATTGAAGGTCAAGGTCACTGTGACCTTGAATGTTAAAAATTAAAAGTTGTTTTAACTTTCGTATGCTTGGACATGGACTTTGCCATGACTAACAGATGACCACTGGTCAAGAAAACAATAAATAGTATTATTTCATCTAAGTTTATTTTCTTACATTTGATAATGAAATTGATGGAAACTTCAAACAATATGTTACTAATTTGCTAATAAAAAAATTGAGATCAAACTTTCCTAATTGTCAATTCAAGTTCATATTTGTGACCTTAAATGTTATTGTTGTTCATGTATATGCATGCATTCAAAACATAACACAAGGTTTGCTCATGCCTTGAAAAGTACTTACATTTCATTTTGACCTTTGAACAATATTTCAGTAATTTAAGTATTGCATTGACAAAAACACGAAAGGTACTTTCCTGTCATTTAAATCAAAAATCCGGCTTCAATGCGGTCATCTCCGACCGCGGAACTCTTGTATAATGTATTCAGCCTTGTTGCTTGAAATTAGATTTTATATAAATATATGCATATAAATATATATATATTTATAATATACATGATGGTGTTCTGAGAAAACTGGGCTTAATGCATGTGTGTAAAGTGTCATCCCAGATTAGCCTGTGCACAGGCTAATCAGGGACGACACTTTCCCTTTTTATGATATTTTTAGTTTCAATGAAGTCCCTCCTTACCGAAAATCAGTTCTAGGCGGAAAGTGTCGTGCCTGATTAGCCTGTGCGGAGTGGAAACGCTGATCTGGGATGACACTTTAAGCACATGCATTAAGCCCAGTTTTCTCAGAACGCAACTCATATATATATTTATATGCATATATTTATATAACATATATATAATATATATATATATATATATAAGAAACACCCACTTATTATGATTTGATAAGGGGAATTAAATTCAATTAGTAATAACAATGTGCTATAACACTATCACAGTTTTATGATATTATTTAATTTTGCAAGATTATTTCTAATATTGTTAAATTTAACAGTGTTTTATGAAATGTAAGTTTATATTGTTGTAAAAAAACTTAAGTGTCTACTAAAATGTATTATAAAATCCACATTTTAATTTAATGTATATGTAAAAATAGAACATGATCCGTTTGATATGGGAATAACTTATTGTGTTTTTCATAACATTATTGATATGCTCAAATTTGAATAAAGACTTTAAAACTGCATTTGAAGTACAGACCAGGGTTTATTTCAGAAAAGAAAGTTAAGTTATAAAGTTACTGCTTGTATATTGTTCTTTGTACATTTTTGGTGTAGAATCTGTTCACTCTGTCTTCTATATTATGAAATTTCTTTAATATGTATTATCAAAATCCGAACTTAACAAAAGTGCTAATGACATGTGGATGTTTGTATAGATGTCCTGTTAGAAATAAGATTGAAACTGACCATGGGAAGTGTTATAAAGATGATTTAAACACAAAAAAAACTGTTTTTTATCGTTGTTTCTATGGTAACCATTGGGTAACCATGGCTACAGATCAATCAAATGTGTATACGGTATGATTATTGTCAAACAAAATGTGTGACCAGTTAACATGGCAAAGTGTGTATTAATTGGACAGTTAAAACCAATGTAACATGTAATGCAAGTGAAGTAAGTCAATTTAGCATTATCAGGTCTTTTTTTGGTGTAGAATCTGTTCACTATGTCCTATATTATGACATGTCTTTAATATGTATTATCAATATACGAACTTAACATAATTATGAATGCTATGTGGATGTATATATAGATGTCCTGTTAGAAATCAGTTTGAAACTGACCATATGAAGTGTTAAAAAGATGATTTAAACACAAAAAACCTGGTTTTTATCGTTGTTTCTATGGTAACCATGGCAACCGATCAATCAAATGTGTATATGGTATGATTATCGTCAAACAAAATGTGTGACCAGTTCACATGGCAAATTGTGTATTAATTGGACAGTTAAAACCAATTTAACATGTAATGCAAGTGAAGAAGGTACATTTAGCATAATCAGACCTTTTTTGGTGTAGAATCTGTTCACTATGTCTTCTTTATTATGAATTTTCTTTAATATGTATTATCAATATCCGAACTTAACAAAAGTACAAATGATATGTGGATGTATATGTTGATGTCCCGTTAGAAAAAAGATTGAAACTGACAATTTAAAGTGTTATATAGATGATTAAAACACAAAAAACCTGGTTTTTATCTTTGTTTCTATGGTAACCATGGCAACCGATCAATCAAATGTGTAAACGGTATGATTATCGTCAAACAAAATGTGTGACCAGTTCACATGGAAAATTGTGTATTAATTGGACCATTAAAACCAATGTAACATGTAATGCAAGTGAAGTAGGTACATTTAGCATAATCAAACCTTTTTTGGTGTAGAATCTGTTTACTATGTCTTCATTATTATGAAATTTCTTTAATATGTGTTTATCAATATCCGAACTTAACAAAAGTACAAATGATATGTGGATGTATATGTAGATTTCCCGTTAGAAAAAAGATTGAAACTGACAATTTAAAGTGTTATAAAGATGATTAAAACACAAAAAACCTGGTTTTTATCTTTGTTTCTATGGTAACCATGGCAACCGATCAATCAAATGTGTATACGGTATGATTATCGTCAAACAAAATGTGTGACCAGTTCACATGGAAAATTGTGTATTAATTGGACCGTTAAAACCAATGTAACATGTAATGCAAGTGAAGTAGGTACATTTAGCATAATCAGGCCTAAACAAGTCAGCAATGGGATATATAACCTCATAAAACAATTCAGCACAGGAATTTTCTTCCAACATGCATTTGACTTAAACGAAATTTAGTACCAACCGATGAGCTTGTGTAATAAAAATTAATAAAAACCATTACATTCCAAAATACTAAAACACAATCCGAAACATGAATCTGTCAGACGTTTCGTCTGATACCCATGATTATATGTGAATTGTGTTATTTTAACAATAAGTCTTAACGAAATAGTAACGAGGAAGGTATGTCTAATCCTGGTAATGTTTGGTCTGTTGTTTTTTCTTGTATGCACTTAAAAATAACGGGCAATGAAATTAAATCATTAACATGTATTAAATGTTTATTGTTATTATTTTTACGTTATTACCTTGTTCTCGGTTGAGCTGAAATGCCAAAAACTAATTTACAGGTGATAAACAAACAAATGTGTATATAAACAAATATATATATCTTGTAATAAATTGCCATTTTACAAAACAATGAACAACGAAGATTTAAGTTTTGCCTCAATATTTTGCAATGGAAATCATTGATCTTGATTGTGTTTTCACTTTAAATTCAACGTGTTTTCACTTTAAATTCACGTATATGTCGCATGGATGACAATACAATAATAAAACACTACACTTAAAAGCGTTGACGTCTCCAGATGAATGCATACGCGAGTTCGTAGTTGAGCAGTTTTAAACATATATTGGTGGTGGTGATGGTGGTAATTGTAGCGAAATAGACTTATTTTGGATGCTCTGATCATTATATCTTGTACAAGTAACTATAACAAAGCATACTTTGAGTTGTAAGGCACTTTAGCCTACTTCGAGTTGTAAGGCACTTAAGCCTACTTGTAATATGTCTGTAAACTCAAGATAGATGTAGTTCTTTTATGTTGTTCTTTTAAACCAAAACAAGCAAATTCGTTGAATTGATATTGCCCGCCAAATAAACTTTGTTTACGGATCAGTGCAAATCCCTTGGTATACAGTATAATCATCAATTGTAGGGTAATAATTAATATTCTCATTGATTTCTACACACTCATAAAGTTTCATGTTGAAATGGATCGTATCTGAGATATAGCCCTGAAAAGTTCCATCATACAAAAACAACAAAGGTCAATAACTCTTATTCAACAAAGTGAAGGGTTATTGTTCTAAAGCATTGCACTTCTCCTTAGTAATATCAATATACCCATGAAGTTTCATGTTGAAATCTTGCCTGATATTTTAGATAAAGCCCTCAAAAGTTTCATCATAAAAAAATAAATAAAAAAAAATGGCAAAAACTCTTATTAAAGAAAGTGTAGGATTATGGTTCTTGTGCATGGCACTTCCCCTCATTGATATCTATTTACCTATGAAGTTTCATGTTGATATCTTACATATTTTCTGAGATTTAGCCTGAGATATATAATTGTACGACAGACAGACAGATGGACTGACAGACAAAGGGACAGACAGACGGCGGACAGACAACGACAATTCTATATCTCTCCACCTTTGGCGGGGGACAACAAGTACTACATATAAATTTATAAAGATCAACAATAACACAATAAATAAATAAACAATTTTATAATAAACTTTAATAGAATTCATAAAGGTATATTATTTCAACAAAAGCAACTTGCAACGACTAGACTAAAAAACAATTCTGCCACATTCATATAGTGACCTTGAATATTATGTCAGTCATTCACATGTAGAAGTTCAGGAAAAGTTTTCAATATGTGCTTTACCAAAATAAACATATCACATATATATATTATGTAACTATTACTATAAATATTTATCATTTAGCTGCATATTCCCTTATAAACGCCTTTAGGGTTTTACATGTTCATGAAGTGGAGTATTTTATATGGTGTTTTTGGTTTTCTGTCACATGCAGTTGTTATAATAATTGGGGAAATATCTAGGATTACAAATGGGACATGGCGCTGGTAACATGAGAAAGGTTGAAAGTCAAACCATCCTGGTCACATTGTCTAATTACTTGCAGTAACGTTTTTTAGTTAAATACATGCATTTAAATTTTATATTAATTTCTCATGAAACATGTAATAAATTGTACACGATTTTCAAACTGTTTGTGTTCACCAGACCAGATGGACTGCAGTGGTGAAGCTAAAAGGTACAGGACAGACCACCCATGTGTTTCACTCTATTTATTTTCCAACATTGATGTGTTATGAAGTAGTTCAACAAAGCAGGGGGGAATAGGTGCTTTTATTGTTATGTAATGTACAGTTGTCACTCGAAGTAGTCAAGTTCCACCCTGCCAACTGAGATATTTACAGAATAATTTTCTTTTTAATTTGATACACTCTGTTCGTAACAGATCAAGCTTAACATATTTGGGTTATCATTAATTTGATCATTTACAAACTAAACTTATAATAAACATTGCAATGTTCAAAATATTTTTGTAAATAAAACATTTGTTTCATATACAATAATGGCATAGATCTACATGAACTTTTGATATGGACACAAAACCAGTTGGGTTGTGTAAAAATCAGCTTTGTGACATATCTGATCAGTGTTGCTTCTGATGTCCGTATAGAAAGCAGAAATAAATTTTTATGTGAATTAAGGTAGCGCACCTCTAATGGGCACATATCCAAATATAATCTAATTAATTAATTTCTTAATCAGCATCATTTCACTGAACTACATGCAAATTTGTAGGTAGGCTTTCCATGCTTTTTAAAAAAATATACCGATTTTTTCAAAACCACCCCCACGCTCGGCTTTTGTCCAGTTTATTTTCACCCCTGGGGTATATAAAAGTTCCTTAATTCATTCAAATTTCCAAATATGGACATGCAGTTGATGTGTACAGATGCTTTAAAGGTGTTTAAAGTTTAAACAAAATGAAATAAGTATTCTTTTACAGACATTTATTTTTAACAAATTTTTATCTATGGAAGAGCGCCATGAAATGTAAGTGATTTCAGCCAAGTAAAAATTGGGTCGGTTAAAAACAAAGTGTCATAAAATTCAAAATAGTATCATTTAAGTCATATTTTAAACTTAGTTTTATATAGAAACACTATATACAGCAAAAATACCAAGAACTAGACAGATTTACCGTTTACTTTTTGAAATAAAAATAAAAATGCAGCATGCATGGTTCGTATTTTCAACAGTAAATCACCCAATTTCGCCATAACGTTGTTTTAATTTTAATAATTGAAGAATGTGCATAAAAATTGCAACATATTTAACAATAAATATAGCTTATATGCCATATTAAATCAAATTACGTTAGAACATAAATAAAACGTGACGCAAAAAAGTATACGTCGTCGGCAGGATTCGAACCTGCGCGGGAATATCCCAAAAGATTTCTAGTCTATCGCCTTAACCACTAGGCTACGGCACCTAATAGTAGGCTCTTCAACCTTCGAAGAAATCGCGGGAAATCATTAGAGGTGCGCTACCTTAACAAACTATTATGGACCAGCTCCATGAAAACTGTAGCAAAAAACAACAATCATTTGCCTCGTATTTAATCACAAGCTTGGTGTCTCTTTAAGCTTACTTTATATAAATCTTCATAAAAATAGAAGTTATTGAATAGAAATCACTGATTAGAGAGCAGACAACATTAATTTTGCAAATTATGGTTAATTGAGGGGCCATGACTAATAAAGGCTTCATGTACAGATTATCAAACTTGGTAGAGATAATATGCTCATAAACATAACCACAACGTTTTATTATGATCCGATGTAATATATTGGAGTTAGAGTGGACAAGGTTAATTAAGGCTATTTTTAATAATTTAACGGCCATAATGCAGAAGTGCTTTTGGCAATCCTACTGGTTATGGATTTTCGCTAACATATTATGCAAATAAGCATTTTACCAAGTTTCATAATGACTGGATTTTAACAGTTTGAGGTAAATATTGAGACGGCATCATTCTCCTGGCCTGCCTGCTCTCTGCAAGTGTTCCCATAAACCCTCCTCTTTCAAACCCACATATTAAATCTGAGACTTGCAAACAATATTAGTACAAATTTATGAAAAAATGCCACTTCGTGTGTTCTACAAAATTACAATAAGTGAAAATTTGACAATTAAATATATGTAAGTACATATGTTATGATAATACATTACCTATCAAAAAAGTGATATTGTTATTACATAAATAAACATCTTAAAAATTAAATCTTAACCATGATGTTATGATGATTTGCAGATATCTAATGTTTGCAATAACCACATATTTTACAAAAGTGATAGTCTTTGAAATGCATGCAATAAAATATGTATACAATGCCCGTCCTGGTTGGAATGGAAACACTAAATTCCATTGAAAGATTGATTGTAAGACATCCCTATTTCGGGGCTTGCATGACAGGCTATATGAGCCTTGTTCTTAGAAAACTGGGTTTTATGCCTGTGCTTAGTGTCATCCCAGATTAGCCTGCTAATCAGGGATGACTCTCACGGCTTTTATGGAATTTTTGTTTCAAAGAAGTCTCTTCAAAACAAAAACCCATTCAAGGGGAAAGAAAGAGTCCTATCTGAAGACTTTCAGGCTAATCTGGGCAAAACTTTACGAACAAGCCGAGTTTTCTAAGAACTCGGCTAACATACATCAAGAAAAATATATATGAGGACCTTCGCTTAGAGTGGAGGGGTTGCTTGGAGTAATTGAACACGTTATATTTTCTCACCGCATCACAACATTGCACAGTTAATAACAAGATATATAACAATAATATATCACTACACACAGGAACATATTTCACTAAGAGAGAAATAAGTAATATGT
Organism: Dreissena polymorpha; assembly: GCF_020536995.1. Taxonomy (NCBI): domain Eukaryota; kingdom Metazoa; phylum Mollusca; class Bivalvia; order Myida; family Dreissenidae; genus Dreissena; species Dreissena polymorpha. The sequence continues at coordinate 39,587,183 of NC_068356.1, forward strand.
AACTAGTCTTGTAAATGTTAAATCTCATTAATAATATTTTCATTAAAAAAAGACAGGACCAAATTCAATTTTCAAAGGTATATTATATTTTTTACCCTAACTATCTGCCTCACTTAGAGGGAAAAATAAATAAATTACAAAAACAACAACAAATAAAAAAATCATTAAAAAAAACATTGATTTTAATAAAAACAAGATGTGTTTGTGAAACACTATGTCCCCATATATTTGACCTTTGACCTTGAAGGATGACCTTGACCTTTCACCACCCAAAATGTGCAGCTCCATGAGATACACATGTCTGCCACATATCAAGGTGCTATCTTCAATATTGCAAAAGTGTATATTAAATGAGCGATTTTGACCCATATATTTGACCTTTGACCTTAAAGGATAACCTTGACCTTTCACCACTCAAAATGTGCAGCTCCATGAGATACACATGCATGCAAAATATGAAGTTGCTATCTTCAATATTGCAAAATTTATGGCAAAATGTTTAAGTGTGGCGCAAACAAACAAAGCAACAAACCAACAGACAGGGCAAAATCAATATGTCCCCCACTATAGTGGTGGGGGACATACAAAAGTTCTAAGTTTCCAACTCAATAATTCTAAACAAAGACCTAGAATACATGTATTCTAGGTCTTTGTTCTAAATAAAGAGATGGTGCCCATAATTCAATCTAAATTGATCTCATCAATGTAAAAGCTAACAAAATAATTTTGAACAGTCATACATTTTGTTTGGTTTTCCAAACAGTATTTAATTGTTACTACCCCTTTGAATCTTGAAAACAAATTTATTAAAAAAAAACATTTCTGCTTTCCTGCTTTCCTGATCCAAACAATTAGGAAAATGTTTCCAACTTCAAGTTAAGAAAAATATAGTTGTTTCACAGAAGATACCCCAACAAAACATGTTTGAACACAGACACCTGAATTATTCACATGTTTTTAGACCTAAAATGTAACCTTTGCCAGCTGTTTAGCCCAGTTTGACCTTTGACCTTCAGGGATGAGAGTGACCATTCATCTTTAGCTAGGGAATCAGATGTTGCATCTGACACATTGTGACAGACAAGTGCTACGCCAAATACCTCACAGTAATAAAAACTAAAAACACTGATACACTTAACATGATATGTAAAGATTAACAGTTTTCATTCTTTTTTTTTTTCAAAGTAGAAACAGAACGAGCTTTGTCAGAGACGTGACGAATACCCCCACATGACACATAATATTTTGCATGTCGTCTTCACAAAAAGCAACGGACACCATGCTTAATTTTTTAAAACGCACTAAGTGACCCCTTGACCTAGTTTTTGACCCAGAGAGGCCCATGTTCTAACTTGGCCTTAAGATCATCACCATAAAACTTCTGACCAAGTTTGATAAATATCGGATGTAAACTACTTGAATTAGAGAGCGGACACCATGCTGAATGTTAAAAAATGCACTAAGTGACCCGTGACCTAGTTTTAGGCCCGAAATGGCCTATGTTCAAACTTGCCCTAGAGATCATTTAGATAAAACTTGTGACCAAGTTTGGTGAGGATTGGATGAAAACTACTTGAATTAGAGAGCGGACAACATGGTGAGGTTTAAAAGACACTATGATGCCCCGTGACCTAGTTTTTGACCCGGTATGACCCATATTCAAACTTGACCTAGACATCATCTAGATACAACTTCTGACCAAGTTTGGTGAACAATGGATGAAAACAACTTGAATTAGAGAGCGGACAACATTGTGATGTTTAAAACGAACTAAGTGACCCCATGACCTTGTTTTTGACCCGGCATGACCCATATTCAAACTTGCCCTAGACATTAACAAGATACAACTTCTGACCAATTTTGTTGAAGATTGGATAAAAACTACTTGAATTAGAGAGTGGACAACATGGTGAGGTTTAAAACACGCTAAGTGACCCCGTGACCTAGTTTTTTACCCGGCCTGGCATATGTTCGAACTTGACCTACACATCATCTAGTTACAACTTCTAACCAAGTGTGGTGAAGATCGGATTTAATTTACTTGAAATAGAGAGTGGACACCATGCTCAATGTGTAAAACGTACTAAGTGACCCTGTGACCTAGTTTTTGATCTGGCATGGCCCATGTTCGAACTTGGCCTTCAGATCATCTAGATAAAACTTCTGACCAAGTTTGGTGAAGATCGGATGAAAACTACTTGAATAAGAGAGAGGACACCATGCTGAATGTTAAAAAACGCACTAAGTGACCCAGTGACCTAGTTTTTGACCCGGCAAGGCCCATGTTCGGACTTGGCCTTAAGATCATCTAGATACAACTTCTGACCAAGTTTGGTGAAGATCGGATGAAAACTACTTGAATTAGAGAGCGGACAACATGCTGAATGTTTTAAAACGCACTAAGTGCCCCGTGACCTAGTTTTTGACCCGGCAAGGCCCATGTTTGAACTTGGCCTTAAGATCATTAGATACAACTTCTGACCAAGTTTGGTAAAGATTGGATGAAAACTAGATGAATTAGAGAGCGGACACTTAATACGGACAGACAGACAGACCGACAGACAGACAACTTCACTCCTATATACCCCCCTTAACTTTGTTTGTGGGGGTATAAAAATCTCACTATATAAAATCCTTACATTTGCTCCATTATTTGTTGCCTTTATATCAGTGCCTGATTGGGAATGGTTTAAATGAGACTGCAGACTGCATAATAGGCAAGTATTTCCGAAGAAATCAACTTAAATAAGCCCCTTGACTTGCAAACATTATAAATTATATTTACATGTAACAACTACAAATAAAACATCATCCTTCTGCGTAAAGCATCTAATAATGAGTATAACCCTGCACACTTGGTATATAGCAGACAAAAAAGATATTGACAGAGAGCATGACTGGAATGAAAACTAGTGCTTTGTCACAGGCATGACGAATTCCCCCACATGCCGCATTGACACAGAATATTGTGCATGTTGTTTTCACAAAAAACAGCAGACACCATGCTAAATGTTTAAAACGCACTTAGTGACCCCATGACCTAGTTTTGGACCCGGCATGGCTCATGTTCGAACTTGACCTACACATCATCTAGATACAACTTCTGACCAAGTGTGGTAAAGATCGGATGAAAACTACTTAAATTAGAGAGCGGACAACATGCTGAATGTTTAAAATGCACGATGTGACCCCATGACCTAGTTTTTGGCCCGGCATGACCTGTTTTCAAACTTGACCTAGACATCATCTAGATACAAATTCTGACCAAGTTTGGTGAAGATCGGATGAAAACTACTTGAATTAGAGAGTGGACAACATGCTGAATGTTTAAAATGCACCAGGTGACCACGTGACCTAATTTTTGACCCGGCATTACCCATATTCAAACTTTACCTAGACATCATCTGGATACAACTTGGCCTTAAGATCATTAGATACAACATCTGACCAAGTTTGGTGAAGATCGGATGAAAACAACTTGAATTAGAGAGCGGACCAGACAACATGGTGAATGTTTGAAATGCACCAAGTGACCACGTGACCTGGTTTTTTGCCCGGCATGACCCATATTCAATATGGCCAAGGCATAATGCCAACAAAATTTACCATAACATTTTCCGATATTATGCCAACAAACATCCCAAAGTTTCACGAGTTTCTGATTTTAAATTGTTCCGAGATTATAAGCAGACATCTTTCTCCAGGACACACCCTGCACGTCCAACCACTGCCATAGGTATTCAAATAATATGCCCCAATTTTTATGTAGGCATAAAAAAGATCTTGAATCCTGCAAGTGTTTAATTGCAATTTTATCTGTATCAAAAAGTAAACATATTTTGTTCTTTTACTATAGCTAACAGAAAAACTCCTGAAACTGTATCCAGAGAGGAATTCTTGTTCCTATCCACTAATTTAATAACAAAACACTAACTTTCAACACAAAATGGTTAAAAACAGGATGATAGCCTTGGAACAATTAATGCAAAGAATTGGATGTTCAAACCTATTTGAAGACTAAAGTTATGGAATGCCTATCAAACACACAGTACACATGTTATACTTTGAAGAATGAACACATATACAAGAATCACACTGAACAGCGTAAACAGTGAGAAGAGTGTCAAGACATTTCCATATAATTCAATAGAAATGTGTCAAAACTGAAAAAATTATTGTCCCCAAAGCGTGAACAATTTACAAACTGCTTACTTTTACTTTTTAGAAGCACTATTTTACAGTAGAAGTTTTCATAGAAATTAGTGGGAACAAATCTTGCATCCATCAACCTATTTCACTAAAAACTTATTATATCATACTTCCACTACTTAACATATGAATAAGCAATTTAGCAGATTTCTTTTAAAAGCATAAGCATATGTTATAGACATAATTATCTTAGTGTATGGGCAAGTACATGCAGATGCATAAGTTTGCATAAGAACAAAAGCTGCTTGCCGAACTGAATACAAAAATGTCAAATAAAATGTCAAACTGGCTCTTAATTTTTTTTGTATTCAGCAACATAATTGACCACTCAATTTCCAAAACTATTTGACCATGAGCAAAATTGTAACACCTTCTATTAAATAATTAACAACAAAACAAACATATTGTTTGGCTACTGATTACAATATCTTAACATCAGCCTACCTAGCAGTAACTTACATTCACATTACCTAGAAGCTAGGACTTTTTTGACACAGTGAAGTTGCATTCTGTGAAAAAATTACAACAGCATCAAGAGAAAAAGAAGTTGATTGCACGATTCAGATCACAGTCGGCAGCAAGGGACAAGCTGACCAGCTCCTGGTCGGGAACATCTGACCCCACGACCTCACGAAGCCCATCCACGCATTCCTGTAGGCGCGCTGAGTCTGACAGACTGTCTGAGGAGGAGCTCCCTGACGACCCAGGCGACTCCAACTGAAAGTAGGGAACACAGTCAATTGTAGGAAACAGTCAATTGTAGAGAACACAGCCAGTTATAGAGAACACAGTCAAGTGTAGAGAACACAGTCAATTCTAGAAAACACAGCCAGTTTTAGAGTACACAGTCAATTTTAGAGAACACAGTCAATTGTAGAGAACACAGTCAATTGTAGAGAACACAGTCAATTGTAGGGAACACAGTCAATTGTAGAGAAAACAGCCAGTTTTAGAGCACACAGTCAATTGTAGAGAACAGTCCATTGTAGAGAACACAGTCAATTGTAGAGAACACAGTCAAGTGTAGACAACACAGTCAATTGTAGAGAACACAGTCAATTATAGAGAACACAGTCAATTTTAGAGAACACAGTCAATTGTAGGGAACACAGTCAATTGTAGAGAACACAGTCAATTGTAGAAAACAGTCAATTGTAGAGAACACAGTCAATTGTAAGGAACAGTCAATTGTAGAGAGCAAAGCCAATTGTAGAGAACACAATCAATTGTAGAGAACACAGTCAATTGTAGAGAACAAAGTCAATTGTAGAGAACACAATTAATTGTAATAAACACAGTCAATTGTCGAGAACACAGTCAATTATAGAGAACAGTCAATTGTAGAGAATACAATCAATTGTAAAAAACAGAGTCAATTGTAGAGAACACAGTCAATGGTAGAGAACACAGTCAATGGTAGAGAACACAATCAATTGTAGAGAACACAGTCATTTGTAGAGAACAAAGTCAATTGTAGACAACACAATCAATTGTAGAGAACACAGTCAATTGTAGAGAACAGTCAATTGTTTAGAACAGTCAATTGTAGAGAACACAATCAATTGTAGAAAACATAGTCAATTGTAGGGAACACAGTCCATTGTAGAGAACACCGTCAAGTTTAGGGAACACAGTCAATTGTAGAGAACAGTCAATTGTAGAGAACACAATCAATTGTAGAGAACACAGTCATTTGTAGAGAACAGTCAATTGTAGAGAACACAATCAATTGTAGAAAACACAGTCAATTGTAGAGAACACAGTCAATTGTAGAGAACACAATCAATTGTAGAGAACACAGTCAATTGTAGAGAACAGTCAATTGTAGAGAACACAATCAATTGTAGAAAACACAGTCAATTGTAGAAAACACAGTCAATTGTAGGGAACACGGTCAATGGTAGAGAACAGTCAATTGTAGAGAACTGTCAAATGTAGAGAACACAATCAATTGTAGAAAACACAATCAATTGTAGATAACACAGCCAGTTGTAGAAAACACAGTCAATTGTAGAGAACAGTCAATTGAAGGGAACACGGTCAATTGTAGAGAACACAGTCAATTGTAGAGAACACAGTCAATTGTAGAGAACAGTCAAAAGTAGAGAACAGTCAATTGTAGAGAACAGTCCATTTTAGAGAACTGTCAATTGTAAAGAATAGTCAATTGTAGAGAACAGTCAATTGTAGAGAACTAAATCAATTGAAGAAAACACAGTCAATTGTAGAAAACACAGTTAATTGTAGAGAACACAATCAATTGTAGAGAACACAGTCAATTGTAGAGAACAAAGTCAATTGTAGAGAACACAATCAATTGTAGAGAACACAGTCAATTGTAGAGAACAGTCAATTGTAGAGAACAGTCAATTGTAGAGAACACAATCAATTGTAGAAATCATAGTCAATTGTGGGGAACACAGTCAATTGTAGAGAACACAATCATTGTTCAAAACACAGTCAATTGTAGAGAACACATTCAATTGTAGAGAACACAATCAATTGTAGAGAACACAATCAATAGTAGAAAACACAGTCAATTGTAGAGAAAACAGTCAATTGTAGGGAACATGGTCAATTGTAGAGAACAGTCAATTGTAGAGAACAGTCAATTGTAGAGAACACAATCAATTGTAGAAAACACAGTCAATTGTACAGAACAGTCAATTGTAGGGAACACGGTAAATTGTAGAGAACACAGTCCATTGTAGAGAACACAGTCAATTGTAGAGAACAGTCAATTGTAGAGAACAGTCAATTGTAGAGAACACAGTCAATTGTAGAACACAGTCAATTGTAGAGAACAGTCAATTGTAGAGAAAAGTCAATTGTAAAGAACAGTCAATTGTAGGGAACAGTCAATTGTAGAGAACACAGACAATTGTAGAGAACATTCAATTGTAGAGAACACAGTCAATTGTACAGAACACAGTCAATTGTACAGAACACATTCCATTGCAGAGAACACAGTCAATTGTAAAAAAAATATTTTAGAGAAAAAATTTCTTTGTAGAGAACACAGTCAATTGTAGAGAACACATTTATTCTTTAAGGCATATAACTTGCGTTCCTTCTTTACGGTATGATTTGTATTCATTTTGTGCTATATATAAGTAACTTTCAGTCTTTACAGCATATGACTTGCCTTTGTTGTTTACAGTATATGACTTACATTCATGCCTTACGATATATGACTTAGGTTGATTATCTCTGATATATGACTTAGGTTTATTATCTCTGTTATGTGACTTAGGTTTAATATCTCTGATATATTACTTATTTTCATTATTACAGGTTTATGACTTACATACATTCATCCTTTACAGTTTATGGCTTATGTTCATTCTTTAATCTATTTGACTTACAAGTATTATTGTTGGTATCTTTCTTAGGTTTATTATCTCTGATAAATGACTTATTTTCATTCTTTCAGGTTTATGACTTACATACATTCATTCTTTACAGTTTATGGCTTATGTTCATTCTTTAACCTTTTTTGACGTACAATTATTATTTCAGGTATCTTATTCAAGTTTATTCTCTACACTATAACACTTACGTTCATCCTGTCTGCTACCTCCTCTAGCTCTGACAGGCTGGAGCTGGGCGTAGCTGAGCTGGATGGATCATGGGGCCCAAGTCTGAAACACCACACACAAGTAGTCTAGTGGAAGTATGTGCATAGTCAGTGGTAGCACTCCACACACAAGTAGTCTAGTAGAAGTATGTGCATAGTCTGTGGTAACACTCTACACACAAGTAGTCTAGTTCAAGTATGTGTATAGTCAGTGGTAACACTCTACACACAAGTAGTCTAGTAGAAGTATGTGCATAGTCTGTGGTAACACTCTACACAAAAGTAGTCTAGTGGAAGTATGTGCATAGTCAGTGGTAGCACACCACACACAAGTAGTCTAAGTAGAAGTATGTGCTTAGTCAGTGGTAACACTCCACACACAAGTAGTCTAGTAGAAGTATGTGCTTAGTCAGTGGTAACACTCCACACACAAGTAGTCTAGTAGAAGTATGTGCATAGTCTGTGGTAACACTCTACACACAAGTAGTCTAGTACAAGTATGTGCATAGTCAGTGGTAGCACACCACACACAAGTAGTCTAGTACAAGTATGTGCATAGTCAGTGGTAGCACTCCACACACAAGTAGTCTAGTAGAAGTATGTGCATAGTCAGTGGTAACACTCCACACACAAGTAGTCTAGTAGAAGTATGTGCATAGTCAGTGGTAGCACTCTACACACACAAGTAGTCTAGTACAAGTATGTGTATAGTCAGTGGTAACACTCCACACACAAGTAGTCTAAGTAGAAGTATGTGCATGGTCAGTAGTAACATCATACACAAGTAGTCTAGTAGAAGTATGTGCTTAGTCAGTGGTAACACTCTACACACAAGTAGTCTAGTAGAAGTATGTGCATAGTCTGTGGAAACAGCATACACAAGAAGTCCAAGTAGAGTATGTGCTTAGTCAGTGAAAACACTCCACACACAAGTAGTCTAGTAGAAGTATGTGCATAGTCAGTGGACACAGCTTACACAAGTAGTCTAAGTAGAGTATGTGCTTAGACAGTGGTAGCACACCACACACAAGTATTCTAGTAGAAGTATGTGCATAGTTAGTGGTAACAGCATGCACAAGTAGTCTAGTGGAAGTATGTGTATAGTCAGTGGTAACATCATACACAAGTAGTCTAAGTAGAAGTATATGCATAGTCAGTTGAAACCCACAACACACAAGAAGTCTTAGTAGAAGTATGTGCATAGTAAGTGGTAGAACACCAAGCACAAGTAGTCTAGTATAAGTATGTGCATAGTCAGTGGTAACACACCACCCACACGTAGTCTAAGTAGAAGTATGTGTATAGTCAGTGGTAGCACACCACACACAAGTAGTCTAGTAGAAGCATGTGCATAGTCAGTGGTAACACTCCACACACAAGTAGTCTAGTAAAAGTATGTGCATAGTCAGTGGTAACACTCCACACACAAGTAGTCTAGTAGAAGTATGTGCATAGTCAGTGGTAACACTCCACACACAAGTAGTCTAAGTAGAAGTATGTGCATGGTCAGTAGTAACATCATACACAAGTAGTCTAGAAGAAGTATGTGCATAGTCAGTAATATTACTCCACACACAAGTAGTCTTTGTAGAAGTATGTGCATCGTCAGTGGTAACACTCCACACACAAGTAGTCTAAGTGAAAAGTATGTGCATAGTCAGAGGTAACACACCACCCACAAGTAGTCTAAGTAGAAGTATGTGCATAGTCAGTGGTAACACTCCACACACAAGTAGTCTAGTAGAAGTATGTGCATAGTCAGTGGTAACACTCCACACACAAGTAGTCTAGTAGAAGTATGTGCATAGTCAGTGGTAACACTCCACACACAAGTAGTCTAAGTAGTAGTATGTGCATATTCAGTGGTAACACTCCACACACAAGTAGTCTTAGTAGAAGTATGTGCATAGTCAGTGGTAACACTCCACCCACAAGTAGTCTAGTACAAGTATGTGCATAGTCAGTGGTAACACTCCACACAAAAGTAGTCTAGTAGAAGTATGTGCATAGTCAGTGGAAACAATCCACACACAAGTAGTCTAGTAGAAGTATGTGCATAGTAAGTGGTAGCACACCACACACAAGTAGTCTAGTACAAGTATGTGCATAGTCAGTGGTAACACTCCACACACAAGTAGTCTAGTAGAAGTATGTGCATAGTCAGTGGTAGCACACCAAAGACAAGTAGTCTAGTAGAAGTATGTGCACAGTCAGTGGTAACACTCCACACACAAGTAGTCTAGTAGAAGTATGTGCATGGTCAGTAGTAACATCATACACAAGTAATCTAGTAGAAGTATGTGCATAGTCAGTAATATTACTCCACACACAAGTAGTCTTTGTAGAAGTATGTGCATAGTCAGTGGTAACACTCCACACACAAGTTGTCTAAGTGAAAAGTATGTGCATAGTCAGAGGTAACACACCACCCACAAGTAGTCTAAGTAGAAGTATGTGCATAGTCAGTGGTAACACTCCACCCACAAGTAGTATAAGTAGAAGTATGTGCATAGTCAGTGGTAACACTCCTCCCACAAGTAGTCTTAGTAGAAGTATGTGCATAGTCAGTGGTAACACTCCACACACAAGTAGTCTAAGTAGAAGTATGTGCATAGTCAGTGGTAACACTCCACCCACAAGTAGTCTAAGTAGAAGTATGTGCATAGTCAGTGGTAACACTCCACCCACAAGAAGTCTAAGTAGAAGTATGTGCATAGTCAGTGGTAACACTCAACACACAAGTAGTCTTAGTAGAAGTATGTGCATAGTCAGTGGTAACACTCCACACACAAGTAGTCTAAGTAGAAGTATGTGCATAGTCAGTGGTAACACTCCACCCACAAGTAGTCTAAGTAGAAGTATGTGCATAGTCAGTGGTTACACTCCACCCACAAGTAGTCTAAGTAGAAGTATGTGCATAGTCAGTGGTAAAACTCCACACACAAGTAGTCTAAGTAGAAGCATGTGCATAGTCAGTGGTAACACTCCACACACAAGTAGTCTAAGTAGAAGTATGTGCATAGTCAGTGGTTACACTCCACACACAAGTAGTCTAAGTAGAAGTATGTGCATAGTCAGTGGTAACACCACACACAAGTAGTCTAAGTAGAAGTATGTGCATAGTCAGTGGTAGCACACCACACACAAGTAGTCTAGTAGAAGTATGTACATAGTCAGTGGTAACACCACCCACAAGTAGTCTAGTAGAAGTATGTGCATAGTCAGTGGTAACAGCATACACAAGTAGTCTAAGTAGAAGTATGTGCATAGTCAGTGGTAACAGCATACACAAGTAGTCTAAGTAGAAGTATGTGCATAGTCAGTGGTAGCACATACACACACAAGTAGTCTAGTAAAAGTATGTGCATATTCAGTGGTAGCACTCTACACACAAGTAGTCAAGTAGAAGTATGTGCATATTCAGTGGTAGCACACCACACACATGCATTCTAGTAAAAGTATGTGCATATTCAGTGGTAGCACACCACACACAAGTAGTCTAGTAAAAGTATGTGCATATTCTGTGGTAGCACACCACACACAAGTAGTCTAGTAGAAGTATGTGCATATTCAGTGGTAGCACACCACACACAAGTAGTCTAAGTAGAAGTATGTACATAGTCAGTGGTAGGGTTTGAAAATAAAACTAAGGCTCGCTCTAATAAAGCAGCATTGTATGCATGAGTGTTAAGTATCGTGCTAGATTAAACTGTGCAGTCAAGTACAAGGCAGTTTTAGAGTCAGCTATATCCCTTGTAGAGATTTGACATTGAAGTGGTGGCCTTGATTAAGAGCCAGGGTGATTGACTACTTCTGAACATTTGAATTACTTAAACTGTTCATGAAAATCCTAAAAAAGGTAAAGGCAATATGAAGCAAATAAAAATTAAGGCTAAATTATTTACAGTCAAGTGGTAAATTCACCTTGAGTCTGTCTGACTGTCTCAAGCTTTCTGCATATTGTCTCAATGACTTTAACCTTGTACATAAGTTTCATGAAAACCTTTTAATAGGAAAAAAAATATTTTGAGAACACACACAAATGGAGGTTCAAACATTTGACCTTGAAGTATGACCTGGACCTTGACTGCAATCTGCCTTTTGCACATCATCTCAATGACCTAAATATTGTTGCCAAGCTTGATTAAAGTCCTTGTAAAAGTATAGGAGATATGGAGCTGACACGAAAATGAAAGCACAATTGTGACCTGACCATGCTTTTTACACATTGTCTCAATGAATAAAAACAATTCAGCTGATATGGAGGGATCAGAAAAATTACAACACAGAACTGGAGTTGTCATGATTAACTCTGCTCAACATTTCAAAGCCATTAACATTTGAGGCAAGTTTCATAAAATTAAATAACAAATTTAATGTCACAATTCCCTTCCGCCTTGACCTTTTACATGTTGCCCTAAAAATCACTAGGTGTCTGCTTTTGTATCCCAAGTAACCATAATACCAATTAAGTTGATTAGAGGTCAAAGCGTTCTCTACATATGGTGTGGGAAAAAACTGTTCCACACTTCATGTTACAAGCCTCTGTGACCTTGACCCTTCACCTGTAGACCTCAAAATCAAATAGCATCTTCCTTACATTACTAGTATCAATACCAATTTGTATTATCATTTATCAAAGCATTCTCTTGATATCATGTATTAATGCAATAGTCTAAATGTCATGTTACAGCAGCTCCTAATACCTGCCGGACAGTGTGACCTACTTGGACAGTGTGACCTACTTGGACAATGTGACCTTCTTGGACAGTGTGACCAACTTTGACAGCGTGACCTACTTGGGACAGTTTGAGCTTCTTTGACAGTGTGACCTACTTGGACAGTAAAACCTACTTGGACAGTGTGACCTACTTTGACAGTGTGACCAACTTGGACAGTATGGCCAACTTGGACAGTGTGACCTACTTGGACAGTGTGACCATCTTTGACAGTCTGACCTTCTTGGACAGTTTGACTGACTTGGACAGTCTGACCTACATGGACAGTGTGACCTACTTGGACAGTGAGACCAACTTGGACAATGTGACCATCTTGGACAGTGTGACCATCTTGGACAGTGTGACCTACTTGGACAGTGTGACCTACTTGGACAGTTTGACCTACTTGGACAGTTTGACCTACTTGGACAGTGTGACCTACGACCTTCTTGGACAGTGTGACCTTCTTTGACTGTGTGACCTACTTGGACACTTTGACCTTCATGGACAGTGTGACCTTCTTGGACAGTGTGATCTACTTGGACAGTGTGACCTACCTGGACAGTTGACTGACTAGGACAGTGTGAACTTATTGAACAGTGTGACCTACTTGGACAGTGTGATCTACTTGGACAGTGTGACCAACTTGGACAGTGTGACCTACTTGGACAGTGTAACTGCCTCCACCTCTGTTTGCAGGTGCTCTGGAAGGTCTGGGAACACCTCGCTTGTTGACAACAGTGGGTTCTCTGACAGGTACAACATGCAGTTCTCCTGCAGGCAAACACATATCATGATTAAAATAGACTTCCTGCCATTTCTAACTATCACAATTAGAAGCAAAACAAGAGATGTGTTTGTCAGAAACACAATGCCCCCTACTGCGCCGCATTGGAATAAAATTTCTATTTAATATTTGGCAGGTATAGAAATCATCTCCCTTTAAAGGTTATTACTTCCCTTGAATTTTGTCCAATCCAACCGCGGGGGGGGGGGGGGGGGGGGTTATCACAGTCAATTATGACCATGTCAGACATCACTGACAACCAAAGCCTGTGGTTGAAAAGAGATCATAGCCAGAGTTGATCATGTATCTATGGACATAAGTCCATAGGTATGTAATGAACATCAAAGAAATTATAATTATTTATTTTATGCTTTCCAGTGGTTTATAGAGAAATATCAGTGAATTAAAACTGATAATTTCACTGTTACAAACAGTAGATAATTTATCGATAATTTTCACTGTTTACTGTGAAATGACGTCATTTTTGTGACGAAATGACGTCATTATCTCAGCAAAATTCTTTAGTTAAACTCTTTAACGATGTATATAAACTGTGAAAAAATCATAAAATAAAAAGAAAATGTGTTGAATTCGGTGGAATATCGATTTCAATTCACTTGTGATCATAGAAAATATATATTTTCACGAGTGGCGCAAAATATCATTTTCTATGATCACTTGTGAATTAAAATCGATAATCCATCGAATCCAACAAATATTCTCTATATCATTAAAAAAAAAATTGACAAATCAATCATTTGGGTTATAAATAATCAAAATAATGAATATGTACAGTACCTGTGAAAAGAACTTCAATTCTTGGTAAGGAAATATATAATATGAGATTTTTATTTAATGCTTTCAGGTGGTTTATAGAGAAATATCAGTGAATAAAAACTGATAATTTCACTGTTTCAAACAGTGAAAATTATCAGTGAGAATTATCGATAATTTTCATTGTTTACTGTGAAATGACCTCATTTTTTTGACGAAATGATGTCATTATCCCAGCAAAATTCTTTAGTTAGAACAATGTATATAAACTGTGAAAAATGCATTAAATAAAAAGAAAATTTGTTGGATTCGGTGGATTACCGATTTTAATTCACTCGTGATCATAGAAAATATATATTTTCACGAGTGGCGCAAATATTATTTTCTATGATCACTCGTGAATTAAAATCGATAATCCACCGGATCCAACAAATATCCTCTATATAATTATATAAATTACTTCCCTTGAAAATAATTGTCTGTAACAAATGTCTATTTTTAGTAGCAAATAATTAAAAGCCACTACCGTGACTGTAGATTCACCACTCAAAATGTGCAGCTCCATGAGATACACATGCATGCCAAATATCAAGGTGCTATCTTTAATATTTAAAAAGTTATGGCCAACGTTAAAGTTTTTTTCAGACGGACGGACAGACACACTGACTGATGGACAGTTCAACTGCTATATGCCACCCTACCCAGAGGCATAATAATATATAATTTGATCAAATCTAAAATATGCTACACTGCATATTTAAGTAGCTTCCAAATGGCATCAAAACCTGTTTACTTTTTTTACGACAAACAAGATTAATCCTGGCTCTGAGAAAAGGGGGCTTAATTCAATTGTGTAAAGTGTTGACCCAGATTAGCCTGTGCAATCCACACAGGATATTCAAGGACAATACATTTGGCTTTTATGAACAAAATTGAGGAAAAAAGAATCCAGTCTAAGTGGAAAGTGTTTTCCCTGATTCTGCACATGCTACAAACATGTTTTTATTCCCGTTTTTACAGAACAAGGCTCATTTCAATTCAAAACACTTGGCAATGCCAGAAACTAATGCAAAGCAACAAAAGATCTATTGAACAACTGATTACTTCTGCCATTCAGCATACCTTCAGAGTTCTGGCATTGAGTTGATCAGCCAGGCTGAGCAGATAGAAGACTGTGTTCTCATCCAGGTGGTGTCTCAATGCATACTCACACTTGGAACGCAGGCACACAGTCTAAACAATCACAAACAACCAGTCATGGAACGCAGGCACACAGTCTAAACAATCACAAACAACCAGTCACATTCTGTTTTCTCCATATCATAAAATCTTTGTTCTTGGCCTCAACTCTTAAATTACCTTATGGGTTCTTTCACCACTTTAGTGAGCTATGAACACTCAGAGACATTTTCATGCTGTTAACAGTTTAACCCAAAGGACAATGGAGCAGGTTAATGTGGTTTAAACATAATATAATCATGTTATTATTCATTTCAACATTTGCACTTTAAGTAATAAATAAAACTGGAAAATATGAGATGAACATCATCAAAAATAAGGAAGAGTATTCAGTGAATTTCACACAGTACACATAAGTTTTGATTATCAAAATATCTACTATGGACATATATATAATATCAGCCAAGTGGAGCACTCAGGCTGTCAAGTGACCTTTTTTCAAAAAGTAGGAAAAAATAGGAACTACTTTTGCAAGAAAAGTAGGAAAAAAGTAGGAAAAAGTAGGAACTTTTCTCTCAAAAGTAGGAATACATAATACTTATTTTTTAGACACAGGTCCAGGAAACATAGCTTGAAACAGAGCAGGAGTGCCATCATGTGTTCTGTATGGATACCCACTTGAAGCTACCTTAAGGGCCCAGAAGATTTCAGCCTTTTGTACCTGTTCCTTGTGTGATGGATGTACTTGCATACAGATAGATTTATCCCCACAACCCTGAGAGCTGCTTGGCTTTTGGGCACTTCCAAACAAACGCTTTTGTGAATTATCATGCATGTATTTCATGTTTTCCTTGTGTTTTTATCCATCTGCATGACTTATAAGTTGATTAGCACCAGAATTACTACAAGATTGACTTCATTCAGACAGTACAATATCTTGCAAACTCATTGCCGGTATCTCTCTTGCACCATGATCCCAGTGTTTTTCCACTGTTGTCCAACTTCTCCATCCATGAAGGGTTAAACTTTGTTTTCCCACTAGGAATTTTAGCACTTATAGTGTATCTATGATAATTAAGTTTCAAGCAAAGCTACCCTGATTAAGAAGTATACATGTAATTAGATGCTGTTCATTTTGGTGTATCATCAAATAAGTGGTTAGAGGTCTTCTGTGTATCGATATAAAAATGGTAATTATATTGTGCATGTTATATCCTTAAGCAGAAGACCAAATTTATTTAGTGATACACCAATTTGTTGTACAAGATTAATACTAGTATATAAAGCAATGTAAATGCTCTGCTACAGCTACATTGTGAAACCTTTAAATTGACAATAGGGTGCAGTTATAATGACTTAAGTTACATTCAAAATGACTGGTCATTGCAGAGCAGATTATGCAACTGGAGATAGGACCTTATCACCTGACATCTTTTATGACAGCATTGATTGGGCAATGAAACAGTTGCACTACATTGTTTATTCCAGTTTCAAATAATGGCTTTTACATTATTGATGACTTTGCGGGAGTGTAAAAATGCCGTTTAATAATTTTAATACTTCGCTTTAACACCTCACTAGCTATGGCGTCATTAGACAAGAATTGTGTTTGTCCGAAACACAATGCCCACTATTGCGCAGCTTTGAAATAAAATTTCAATATATCATTTAGCAGGTTTAGAAATTATCTCCCTTTTAAAGCTTATTACTTCCCTTGGATTGTATATTTTAACTTTTGACCTTGAAGGATGACCTTCACCTTTCACCACTCAAAATGTGCAGCTTCATGAGATACACATGCATGCCAGATATCAAGTTGCTATCTTCAATATTGCAAAAGTTATGGCCCATATTAAAGTTTTCGGACGGACACACACACACAGACAGACAGACAAACGGACTGACAGTACAACTGCAATATGCCACCCTACCGGTAGCATAAAAATGTATCAGGGCATTTAGGCTCTGTGCATTTATCTTTAATTACTAAACATGATGTACATGTGATATCAATAGAACATCATATCCGTTGTCATGTAATACAGAATTTATTACATTATATTTGTAAATGATGAAAACTCGGCAAAGCATCAGTTTCATCTTTTTTCCAATAACTTGTGTAATAAATTCCATATTACATAACCACTCATACAATACATGTATCTCTATATCTCTACATTCCAAACAGCAATATCATGTAAACATGCATAAGGTTTGGTCAAATTGTTGTCAATGGAAACAAAATAAAACTGGAATAAACAATGGGTTCCCTCAGCTCTTGCATCACTGGGAACTGTGTAAGGTAGTGAAGCCTGCAGTGTACAAATGCTAAGGAAGTAAACAAGGCACTATTGTTACTTAAAAAAAAAACTTGTCAATAATTTTAAAAGTTACATAAGAAATAAATATTTATGCTCCTGAAGAGGTGCTAGCAGACAGTCAGCATGGGTTGTCAGGTCTCATCTAGATGAATGCACATTAACAGGGATACAGTCATGCCATAGATTCATTCATCCTGCAAGTTTACTAAATAAACTCTTTAAAAAAAAAAAATCCCCATTGAAAATGAAAAAGTAGGAATAGTAGGAAGATTTGGTAAAAAAATAGGAAAAAGTAGGATCCTGATGAAAAAGTAGGAAATAGTAGGAAAAAGTAGGAAAAAGTATGACCGCTTGACAGCCTGAGCACTGTAACAGCCTGCAAGCAACAATCAATTATTACTACATTTATCTACAATATTAATATGTAATATAACTTAATATCATCCAGAAATTATTTCCTTCTTTATAGAGAACCAGAAAACAGCAATATCCCAACAGGAAATGAACTACAATCAAACTAAATAAAAATTAAAGGTTTAAAAAAAAAGTTTTGGGGGGTAAATAAAATGCAACATTTAGTTATTTTTCAAGGCAGCTCTATGGCTTGAGCCTATGTTAACAAATTTTCGCGTAGGGTAATTTCGACGTAGGGGTATATTTGACGATCACACATTTTCCGGTGTAAACATGCATGTTGCGCATGCTCGGCGTAAGACACATGTTACTATATTTGCATACACACAGTTCATTCAACAGATGACCTAATTTAAGTGATATCGGCAATAAAAATGAAAAATAAACAAACTCATATTCGAAAACAACAACAGTTTTCATCTATTTAAACTAATCATCAAATATTCCAACTCATCATTTAACTTTTAAATCTTTTTTTATTTAATCCAAATGTTGTTATTTCGTCTGTTTCAAACACAGAAAATTCCAGAAAAGTCAGGTTTGCTTTTTAGTATAAATATATAGTATAATATTCAACAGAGAAAAGTCTATGGCAAAAAGGAAAATTGGACTAACTTGAAATCAAATTTTTGTGGGATATTAAACACATTCAAACTGTTCTACCCAGCAATATTTTATAATAAATTTCTATTTAACTTACACATGATATGACATAGCGTGAAAGATTTAATAAATTATTGCACTTGCCAGTTTTGACAACCCTTGGGTTAACCCTAACACAAAGGTTTGAATGATAGATCAATTTGTCTACCGATATATATTGCACAAAAGAATATTAAATGATCATTGGAGACCACTATGAAAATGGATATTATGAATATTACACTACACAATTGTCGAAAAATATCGATATTCCAGTTGAAATTGAATTATAAAAGTTTTCCATTAAATGTGAAGAGGGCTGCTAAACATTTTAGTTCTGTATAATTGAGTTGATTGTGACCATTGAAAATACCCTACATGATATACAGAAAATGCGCAGTGAGTGATATTCGTTTTCTTTAAAAGTAAACAAACTTAATTATGTAAACAGTTGTTTTTGTAAATTTTTTGTTTGTAATATAATTATTTTGAATAACCAACATTATTTTTTTGTTTATTTTTGCATTGTTATGAGAATTTATCAATAGAAGCCTTACACCATCGAAAATACCCCACACACGGATAATATCGACAACTTGACAACATTAATTTATCAATTTTAGAGTATTTGTCAGCAAAAAATCAAATACACCAAATTTGCAATTTGAAGAACTGGCAACACAAATTTTCCCAATGTCAGGGTTTTTCTAGCTATTTTTTCTCAATTGGGCTCGTTCTTTTCCCATATAGGAAAAAAAATTGCTGTCACCCGCGCTAATCCTGGTACCTACATCATATCTATCGGCAAGGGTCATCATATCTGCTATCTGCTCAGTGGACATCTCATTCATCTCGAGGCTCCCGCTGTACAAGTACTCAAGAAACATGCGGAACAATGTAGGGCTCGTGTCGTGTACTGTGATTTTCCTGAAGTCGCATTACACATACATAACAGCTGCAATAGTGGCAAAGGAATGTTTAGTTTATATCAAAGAGGTTAATGCATGTGCCACAGATATGGTGAAAACCCTCTAAAAAAAGATCCTGCTTAAACTTGAATTCTCTCTCAACAGGACAAATCTTCATGATCAATTTAATTTCATTTTAATTTAATTGAAGCCTAAACTATTCACCTTAAGTGGATTTTTGCTAAGAAGAGACTTCCTATAAACAAAACTACAATAAAAGTGCTGCCCCTGATCAGACAGTGCTGACTGCATGGGCTAATCTGGGATGATACTTTACGCACAGGCATTAAGCCCAATTTTACCAGAAAGAGACTCATATAAACACACCGCCTCCTTACCTGTCTATTGACTCCCTCATGCCACTGAGTAGGGCCCTCTTGAACCAGTGACACCTGGTTGCTATGACGACCCTGTGGGCGGGGATGCTGCAGACATCCACCTTGACCTCTGACCCCATGTGTTCCACATTGCCACCTGCAGTGTGGTCCACCACTGTGTCACCCGTCTCTACAGATAGGCACAGAGAGGGCTGAGTTTGTTTTTTTGTCTTTTTTGTAGTATTTTCTTTTGTTTTGTATATTTTATCTTATGGGTAAAATTGTGTTTTCTCCGTGGAAAATTCATACAGACATACA
Organism: Dreissena polymorpha; assembly: GCF_020536995.1. Classification (NCBI taxonomy): domain Eukaryota; kingdom Metazoa; phylum Mollusca; class Bivalvia; order Myida; family Dreissenidae; genus Dreissena; species Dreissena polymorpha. The sequence continues at coordinate 39,607,407 of NC_068356.1, forward strand.
AGTATTGTATATAGTAATTTGAATTTCAGATTGTTGATTTTTTTTTTTGTCTGGATATTTCCTGTTTTCAAACAAAACTTCAGTAATATTAAGAACAAAATTTAACCTACTCATGCCTTTTCTGGATAAGCTTGTTAACTGTGTGATGTTCTGACTTACCGACAGTCTGAATGATTTCAGAGGTGAGATCCATGTGATGATTTAACTTACCTGAGTCTGAATAATTTTGAAGGTGAGATACGTGTGATGTTGTGACTTACCGTGTGTCTGAATTATTTCGAAGGTGAGATCTGTGCGATGTTGTGACTGAAGCAGCTTGAAGGCCTGAGTAGCTGTGCGACTGTCACGTCCGTGAGGGGGGACACACAAGGACTCCACTGAGCCTAACTGTGTAAGAGAAAACAACAGTCTCAAATATAGGAAAAGCAAACAATGTAATTTAGAAAAAAAATCTTGTGGATCATAAGTATGCATTTGTGCTTATGGATTATCACTGAGTGGGTTTATGAATATGTTGTATAATCTTCTATGGTATATAATATATACATATATATATAATTATTATGGTATTGTATTAAAATAATAAGCACTCAAATAATTAAAATTGCATGAATTTAGATGTTTTATTAAAGTTTTCCTAGCATGATTGTGTACTGATGTACTGCAATAACTTCTCTTGAAATATCATACTTGAACATTAATCAACAAAAAATTACTTATATTTATATCAATATATAAACTATCCACATACTTGCACATATTCAGTTTTCTGAGCAACTGAAGAAGTATGTTTTGCACCTGATGCCCCCTTACTGGTTGACGGTTGATCTGATGGGTTGACCTCTGTTGCTAGGAGACCTAGAGAGGTCATGGCTGAGGTGAACTCCTCTCTGTGTACAAGGTCACACGCCTGCTTGACAAGAGGCTGCGCCATCGACTGGTTGTGGAGAATCTTGCATATCGCCCAAGACTGGAATAGAATTGTTCAAAACACATACATAATGACTGGCTGAATATACATGTGAACTGAAAATTAATAGTGTACTTTGTTGTTGTTTTTTCACTAAAAAACGTGGGTCTGATGCAGACAAAATCACTTTCTAGCTCAAGCAGGTATTTTGTGTAATGGAGCAGAATATTTCTGCATAATATTGAAAAATGATTACCTAAAAACAGATTCATATGTTTAGTAGAACACTTTCCAAGGAACATGTGTGTACATTTTTATGAAGATTGGTCGAAAAAATATGTCAATTACACAAAACTTTAATGCACATTTCATTTTTAGCATAGGTGCGTTTACGCACCTATGCTTATGGTATTTACCACATTTCGAAAATCCACATCGATCGGTTGCCCTTTATGAAGCCTTACCTGATCAAAAATCAGACGAAATATCTATTTAATTTAGTATATGGTCATTCTTACAATTTTTTTTTGGAAACGTTTTTCTAACGTTTTCTTCCAAGAATATTGCTGACACCGTTTTTAGTGAATTTTTCTAAGACCGTTTTATGTCAAAAAATCTTCTTATAACCTAAAACAAATTTCGTTCGTAAAACAATTCTATCTGCACTATAAATCTCAATCTCCTACGCAGTGGCCTCCCTTATACTAGTTACTGACCGGGCGAAGCAAGGGAAGTAACTGCTGTGAGGAGTTTCTATAAAAATCTGCATTCAGAAATCTGTATTCAGAACTCAATCTGTTGTGCACGTCTGCATCTAACGCTTACCACAAGTTTTACGACAAATTCTTGACGCAGACGAATAGGGTAGCGTCTATTTTCATTTGTGAAAAGAATAGTTCGATACAGATCTGTCCGTGCTTAAATTTTGAAAGGCTTGGGTAATTATTTTTCATAAGCGTTTCAAACACTGATGTAAATTGAAAGATTATCTATTTAAATAGTCGGTAATTGTTTGAAATTATTGATTTGAGAAATTCGCGGATGGCGATATCGTACTACATTATACCACGTGACGCCATTCTTCCCTGTATCTTGCACCTATGCTTTTAACGCCATCGGCGCTCTCGTTTAACTCGGTCTGCCATTCTGTTAAGTTCCTGAATATTTTTGGCAGAGGATCACCTGATGAATATTTGTATGAAATTATTTACAAACCTAAATATAGGGTTAGGAAAAATGGTGGTTAGCATATTTTAATTTAAACACTGACCACAATATAGTGCGGTGAAGCAAAACCATATGCCATATAGTGCGGTGAAGCAAAACCATATGCACACATTTGGCCAAGGACCCTCCAAAAAAATGTGCAAAGTTCCATAAAATTTGACCATGAACTTAAGACAAATGTCAAATATACAAAACTTAGGTAAATTCAAACGATACCTGTCTGAACAACCTCCGATCCAGTGCTGGATAATATATAAGCTAAGATATATATTGAAAAATCTGGAGCAACATTACTGGTTACTAATAATCATTTAGTTTTACTGATTGTCCTTAAAGAACAAGCCAATAATCAAAAGGCCAATACAATTAAAAGCCCTGTGTATAGATGTCATTGTGTGTCACTGTACCAGTAAATCTTAAACTGTTTTTCAAAATTCAAAAGCAGGCCACATTCATATGGCAGTACCACAGACTCACAATTTTGGAGGTGCCCAGTTTAAAGAGGTACTTCCAGTCCCTCATAGAGAGTTTGGTCTCCAGACAGTCTATGAACTCTGTAACTTTGTTCTGTGATATGTGAACCTAAAAGGGAAACAAAAAAGCAGGGAAAAGATGTAATAATTCTTTAAACATATCAAGGAAAAAACTTTGATAAAAAATTGTTGCAATTCCTTGAAGTTAAATAAAGATGATTATTTAAAATTCACCAAATATTTGAAGACACAAATATATGCACCTGTTATATGAATTACACCTAATATTTCCAACATTAAATACTAAAGCTGTGTATCTGTGTCTACCTTACATGTGAAAACTAGAAATAAAACTTCATTATATTGTAGTAAATGAATTTCACAAATAAATTTAATAATGTAATTGTTTAAGTCTATTATATTAAAATAATGAATCTTAACAATTCTCTGTCGCGCAAAAACTGGATACCCTGTCCACATATAAGACCACAGACCTTTCATGACTTTATAGCGGACAGCATAGCTCCTGATTTGATTGTGCAATTGCTCAGACTGGACTTGAGCTATGCTAGCCACATATTGCATAAGACACCATTTTTGCATGACAATGGGTCAAATATGTGTGAAAACAGAAGTAAGGCTAGAAAACGACTTCCCCTTCAAAACAACTCAGGTCGAATGAAATAAGAAATCAAGTCTTATATTATTTCACTCAGAAATATTGTGAACCGGTTTTGACGTTGAGCTCTCACATCTTTGCACTTAGTGGCATCAACATTCCAGTGATATGTGGCTTACCAGGTCGCCGACTGACTCAAAAAGTTTGGTGATATCTCTAATCTTGGCTGACTGCGACATTGAACAGAAGGCCTCTCTGAAAGGAGAAAGCAATAACAAGTACTTCCCATCCTTCTTTATACTACTTTTGTGCTAAAGACACTGAATAGAATCTGTGATATTCAGAGTAAAAAGACACACACACATAAAAGTTACATAAAATATTTAGTATGTACAATACATACACTAAACAGCCCATAATTTGGGCTTAACATAATTTTTAGTCTAACTTCAATATATGATTGTGTTAGCAAAAGACATCAATACTAATGGTATTATGTTTTAAACGGTAAAAACTGAGCTCAAACAGGGTGAAACGATATTCTCTGCTTATTAACTTGCATTTACTATAATTAATAAATAAATTCAAATGAAGCTCTAACGGTTTTATACCTTCATCTTACATGGATTTGTTGATTTTGTTTAAAGTAAATTACAAGTATCTCTGTGTGCCTAATTTCGATCAGGTGCCTAAGTTCGATCAGTTTTTTATGACGTATTTTCGAATACCAGCACTTACATCACGCGCCAGCCTTCCTGCGAAAACTCATAACAGAAGTCGTAATTCCGTCAACTTCTAGTAAAATGCGGTTTAAACAGGTCTTTATGAATAACAAAGCTTAATTTTGTCAATTTTTCATGCATTTATCGCACTGATATTCTTTAAATAACCATTACATTCATAAAACATCAATCAAAATACTCTTTTCTAAATTGCCAGGGACGCTGCAGTATACAGGGGAGGTTAGACAATTCTCCGTAAATAAGTGCTTTGTTTACCTGGGGCTCATACATGGCATTCATAAATTAGATCGACTCATTACATTTTAAGATAATAGACGTCCAATTTAGACGTTTATTGTTAAATTTAAGCTCTTTACTGCAGCGCAATTGCCACGAAAAACTGGCTTTTAGAAGGGTTGAAACATTCCTATGTCCACATTGTGTTTAGGAAAAATATTGTATTATAATGTAAATATGTGTGATTATGAGTGTTTAATAATCTTTTCTGTTGCCTTCTTAACTGTTAGTTGTTGTTAATTTTAATAAATATTTAAGATGCACATTACAATAATCTTCAAAATATATGAATAACCTTTCTTTTCTAAAAAAACAACATTAGAATGTCTCGCTCCTAGCTTAAGTATTAGTGTGAGCAAATAACTATTTATTTACCCCATGTGAGCCCCCAAATGTGACGTCATGAATACAGCTGGTCGAACTTAGGAGTTAGTTCTCAGTGACGTACATCATGTGCGGTAATAGATAGTTTTTAACCGTTTACGACCGCTTTGTTTGTTTATATTTCATTTCTTTTTGCAGATTTGTACACAGTTTTGAATACTCTGTCTAATTACCATAGCAAGTTTTCAGTAATCGTTGTTGATGTCGAGCATGCGCAGAGACAAAGTTTAACGTGATCGAACTTAGGCACACATAGCATAATCATATGTTCATTTGATATTGCGGTAAATATTATAACAAGTAACCATCGGAGATGGGTGATGCTCCCCAAAGGTGTTTTTTTGTCACAATATTGCACTATATATTCAGATAAAAGGAAACGTCTTGAGGGCACAGTAGTTGGGGGGGGGACAAGATTTTTTTAAATAAAATTTCAAAGCGCCATAACTCTGTAAAAAAATCATCCAACCAGAACCCGCTGATAATATGCACATCTCCTCTTGGTAGTGAAGCTTCCCATAAAGTTTCATTGAATTCCAGTCATTAGTTGCTGAGAAATAGCCCGGACAAGAATTGCACTATATGTACAGTTAATGGACAATTTCAAAGGGCCTTAACTCTGTGAGAAATCATCCGACCAGAACCCGCTGATAATATGCACATCTCCTCTTGATAGTGAAGCTTCCCATAAAGTTTCATTGAATTCCAGTCATTAGTTGCTGAGAAATAGCCCAGACAAGAATTGCACTATATGTACAGTTAATGGAACATTTCAAAGGGCCATAACTCTGTGAAAAATCATCCGACCAGAACCCGCTGATAATATGCACATCTCCTCTTGGTAGTGAAGCTTCCCATAAAGTTTCATTGAATTCCGGTCATTAGTTGCTGAGAAATAGCCCGGACAAGAATTGCACTATATGTACAGTTAATGGAAAATTTCAAAGGGCCATAACTCTGTGAAAAATCCTCTGACCAGAACCCGCTGATAATATGCACATCTCCTCTTGGTAGTGAAGCTTCCCATACAGTTTCATTGAATTCCGGTCATTAGTTGCTGAGAAATAGCCCGGACAAAAATTGTGCACGGAAGGACACACAGACAGACGCACGGACGGATGGACGGGCGGACGGACAGACAGACGAAGCGGCGACTATATGCTCCCCCAAATTTTTTTTCGGGGGAGCATAATAATCAACCGCACTATCAAATAAATATATGATAAGTTGTAACTTTCCCAAAAAAGCAATAAAGGAGACACCTGTGAAATCAACCCAGCTTAGCATATGCAGTCCTCACAGGCTAGTCAGTGAGTTTTAATTTAAAGGATGCCTCTACTTAACAAAAAATGCCTCTAATAAAAAAAAAGTCATCCTGTGACTGTGCGCAGGCTAATCTGGGAAGACACTTTTACAAACATGCTTTAACACCAGTTTTCTCAGAGTTCAGCTCAAAACTTTAATCAGTTCACCCTGCAAATCAAATAACACTGGAACTGCAATACCATGTGATGGAAAGTCGTGCACGGAGAATCTGACAATATCTATTTACCATTCACAGTTCAGCTTATTATTTCAATACAGAATGTCTTACTTTTTCTGCATGAAGTGAAAGAACGTTGTTGTAGATTTCTCATGCAGTTTCTTCAGTTTCTTCAGCTCTCGTACATGAAGTGCCTGCACACAAACATTCAATTGTCAATTATTCTTTATAACGGAATTTTTCTCAACAATAATGGAAACAAGCCTCTGTTTGGGAAAACCAGGCTTAATGCATGTTTGTAAAGTAGTGTTCCAGATTAGCCTGCGTGGTCCACTCAGGCTTATTGCTGAAAACACTATCAACCTTTTATGGATTTTTTTTAAAAGAAAGAAACTTCTTAGCAAAATTCCAATTAAAGCTGTAAGTGTTGTTCCTGATTGACGTGTGCAGACTGCACAGGCTAATCTGGGATGGCACTTAACGCACATGCATTTAGCCAGGTTTTCATGCAATGTGTCTCAGATGCCTTATTGTTATATTAACCAAATATGGCATCTACATTCATTCTGTATTCAATCTTTAAATGACCTTTAATTAAACACTATTGTGTTCATTTGTAGACTAAAGCCATATACCTAAATTGTTATACGGTAGTAAAAAACATTGATATGTGAAATTCCCTTGCTTTACATATAAAACAAATACAAAATTCAGCATAAACTAATGTCTGATATTCAGTTTCTAGCCATTGGCAAAATTAGCAGAAATAGCAAAGTAGAAATAGACCTTTAGCCAACAATTACACTCACATGTTTTAGAGTCTTCCCAAGGACATCTCCAACGGTGCTCTTCCGGGACTTTTCATTTTTTTCTCCGCGCTCTGTCTCTGAGACATTAATGATCTGCTCTAAGGCTGACTTGCTGTTTGACACGTACTTTGTGAAGATCTCCAGGGCAGTCTCAATCTAACACAACAATGACCAGCGTTCCATATCAATAATTCTCAAGGAATCTCAAGGAAGTAAATGTATACATACTTTTCAAAATTTAATGGACTATCATCATAGAAGTAAGACAATGACCTATAGACTATCATCATCTATCAATTACAATTGCATATAGGCTATCACCATCTACCAATTACAATGGCCCATAGACTATCACCATCTACCAATTACAATGGCCCATAGACTATCATCATCTAACAATTACAATGGCCCATAGACTATCATCATCTAACAATTACAATGGCCCACAGACTATCATCATCTAACAATTACAAGGGCCCATAGACTATCATCATCTAACAATTACAAGGGCCATTAGACTATCAACATCTACCAATTACAATTGCATATAGACTATCATCATCTAACAATTACAATGGCCCATAGACTATCATCATCTAACAATTACAAGGGCCATTAGACTATCATCATCTAACAATTACAATGGCCCATAGACTATCATCATCTAACAATTACAATTGCATATAGACTATCATCATCTACAATTACAATGGCCCATAGACTATCATCATCTACCAATTACCATGGCCTATAGACTATTACCATCTACCAATTACAATGGCCCATAGACTATCATCGTCTACCAATTACAATGGCCTATAGACTATTACCAACTACCAACTACAATGGTCGCCATGGTGTAATGGATATGGTGTCCGCCTAGCGACCGGGAGGTCACGGGTTCGATCCCCACCGTGGGAGTGTTCTTTAGATCACCCTCTTAGACACTAAGTACTGGTTCTAGGCCCAGGAAACGGACTCGAGAGCGTTTATATAAGCCTTAGGCTTTCGATGCAATCGAGCTAAAATAAATAGGTTTAAACAAAAAATACAATGGCCTATAGACTATCATCGTCTACCAATTACAATGGCCTATAGACTATCATCATCTACCAATTACAATGGCCTATAGACTATCATCATCTACCAATTACAATGACCTATAGACTATCATCATCTACCAATTACAATGGCCTATAGACTATCATCGTCTACCAATTACAATGGCCTATAGACTATCACCATCTAACAATTACAATGACCTATGGACTATCATCATCTAACAATTACAATGGCCTATAGATTATCATCATCTACCAATTACAATGGCCTATAGACTACAATTACAATGGCCTATAGACTATTACCAACTACCAACTACAGTGGCCTATAGACTATCATCATCTACCAATTACAATGGCCTATAGACTATCACCATCTAACAATTACAATGGTCTATAGACTATTACCAACTTACAATTACAATGGCCTATAGACTATTACCAACTGCCAATTACAATGGCCTATAGACTATTACCAACTACCAATTACAAAGGCCAATAGATTATCATCATCTACCAATTACAATGGCCTATAGACTTTTACCAACTACCAACTACAATGGCCTATAGACTATCATCGTCTACCAATTACAATGGCCAATTTCTGCCTAAACTGGATTTTTGTTTAGAAGAGAAATTCAATAACATGCATGCTTGTAAGTGTCATCCCTGATTTGTCTGTGCAGACTGCACATGCTAACCTGGGACAACACTTATACACATAAATTTAGCCTAGTTTTCTCACGACTCATATGTAAAGGATAAGCAATGCCTACTTCTGGTACGAGGTAGGTGGCAAAGTCTGCCCTCTGGTGAGCATTCAAGGCACACAGCTGGCCGCCCAACTCCTTCAACAAATCGTGGAACTGCTTCAGGAACACTGGAATCCTACAAATTAAAGGTGCTTTGGGAAAACAGGGCTTAATGAATGTCCAAAAATGTCATCCAAGAAAAGCCTGTGCAGTCTCCATAGACTTATTAGAGACAACATTTTCGGCTTAGACTGGGTTTTTGCTAAAAAGAGATTTCCTTAAACGAAAATTCCATTAAAACAGAAAATGTCATCCTGATAAACCTGTGCTGACTACACAGGCTAATCTGGGATGACACTTAAAGCCCATGCACTAAGCTTGTTTTCAAAATAAGGCGATAAAATATACAGAAGTATAATACCTTGCTTCTTTATCTCTCTTTATAATACATATAATGTGCAGCATGCAAAAAGGATGGACAAGTGCAATGCCTGTCACTCTAACGGGCATACCAAATTCATAGGACTTCTTTAGGGGACTGAAAAACACCCAATGTATATGAAAAATACTCCATGTTGGTGTGACCCCTTTTAGTCAATTGGTTTGCATCATTTTTATATGGGAGATATTTTGTGCATGCCTGCAATACATGTATGCACAAAATTGTAACAACTGAATGTTCTTGACTAATGTATATTGTACATTGCAATACAGTCTGAAACAACTTAAACTTTCTAATGTAAAATTGCATCCTGAAAATTTGTCACTTGTGACTGTCATGGAAAATACCCTCCAAAGTTTAATAAGTTTTTATGCAACCAGGTTTGACAATCATGCTGTAGAAATTTTAACTTGAAAAAGGAAAATAACTTAAGCACTTAGTAATAAAGGCTTATATAAACTGCACAGGCACAACTTTACATGACCTGCAACATGCGAAAAAATGGTTCATATGCCATATGTGGCCAGCGTAGATTCCTTATAGCTGACAGGGCAGCTCCAAACCTGACTGTGCGACTTTGCAGGCTTCTCTAGCACTAATATATGACATAAGACCCATTTGTGCATGATGCAGGTCATATCATATGAAGCATTGTATGCAAGTTTAAATGTAGAAAAGTATAGCAGTTCTTCTTTGGACAAGTTTGTGTCTCAATAAATACAGACAGACAGAAGAATATCATGAATCCAGATGTTCTAATCTACGTGACTACGGTGGGGGGTTTAGAACACGTAATCCCCACCGTATACACGTATCATGGTGACTCACCTAGCCCGTGCATATTTGATGATGTCATGGCGCTCTTCCCTAGAGAGTTCCGCTTTCCGGCGGGAGAAAAGGTCACACACCACCAATAGGTTGGCACATGCTGTAATTTGTGATGAAGGAAAAATTTCATAATGATATTGAGTGGAATACAAGTATTCCACAATACATTTAATATGTGATAAACATAGATTATCAAATGCCTTTCCAATTCCATAACTTAAAAGTCTATTATGTTAAGTAATAAATTAGTTAAATATTACAAAAAAGAGTACACCCCATTAAACTTAAGATAAACAATGTCTTTAAATAAAAAATATAGGCTAGGCTCAGTGTGAATTTCAGACTCTGTGTCAAATTTCATGTTTACTTAGTGTAAAAAGATACAAAATTAAATAATATATATATACACAGCAATATCAAATGATTTAACAGTATAAAAAATGTATTTGAGCTGCCCTAAGTTTAAACGGGGCTTATTGGATTTGTTGGTGTTGTCCAAGATCAGCCTGTGCAGTCCACACAGGCTAAATATAGTGTTTTGTTTAAAGGAAGTCTCTTCTAAGCAAAAATCCATCTAAGGCAGAAAGTGACGTCCCTTATTAGCCTATGCAGGCTTCACAGTCTAATCTTGGACGACACTTTACACACATGCATTAAGCTCCAGGTTTGCAAGAATGAGGCTGATATATTTTACAGAAGACCCACCAATGGCAGCCTCTCTGAGGCACTGTTTGGTGATGTAGCAAAGTTTTGCAGGGTTGGCAGAGCGTTCTGACTCCGTTTCACCCGAATCATCGAGTTTCATGCCTCGGAACAACTGGATGATCTTGTCGGCTCGGTTATGCAAGTCTGTTATCAGGGATGTAATTTCTGAAAGGAGAATGTTGCTTAATTACTCTGGTTCACCCCTTTTGAGACTTAAAACTATTATTTTAATTAAAATTAAAATATGCTTAATTACTAGGTTTACAATTTTTAAAAACAAAACATTATACTTCTTCAGTCCATTTTTCTATTTAAAATGTTGCTTTAAGCAAAAGAATAATATGTCTTCAGTAAGTGTCAAATAAACTAACTTTAATTGCAAGAAAGAGAATATATATTTCTTACGTTGTTTCAAGGCAGTATTCTGTAGAAAAATATTGCACAGTTTGACAAATTCGGACAGATCTGGTAATTTGGATACAAGTTTCACACATTTCTTCACAGTGTCTTCCGAGATTCCCCTAGGCAAGCATTCTGCATACATATAGTGGAGTGTAGCCGCTAGCACATCATCCGGTAAACCAGTCAGTGGAGTAGTGGACTGGGTCCAGTCTATACCGGGTGCAGTCAGATTCAATATTGTGGAATGGACGTGGAACTGTAGTTAGGAATATTTCAGGGTTGTCATTATATAACACACTACTGCAAAAACGTAACAAACAACACCTGCCATATGACATGCCAGACATATTTTTCTCTAAATCAAACTTTAAAAAAAGGGTAAGTTCTTTTTTTTTCAACAGAATGTATGAAAAGCCATTATGATAAATCAATTATATGAAAAGTTCAATTAAGAACAAAGATTTTGATTTGTTCAAGTTCATTTAAGCAAGAAATATTATTATTTTGGAATTCCAATGCGCAGGATGTGTTACACAGTGTGCTCTACCTGTTTGCCAGTGTGGTTCACAGTGTGCTCTACCTGTTTGCCAGTGTGAAACACAGTGTGCTCTACCAGTTCGCCAGTGTGTTACACAGTGTGCTCTACATGTTTGCCAGTGTGTTACACAGTGTACTCTACCTGTTTGCCAGTGTGGTACACAGTGTACTCTACCTGTTTGCCAATGTGTTACACAGTGTGCTCTACTTGTTTGCCATTTTGTTACACAGTGTGCTCTACCTGTTTGCCAGTGTAGTACACAGTGTGCTCTTCCTGTTTGCCAGTGTGTTACACAGTGTGCTCTTCCTGTTTGTCAGTGTGTTACACAGTGTGCTCTGCATGTTTGCCAGTGTGTTACACAGTGTGCTCTACATGTTTGCCAGTGTGCTACACAGTGTGCTCTACCTGTTTACCAGTGTGTTACACAGAGTGCTCTACCTGTTTGCAAGTGTGTTACACAGTATGCTTTACCTGTTTGCCAGTGTGTTACACAGTATGCTCTACCTGTTTGCCAGTGTGTTACTGTGTTACACAGTGTGCTCTACATATTTGCCAGTGCGTTACACAGTGTGCTCTACCTGTTTGCCAGTGTGCTACACAGTGTTCTCTACCTGTTTTGCAGTGTGTTACGCAGTGTGCTCTACCTGTTTGCTGGTGTCCCCTGTGATAATGACATCAGAGAAGTAACCTTCCTCTAGGGCCCCCAGGAAAGAGTATGGGACATCATCCTTGGGGTCTGGCGCTGAGATCTGCAAACACATGGTAACATACAGCAATATGCTATAACACAATGTACCATATGACCCGTGTCATGCAAAAATGGGTCTTAAGCCGTTTTTAGCCAATGTTCTCAAGTCCAGCCAGAGCATCCAAGCAGTTAATGAGACCACCAAACCTTGCATGACTTTATCACAGACAGCTTAGCTATATTCTGGTCTGGAGCTATATCGACCTTAAATGGTTTAAGAGCAATAATTAGATAACGAGGCTCTTACAGTAACATTCAGTCACCACAAACATATGCACACAAATATGTTATTTTATGCAAAAATGACTTATGAGATACAGCATTCATTGTTTTCATTAAGGGCAAATTCACAAAGATGCATACACATTTTGAATGCTTTATATGCACTATTATTTTTTTACTGCATTTAAATAACTGTCACATATATGTTCATGTTACCATCAATCTATTTGACAAGCTTTTTTGCAAATAATATGTGTCATACAATGACATACTAGTAATTGTTTTGAGTGCAATCTTTTAATTTGAATGGTTACAATCAACAACAGTATAACCTCAATAAAGTTTTTATAGAAACTGGTGATTAACAGCTGGTAGAACATAAAAGACAGTGACACAACCTTCTGACACTGCAGGATGCAACATTTCTCGTACGTAAGAAGCATCAGGTCGTCTGATATCTCCACCTGTAGTAAACATTCACATTTTTATTTACTATCAGGAGGACATAGAGTCACAAACAACAATATCAGGAGCACATTTACAGCTGAACTCGCCCTTCTACACAGCACTTGAGAAACATCTAAAGGCTGTACAATAAAAATATCTATATCTTGCTTAATTATTAACTTATTAATCATTTTGGTAATGTTTTTATAAAATGGTATAGTGAGCACCTTATAGGAGTGTCAAGCGCTAATTCATGTTACACTATTTGTGCTGTTTTCCATGATTACTTGTGCTGTTTTTCATTACTAGCTGTGAAGACTAGGATAATGAAAGCTCACATATACAATGTTGATGAACTGCTACACAATCAATGGTCCATTCATCTGAGTTCTCATTCTAATTAGCAATCTCTGAATATTTATTATGCTTGCCAGCCTGTGATAGCATACTGGTACTAGTAAACTGATACCCCATATTTCCTATTGAAATGTTATGCAGGCCTTTGTGTCTGCATAACTCCATACAAAACTCCATATGTGTCTGTCATAAAAGCCATTTGAAAGAACAATTAAACCTCGTACTATGAAAATTGATGTATGCGCTCAAAATTGTGTCCTGTATTAGCATGTTCAGTCCGCACAGGCAAATAAGGGACAACGCTTTCAGCTTTTATGGTATTTTTTCTGAAAAGCAAGTCTCTTCAAAACTTAAATCCTATATAGCCGGAAATTGTAATCTATGATTAGCCTCAGCGGATTGCAAAGTTAATCTGTGACAACACTTTACGCACATGCATTAATCCCAGTTTCCCCAGAACGCAGCACAGCATACCTTAAAGTTCACTTCTAGACCAGCATATGTCCCAATGAATTTCATAGCCTTGTAGCTATAAACCTTCTCTGGAACTATCTACAATTAGTTATCACTTTAAAATTTGGCATTTTATAATACTTAAAAAAAGAAAACAGCACACTAGATATTTTACATGTTTAATTATGTATTATATCTTTATGACAAGAATGAAAAGCTTCATGTAAAAATATAGAAGGCTAAAACAAATAACCTCAAAAAAGTTCACTTGCCCAATGTCAGATCAGGCAAATAAAATGTGCTTGCATTAAACATAGGTAGGTAATATCAAAATGTAAGATGCTTTTCTTAAAATATATTTATTAACATCTATCTGTATTACAGATATAAGTAATACAATAACAAATAATGTAAACCATTTCCAGGTATGCCTTTCTCGACATTGTAATTGAACCAAATTTAACGATTCTGTATGCTGCATGAAGATTAGTTCTTTACAGTAAAGATGCATTTGTCATTGTCAAGTGTTACCTCGTATGTTTCACAGTTGAAGAAAGGCAGAGGTTCCACATCATCTGAGACTTTCCAACACACATCTCCACTCTCATCTAGTATGAACTCAGTTCTAGACGAATAGAACCTCATTCTTATCTCAAGTAATAGGAGACCACATTACAAATGTTAGCTCACATAAAACAAAGGTTAGCTCACATTCACAAGGCCATTTAACAAATGCTACCTCACAAGGCCACAAGGCAAATGTTAGCTCACAAGGCCATTTTAACAAATGTTATCTCTCAAGGCCATATAAAAATGTCACCTCATAGGCCAAATAACAAATGTTCCCTCTTAAGGCCATATAACAAATGTTAGCTCACATGGGCATGTAACAAATGTTAGCTCACAAGGCCATGACAAATGTTAGCTCACAAGGCCATTTAACAAATGTTACCTCACAAGGCCTTATGACAAATTTTAACTCACAAGGTTATAAACAAAATGTTACCTCACAAGGCCATATAACAAATGTTACCTCACAAGGCCTTATGACAAATGCAAACTTAAGTGACGATTTGACAAATGTAATCTTACGTGGCCATATGACATATTTTACATCTTAAAGGGGCCTTTTCAGATTTTGGCATGTTTTGAAGTTTGTCATTAAAAGCTTTATTTTGATAAATGTAAACATTTCTCCAGTAAAAAAAAACAAGAATACAATTAAAGAATTTAAAAAAAAAGTAACCCTCAACGGCAGCCATGGAGCAAAAGTCTACCGCTCTATCCACTAGACCATCCGCTCTTATACCATTTCCAATGTATTTTTAACCTGACATATGCAATCCTTGTAGTACCAAAAAAATACAACGACAACAACAGAATTAGCCAAATTATTCAATCATTTCGCGTTGCAACGCTTTACAATTTCAGGTTTTTAAATCGTCAAAAAATGCACATAATGGATATTTTAGAGCATGGTAAATGTTCAGTATTGCGGTTTCCTCACAAATATCATAACTTCAAGGAAATTGCGAATCTGAAACAATTTTTTTCAATTTTGTCAATTTACCAAAGCGTGAAAAGGCCCCTTTAAGAGTAAGACTTTATGACAAAATGGTACCTGACAAGGCAACATGACAAATGTTACCTAAAAAGGCCATATGAAGGTGTTACCTTACTGTGGCTCGATTGGTCATTGTAAGCTCGGGTACTACTTACATGTACCCCGGAAACTCTTAAGTATACTAACAGTACATGTATCCCGTGTACAGTAAATATATTTAAAAGTAACATGTATTCCTGCCAAAATCCGATTAGCTTAAAACGATATTGTTTATCTCAGACAAACCTTTCCTTTTTAAAAACTGCATCAATGGCTTTTTGAGTATGAGTTTCGATAATATAGAGGCCATTTAACAGAAAATTGACATGAATGTGGACATAATAATTTTTGTTTAAATAGCCGACGACAGATTAAGCGTTAAAATTTCCAGGGAAGTTTAAGTATACTATCCAGGGTAGTACAACAGACTATTTAGTATGAAAACTACTCATAAATGAATGCTATATGAACAATACATAAAAGAGGTAATATTTTATGAATTACAATATTGACCTGCTTTTGTCGCATATTTGATAAGCAAAATGATAGTGACAGTGTTAAAACATTTTATGTAACGAACAGCATCTATTGCAAACATTCTATCAAGGGATTTCAAGCGATCTCCATACCCAGGACTCAAAAAGAACCCACAACTCAACAAGAACCTACCATACTCAATCATCAATGATTTTTGTATTAAAAATACCCATTTCATACTTCAGTAAAAACTTGCATATACACACATTTACATGTGATGTACAGCAACATACTGCTATACCGAATATGCAATCAAGCATAAATGTTGTTAACGATGAGTCAGGCTCTATTCTACTAAGTCACAAGTGACAAGATAAATATGGCAATGACACAACATTGAGATTGACAGCTGAACGCACCCTTCTATGCCGGTGGTTTCTACTGTTCCCGCTAATGACACGCATTCCACAATCTGAAAATCAAGATAAAATTAATTAATAAACCGCTACAAATCATTTTGCAATAAATTTCTATTATAAACCTTATTTTATTTGTAAATTTACCTTCCAGGTTCCAATATACTCTTCCTCTGCAGCCATCTTGAATGTTTACATATGTCGCACATGCGCACTCAAGCATGATCAAAAGGATAGGCTACACCAAGTTCTCGTGAGAGCGAAGTTTGAGCAAAAATGTTCCTAAATTAATGCTCGTGACATTGTTAAGACATTAAAGGACATACACTATCATACATCCGACTGATCCTTCTTCAAGCGTCATCAAGACTGCGAGGAGACTATTGAACAAGGACTCTTTGTACTCTTTTAACGTTGATAAAACGGCTGCTTAGTGTCCACTTATGTAACACCAGCGCCCCTCCCCTATCATTTCCGGGCAATAAATACAAGCACATAAACACGAAAAGTTATACATTGCTGGTTGCTTTCTCAGAAACTTACAAAGATTACATACCATTTGTTATATATTACAACAGACAGACCACAAGCTAGCGGGTTTTTAGTGGGGGAAGGAGGAACGCATGTGGCGCCGGCTGTAAACATTGACTAATTTGCCTTCTTTTATCAATTTGTATAAACATATGTGGCATAAAAATTCTTTAGAAATAAATCAAACAATCCTTAACCATATAACAATTTTAAATACCAACATTGTTCATTTTTATGGGCTTTACAGCTTCTGTCAACTTGGCTCCCTAATGTTAACTATTGGCAAAATCTGGATATTTCGTAGTCTCAATGCGATCAGCGGCCCTTTAGTTTCTAAATTTAAACCTACGGAACCTTCGACGCCTGATCGGATTTAAAAAACATGGTGTTGGTAGTTTTAACATATGGACTGGATGTTCGGCAAAATATGAGCAATTTTCGGAATGCTGTAATTAAGTGCGGGTTCATCAATTAGAATGCTGTTTACTTTTTCATCCCAGCTTGCGATTTGAGATAGGAGTTAACATCATCCATCGTTTTTATTAGACATCGCTACATCATGATAAGCATTCAATTAATGCTGGTTGGGTTACTAAGTCACTGTCAGTAAACAGACGGCTTCGCTTTCGCTTTCTATTTTTAATAGTTCGGGGATTTCATCACTTGATCGGCTTTCCATTTGCTGACAATACATTTATTCTAGCAGAGATTCCATGGAATCTGAAATGTAACTTCTTGGTGTATACTTGATACAGAATTCTTTCACTGGTGTCGCTTTCTGCGGTTAGATCATGCGTGTTGTGAATAAACCCCTTTCCCCCCCAAGAAGCAAAGTAAAAATGGCTTTTGCAACCAGCATAAAACCAGAACAGCCTGCGAGTAATTTGCAGTCAGTCTGTTCAGGTTTTATGTTCTTTGCTTCTCATTAGTAACTTAGAGTTGGGAATGAAGCCTTTAAAACTTGAATTTATTAAGAAAGGTATTTAAATAAATGTAACTTTCTAAAGGGCTACACATGCGTCAAAATACGTATCTTAGTGGTAATTAAAGAGTTAGGACGCCTTCCAGAAGATAAACATTCGGTGTCACCGAATTCAAAACTTTAAAACTTTAAAATTTGGATGGGGACGTTTTAAATTTCCAATTCAACAAGGCACTGAAGGTTTCAAATGGTTGTGGAAGCATAATGATCAAACACAGAGTATGTCCAGATCGTCGCCACGACGCCCCGAAACATCCAAAATTTGTATTATTCTCTTCGGTGAACCCTTCGGGAGCCTTGTGGACGGCAGATTTAAAATCAAATCCAAATAATGATTAAAATATACGGTAGTATATGAACCCATTTCCACATTTCCACTTGGGAAACATGTCCACAAATGTATTCGAACATCAGCAAAATCCCAGTATATCTGGTGTAACGTCTTTGACGTCAGCAGATGTAGAGCGTACCAATGGATTTTAGAGGTTCATTAAGAATCCACATAAGAGCACAATTTTCAAGAATAGTTTCTATGCTATAATGTAATTATATTTGATCTGGAAAAAATCATAAAAATATATACTAGTAGCTCACCTCCTACAAAATTGACTGAATCCGATTGGCTTAGAGCGGTCACGTGAACATGGAGTATTTTCCATACACCCTGTGTAATTGAGTAGTCGGTTGAGATATAGTCGTTATTCGCTCGAGTATGGTATGAAATTACTGAGAATGTATATCCCATACACCGTCAGTTAATATTAAACGATGTAACTAATAATGCTTATGCATGCTTGGTAATCATTAACATGTATCCTAAGAAATACCATGGCCAAATGTTACTTAAAAGTTATTTGTATCTGATTGGAAAAATGACGTCCCTGTCGTCCTTGTTTGTAGTATGTATATTTTCAGCCTGTAAACCACTTTCTACTCGTTTTTCTTTTAAATGAATGCGATCATTTGGCTTGACGGGATTCGCGCATCCCTCGCTTTTTTTGGATCGCAAACGTCGGAACGGAATTAACAAGTTGACGAAATATCTTCATCAAGTAGGTAGTTAACTTGCTTGAACTTCGAGCAATGGGATGTCCAAATCAGGACAACGAACTACATATATTTTTATTTTATTAGTTAAACAAAACGAATAATACATAATTTTTACTGGATATTTCACTTCCGGTCGTCTCAACTTAGCTACATATAGCGACTGCGTTCCCCCCCCCCCCTAAATCTTATATCAAATACCAGGTAATCAATTCATCTACACTGTGCATTGTGTGTGTTCTTGAGACTCTTATTACTTATTATTAAACAAGCTCATTTAATTTTTGTTGCAACTAAAACGTCAAATACTTAGCTGATAAACAAATGTTTCCGTTTTAGTATTATAGAATAGTCGTATTGGCCGTATACTGGAAGCTAACATTTTGATAAAAATACAACGACAAACAAATGAGCCGTGCTCTGTGAAGAGGGGGTTTAATGCGTAAGTGTCGTCCTAAATAAGCCTGTGCAGTCCGTACATGTTTATCAGGGACGAAACTTTCATCTTTTATATTTTTCGTTTAAAGAAAGTCTCTTAGCAAAAATTCAGTTTAGGCGGAAAGTGTCTTCCCTGATTAGCCTGTGCGGACTGCACAGGCTAATATGGGACGACATTTACGCACATGCATTAAACCCCCGTTTCACAGAGCACGGCCCTTTAATACAATTAAAGATGGCTATACAAACGGATGAACGCTTTCATCAACCAAATCCGACCGAAGTATGCATTTGAGACCATGACCATGATGTAAAAAGAGCGACAATATCTGGCAAAATAAGTAAGCTGCGCTTTGGGAAAAGGAGGCTAGAAGCATGCGCGTAATGTGTCGTCCTATTCAGCCTGTGCAGTCCGTACAGGCTAATCAGGGATGTCACTTTCCGCTTTATTGTATTTTTCGTTTCAATAAAGTATCATCTTAGCGATAATACTGTTCAAGAGGAAATTGTCGTCCCTTTACGCACATGCATTAAGTCCAGTTTTCACAGACCGAGGTTTATATTATTGTTAGCAAGGAAAGGTGCTGGGGACGAACATACCACTTAATAGTGACGTGCCTCAAACCAGAGCATAAATACGTAAATAATTATTTTAATTGCCTTTGTTTTAAACTTAATATGAATAAATTGTCAACAACACAAATCAGCATTATCGATAACAAAGCAAATGTATTTTACATAAAAAATCCAATTAATAGCTTTGGTATGTAGTGATAAAAGAACATATGTAGTATTGTGTATCTAATCATCTACATCGCCATATTCCTCGCGGATGTAAGTCCCGTCGACTTCCACCCACGACTTCCAGCAATGCTTAGAACAGCATCTTTGTTTGTCTTCGTCTGCCTTTTTAAAAGTGAGGTACTTCAACAGGTCAATCCGCAGAACTTCACTCAGTTCAAAGGGATCACCGCGTCTCTTAATCGGTGTGATTTTGCATTTCCTTTTCTTCTGTCTGAGTTTCTGGTAATCTTTCCACATATTTTTCAGCGTCCGTTTAGCCGACTCGGAGTGAGTCGTTGTAGAAAAGAAGCTATCGCCGAACCTCGAGCATTTGGCTGTCTTGTATTCCTTCCATAACTGTTCCATTGACATGTTAAATATCATTTTCTTTTCTGCGACAGTTTTATTAACCAGAGTGTATGCTTTGTTTTTAATAAGTGAACGCTTAGCTTGATACGTGAGCTTTACAATTCTCTTGCGTTTCTCGGTTTTGTTCTTTGGTATAAGTATTTTTGAGCTTTTTGTTCTTCTGCATGATACATGTATACATTTTCTTCTAATTATTGGTCTCTTAGTTTTATGTATGTTGCCATGGTGACCGTCGCCTTGCGCATGTAACGAGTATCTTCTTTCACGTGGTTTTCCACGCCTCTTTGTCAGATGCCGAGGTTTTCGTAAAGATATCTTTTTAGAAACCATTTGCCCCTTCTTTACCAGCCGTTTAGCGTTTAGGAGAGCTGTGTCCGACATACACTTTCGTGTCCCTTGTTTTTTCCTTGTGTATTTTGCCGATGGTCCATAATTGTTGTTTCGGTCAAGTGGTTCACAAGGTATTCCAGTGTCGGCATATTTAACATCAGTGTTTACACCCTCCACATCGGTTTCATAAACCGTCACTTTCAATGCCTGTAGACCTGTCTCAGTCAGATGCCCAATCTCGTCCTCAACTTCATGCGTTTCTTTAGTTATGTGCACTGTTTGGGCGTCAAATTCCGCCGATGTTGTAAAAAAGCTCGTCCTCGAGAACGGCAGAGGGCTGTACCTTCGTCGTTTGGATGTTTTCTTTTTCTCCGTGACATCATCTGGCACATCAAACCTAACGCTTTGGTTGGACTTTCGTTTTCGTTTGCAATTGTTATTCTGTCGTTTCGAAGGAAGTTCCAGTGTGTCCAGTTGACTTACCAAGTTAACGAAGTCTTAAAATAAAAAGTACAGGAAACCACAGTAAGGGACAGCGACCGTGTGTTACGTAATAAGCGTTACTGGTAGATGAAAATGAAAAGCCGACATTTGCGATTTTTCATTGTTGAAAACAACCGTTCATAGCGAATTAAAATTATTTAGTATATATGCCTTCGACAAAATTGCAGTTACAACGAGACTTTACAGAGCCTCGGGAAAAGGGCTAAATGTACATGCGTAAACTGTCTTTCCACTTTTATGGTATTTTCCAGTTTGGGCGAAAATATCAGTTTAGGATGAAAGTGTCGTCTATGACAAGCATATGCGGACTGTACTGTCTAATCTGGGAGGACACTTTATGCACATGCATTACGCCCAGTTTTACCAGAAAATATATATTATTTAAAGTACACCGTGATAAGGAACAGAGACCATGCATTACGCTATTTATGTGCATGAACATGAATAACCGCGTTACAAATTCTTAATCTGTCACATTCAAAGATACGGATTATACCCGTACAATCAAATAATTCAGGTATTGTTATACACATGGATAGCGCTTTGTTTATCAAGTCTCACGATTAACGAGGCAATCACCCTCAAGTAGATATCACAGTTTCCTTAAAAAGAAACATTAATTAATCTGATTTCCTAATATGTGGTATTTTTGATTTGTTACATACAACCATTTTTATTGAATGTAGTGTACAGTTATAAAACAAAATTGCATTAATTAATAGCGAGGCTGTACAGAGCTTCGTACTATGACAAATGTACTTAAAGCATGTGCGTAAAGTGTCGAGCCAAATTACGTTTTGAAGTGCGCAAAGGCTAATCTGGGACGAATCTTTCCGCAGTATTTTATTTTTTATTCAAAGGAAGTCTATTCTTACATAAACAAATCCAGTTAAGTCGGAAAGTGACTTAATTCCCTATTTAGCCTGTGCGGACTGCAAGGCTTATATGTTACGACACTTTACGCACATGCACCAGTCACAGATTACCCATAACTAGGCTGAATGACTCGAAGTGGCTACCAATGATACGCACCGATATCAGAGGGCGGCGTGTGTGAGCAGGAGGGCGTGGCCGAGGCGCTGTACCGCCGAGGGGGTCGGGATGCGGGGGATAGGGGCACCGCCTTCTCACCGCCCGGTAGACTCATGGCACTGCAATAGGAGACATGAATATCGACAATCAGGTGAATTTGGCGAACACAATTTGAGCGTCATATGTAGTCATAAGGCGTTAAAAGTGGTTTGTTTCCACTGACCCGCCCGGCATGATTTTTGTGCCCAACCCAAAACATTCTTGTTGGTATTCCCGTTTAAGGTTTCGATTATTTTTGGATTATTTTAGATAACGATTTTGAAGATTTCTGCAAGTCAGTGCAATGTCGTATCTTATTGAGAACCGGAAAATGTAAACCATAACAAGTTTGGCTTATCTAGAGTCTCGGATTACCTATTAGGCAGAGTAGGCAACTGCCCATGGGCCCCGCGACTTTTAAGAGCCAATGGGACCGTGAATTAACAGACTACAGTGATTTCTTTCTTAAATTCTTGATCTAGTAATTGCAATTTCGTGATTGAGTTACAGTATTATAAAATTATTTTATACTTATAAAATTTAAAGGACACTGTCTATGTTGTGTGTTGACAGCGTTGGCACTGGTATGCTTATTTAAACGACCGGACACTGGCGTTTTTGTAGACACCAGACCGACTAGGAGCTGGATGGGATGGGCCTCAAGTTTCACCGCGTGTGGGCCTCCACGAAGCTTATCCGGCACTGCCTATCTAAAAACCTTAATGTCTGGCGATGCTTTGGAAACACGTGACTTTTATTTTGCATAATGGCTTTTTATACTGATTGAGGAAATCATCTTACATCATAATTTTTACCATTGGGCGGGAAATGGTCCTGGTTGTGTGTGCGCAAGTTTATAACGATGCCCACGGTATTTGATGCGGGCCCCAAATGTTTCACCGCGTTTGGGCGTCAACGATGCCGATTCGGCACTGCCTATCTACAAACCTTAATGTCTGGAGATGCTTTGGAAAAAAGATACTTATTTTGCATAATTGATTTTTTTACTACATGAGGAAATTATCTTACTTGAATTACATCACCATTTTTACCATTGGGCGGGGAATGGTCGTGTTTGTGTGTGTGTGCAAGTTTATATACGATGTCCTCGGTGTTTGATGCTCTTAGCACATACGGTACATGCGAATAATGAGTACAGTTGTATTTTAGATATCCAGCACTTTTTGCAAAGTACATGTGCTAGGAAAATATGCTGAGCATAATGAGTTATTAATTGCAAATACTGCAGTAGTCTTATTCGAAGATAAAAATGAGTTATGTGGCTGAGTATTTATCAAAAAAGTAGTGTTCATTACCGTAACGTCAATATATGTATTGCATTGAACGCACTTTATTACCTTTTCTGTCGACATAAATCCACTTGGGATTTTTTTAATTTATTTTCGGAGACGACTGAACCGAGTTCCTCGTGGAGACTGTTCTCTTATGTGGGTAGGCAACGACGTGATTTTTGACGTCAGTAATTAACGTTCATACAATGACGTAATTGCATCAAAGAATGACAGTTTGACGTCATTTTTGGACTCTTATTACGCTATTAACTTACATTCGACCAGCACAAGTATGGCATTCTGGTTGCAGATGGTTATTAATAAGCTTTGTTTATGTAAGATTACATTTTCAGTCTTGTATTTCTGATTAATTTCTATGTATTTTATTAAAAAACCGGGTATTTGTCAAGCATATATTTTGTTTCGTAGTCCACAAAATTAGACATAGATGTAGAGACGGATAATGCCACCGATATGACCCGCCTTCTTTAAAGAGGGGCATAATAAAAACATGAGTACTAAATGATTTCTAAATCCAATTTAACATCAAATGTGGATAAAGACAGTGAGCAACTCAGGAGTGTGAGCAGTACATTTTTAATCATTTTCTTGCATCATAAAAATATAAATGAATGCATGTACACACCAACTAGTGTAACATCCCTCAAACATTTCATAACCATACAAACAAGAATTACAGAAGATAATATATATCGCATATAGTTTTGTTGTGTAAGTTATTAACTAGCAAATAAGAGCTGAACATTGAGAAACCACTTTCATAGTCTTTGAGAAACAGCTTTATGGAAGTAAGAAAGTGATTTTTTATTATGAATTTTATAAATAAAAAAAATATTATATAGGAATTACAAAAATTCAAGGATGTTTCTTAAGCTTACACCAGGCTTTGAACCAACCCATGCGCTTAAGGAAAAAAGTGCTTAATGCATGTGCGTAACCTTTTGTCACAAATTAGACTATGCAGTTTTCACAGGCTAATCAGCAATGATATTTTCCCCCTTCTTCAAATGAAAAATTCAATAACTGTGGAGTGTCGTCCCTGATTAGCCTTTGCAGACTGCTTTAGTTAATCTGGAATGACCATTTACACACATGCATTAAACCTGGATTTCTCAGTGTGCGGTTCATTTACCCCATTATGAATTGACTGTTAAAGGAACATGAGAGAGTAGCTCAAGAAAGTGTGGTTCATTTACCCCATTATGGATCGACTGTTAAGGGAACATGACAGAGTAGCTCAATAAAGTGTGGCTTAGGCATAACGTAAGTAACATAAACAGACAACAACTTATTTCACCAAAATCCTTTTGTCACTGACTTAATTGACATGAAGCAAGAAATTAAATACTTGGATCTCCAATTAGATATACAGCTCATCAATGGGCAGAGATTTTTAGAAAAAATATTTAAAAACAGATGTGCAAACACATTGCTGATAACACATATGGTACATTAACGACTCGGGTATGTACACAGTAATGTGTCTGTTAATCTGAAGCCATGATACATGGAGAAATGCATACACACTGGCTTGTTGCTGGACAATTGCCCTAAATCAGTTTCAGCATACTGCAATCTTAATGATATTATAAGGTATATTATGTTTATATTTGTCAAACCTTCATCACCATTGACAACACAACCTCATGCAAAGTTATCACTGAATGTTCAATAGCACGTTTTACTTTTCATATCACATGTGATGCACAAAAATCCAAGAATAAAACAAATGAGCCTCGTTCTGGGAAAACTATGCTTAATGCATTTGCGTAAAGTGTTATAACAGATTAGCCTGTGAAGTTTGCACAGACCAATCAGGGAAGACACCTTTCACTTAAACAGGATTTCATTTAGAAGAAACTTCCTTTTATGGAAAAACTTTTATAAAAGCAGAAAGTGATATCCCTGATTAGCCTGTGCAGAATGCACAGGCTAATCTGCAATGGCACTTTGTGCAAATACATTAAGCATCTCAAGAACGATATTCACATGTTCCAATATTTTCCCCTACAGCAGTGGCTGGGGTAAAGATGTCTGCTGGAGTTGTGTGGACTGCAGGGTAGATGTGAAAGACAAGTCCTTGTTTGACAGGGTCCACTCAGTTCCGGGCTGAGGAGGCGTTGCCCGGGGCGATTGACATCTCCACACCCTGACCACCCTCACGAGGCGGGCTCTTGAAACAGACCATGGAGATGAATGAAAACGTTTAACTTATTGATGTTTATCAATCAATAAACAATGGTTTACAATACTAATGAGTAGGAAACCAGAGTAAAATAAGGGGTTCTTTTTAGTAAAAAAGAAAAGAAAAAGACATTTAATCTTTTGTCAAATAACACAAGTTGGCCTGGACAACACTGGAGCTACACAAGTTGGCCTGGACAACACTGGAGCTACACAAGTTGGCCTGGACAACACTGGAGCTACACAAGTTGGCCTGGACAACACTGGAGCTACACAAGTTGGCCTGGACAACACTGGAGCTGACCTTGACATTGATCTGGTTTTTCAGGACGGCTGATCGTAGAATAAGGGCCTTCGTACGTCGCTGGTAGTCGTATCCCATCAGTAAAGACTTCTCAAATGTCGTACTTCGCTGGTCAGTGTCCTTTGCATACAGAATCTGAACAAGCACATGAAAATAGTTAATTATTTTTTATCTCAACAGAAACTTACTTTTATATTTAATAAATATTTTTTCCAAATACATCAGAGATTTCAATAGATTAGAAAACCAGGAGTCAAATACCTCATGCTTGAAATTTTCAGGGGTAAAAATACTGAAGTCAATTATTTGGTTTTGCATATATGTTAAATGGTCTGCAATTGTTCTTTCGCGTAATTTGAAGTGAA
The DNA here is from genome assembly GCF_020536995.1 of Dreissena polymorpha. Lineage (NCBI taxonomy): Eukaryota > Metazoa > Mollusca > Bivalvia > Myida > Dreissenidae > Dreissena > Dreissena polymorpha. The sequence goes on from NC_068356.1 coordinate 39,634,003, forward strand.
ATATATTGCAAAACAGAAATTATATGATAATATAAAATATTGTGGAGTATGCTTCTTAGTTGGATTTGCGTCAAAATGATGCAAGACAGATTATTTAAAGGAGTCAAAAATTATTTGAAGGAGTCAAGAATTATTTGAAGGAGTCAAGACAAATTATTTGAAGGAGTCAAGGCAGATTATTTGCAGGAGTCAAGAAAATTTTTTGGAAGGAGTCAAGACAAATTATTTGCAGGAGTCATGGCAGATTATTTGCAGAAGTCAATGCAGAGTATTTGAGGGAGTCAAGGCAGATTAATGGCAGAAGTCAATGCAATTATTTGCAGGAGTCAAGGCAGATTAATGGCAGAAGTCAAGGAAGATTATTTGCAGGAGTCAAGGCAGAT